>NC_083099.1:43735706-44050655 GCF_949774975.1 Lagenorhynchus albirostris | reverse complement strand
CCGTGGAGCGGCTGGGCCCGTGAGCCATGGCAGCTGGGCCTGCACGTCCGGAGCCTGTGCTCCGCAACGGGAGAGGCCACAACAGTGAGACGCCCGCATACCGCAAAAACAACAAAAAAATACAAAAAAACAAAAACAAAACAAAATGTACAATCTGGTATCACCTCACACCAGTTAGAATGTGCATCATCAGAAAATCTACAAACAACAAATGCTGGAGAGGGTGTGGAGAAAGCGGAACCCTTTTTCACTTTTGGTTGGAATGTAAATTGATATATCCACTATGGAGAACAGTATGGAACTGTTGAAACAGTATGGAACAGTATGGAACCTTAAAGAACTAAAAATAGAATTACCATATGACCCAGCAATCCCACTACTGGGCATATACCCAGAGAAAACTATAACTCAAAACGACACATGCACCCCAATATTCATTGCAGCACTGTTTGTAATAGCCAGGTCATGGAAGCAACCTAAATGCCCATCAACAGACTAATGGATAAAGAAGATGTGGTATATATATAAAACAGAATATTACTCAGCCATAAAAAGGACGAAATTGGGTCATTTGTAGAGACCTGGATGCATCTAGAGACTACCATACAGAGTGAAGTAAGTCAGAAAAAAAAACAAATATCGTATATTAATGCATATCTGTGGAACCTAGAAAATGGTACAGACGAACTGGTTTGCAGAGCAGAAATTGAGACACAGATGCTGAGAACAAACGTATAGACACCAAGGGGAGAAAGCAGTGGGGGGTAGGAGTGTGGTGAATTGGGAGATTGGGATTGACATGTATACACCGATGTGTATAAAATGTATCACTAATAAGAAAATAGTCTTATTAGACTATATTATTAGAGTGATTAGACTACTTATTAGGCTTATTAGACTATACTATTATTTATTATTAGACAATAAAAAAGGTCTTCCAATGCGCTTACTGAATATAACAGTAAACATATTTTCAGCAATAAGGCAAGCCTCAATAAATGCCAAACATTATCTCATTTTAATCCCCTTTGATAGCTATGACTTTTCCACACATTAAAAAATCTGCTTCTGAGCTCTATATTGCAGACTAGTCGTCTGTTCTCTCCCAGTCACACCAATACCACAGTATTTTAATTATTAGTTTTTAATAAGACTGGTAGATATAATTTTCCTCTTCTATTTTTTAAAATTGCCTTAGTTATTTCAAATAAATATTAGGGACAGTTTGACTGCCACCACAAAAACTGTATTGGAATTATAACTAAAATGGCAAGGCATTTAGAATTTAATTCAAGGAATGTAAATATTTTTATGAACATTGTACATTTTTATATTTACTCAGTCATTTTATATCTTTCATTAGTTTTTTTTTTTTTTCCTAAAAAAGATTTTTCTGAGCTTTGTTGGATTTATTCTTAGGAACTTAATGTATTTCACTGTCACTTCGGAAGGAATAATATTTTTCATAATAACCCTTTTTTCCATATGGTTGCTGCTAGCTGGCACATAGCTCCGGAACACTCTGACTTCTTATACTGATTTGATTTAAGGAAGCTTACTAAACTCTCTCATTAGTTCCAAGTTTGTCTGCAATTTGGGGATCAAATGCAAAAAATATATGAGATACAAAAAATGCAACTTTATTTTCTTTTATTACAATTATTTAAATTCTACACATCGTACATTTTATCTCCATGATTCATTATTTTGTAACTGGAGGTTTGTACCTCTTAATTTCCCTTCTTTTACAATCCTACAGAAAGAGAAATGTTGCTAGAAACGTACTTTGTTATTTCTGACTTCAACAGAAATATTTTTAAATCACCACCATTAAGAATGCTGTTTGGTTTTGGTTTTGTGTATTTTGTCAGGTTAACAATATTTCTCCCTAGCATTAGTCCTCTAAGAGAAACTTTGTAAATGATTGTTAAATTTCAGTTAAATTTTATACATGTATTAAAAGTTGTAGGTTGTTTTCTACTTTAAATATTTAAAATATTTTAAGATGTTAGAACGTAGTCCATCTCTTAGGTAAGTTCTAATTGAGTATGAGTAATAAGGTATTTTTCATACAATGATGTGTTTTACTTATAATATTTATGATTTTTACATAAATGTCTTGCTCATTTTGTAAAACTGGAGAAATGGCTTTCTCTTTTTCAAATTTAATAGTTTATATAAATATGATCTATGCCTTTTTCTGAACTTGAGAAAAATGGCTGTTCATTTTCTGGTCAAATAATTCAGTATCATTAATGCTTACCACTCTTTTTAGATTCACTTCTTATGGAGTGATTTTGTGTTTTGCACAAAATTTACCATTTCAAGTATATTTTCAAATATTTTGGAACAAAGCTTTCCATTCACTATATTACCTGTATCTTTGAACCACTTTTCATTATTAATATTCATATGTCTGTGACTGTGTGTGTAGGGGTATGACTATGTGTAGGTTTGTGTGCACAAACACCTTTGTTCTTGATATATTCATCAGCAATTTGGAAGTTGTGCAAATTTATTTTTCCTCAAAGCACTAATCCTTTGTTGTACTGATTCTCTGTATGATTTTTTAAAATTTTATTATATGAGGTCTTTAATATTTCTTTTCCCTTCTGCTTTCCTTGAACATAGCCTATGATGTTTTCTTTCACTTCACAAAGAAAGTTTAGGTAGGTTTTTTAAAGTAAACATTTTTGAAATCCATAAACTTAAGATAATAAATTTTTATCTAAATTTATTAAATAGCACTCTGCAGGTTTTCCTTTATACAGTTTTATTTTTACTAGCAATATTTTATGATGTCCATTAAAATTTCTCTTTGCCTCATAGATTATGTATTTAGAAATGTGTGTGTGTTTGTTTTTTAATTTCCAAATATATTGTTTAAAAGTTTACCATTTATTTCTATATTATATTCTAATAAGAGTATTTGGTCTGGATGATACCAATTTGTAGATATTGTTATTATTCGCCTTAAGGCATATTATGAGGTCATTTTTTAAATGTTCAACATATGCCATAAAAACATATCTTTCTTTAAGGACTGGTAATTCTTTAAATCTCTTAGCTCAAGCATCTCATCACGTTGTTCAAATCATCTGTATTTGTACAATTGCTTTCTCTGCTTTATGTAGTAATTTCAGAGACAATTATTTTGAAATCTCTCACAATTATAATATGTGTTTGTTTACTTATTATAGCTTGGGATTGAGGAATTAGGTATGCTCAAATGTAGAATTATTTTATGCTTTTCTTTTTTTAATATAATTACTATGTTTTTAATTTTTACTAAAAATATATTTTGTCTTAAACAATTTTCTAGCTTTCTCTGTTTAAAACTTTCTTAGGACAGTTTTAACTCTTTTTACTTTCAATTAATTTCAATCCTTAAAGTTTTGATGTCTATTGTAAACAGAATAAAAGTGGATTTTGTTAATATTTTACACCAACTTAAGATCTAGCTGTCTTTTAAAATGAATGTAGAATTACTTGCATTAATTATGATTAACGTTTCATTTGAAATTCTTTATTATTTTATTTTTCTACTCTTTACCATTTTTTCTTTTTTTTCACATTACCTGCATTTATTTGATCCATTTTCAAGTTCTTTTATTTCCTACTTCCTCTTTTGCATTCTAGTTTTTGTTAGACATTTTTCTTTTATTTTTTGTCCATACATGTTTAGTGTGCTTACCTTAATGGGTATGCAAAAAATTAATATATATCTGTCATTTTCATGAAATATATTAAGCCTTTTTCAAATGCTTATTTGAAATATATATGTTATTTTGTTTGTCTATCCAAATCTAATTCTTATTTTTCTTTCTCTTTTTTATTATTTTATTAGTCTTGAGAGTTTTTTTTAAAAATAAATTGTGGATATAAGTCCTTCCACAATATATGTTTTGCAAATAATTTCTCCTAGTATGTCGTCTGTTTTTTCATTCTCTCAGTGATGCCTTCTCAATTGTAAGTCTTTAATTTTGATAAATTTCAAATTATATGACTTTTAATTGATTATACTTTTAAAAAACTGATTTATTGACATTTCACAAACAAATCTCTATATAATTAAGGCACACAGCATAGTGTTTTTATATATGTATACACTATGAAGTGATCACCACAAAATTTACTGTACTATTTCATATAGTATCTAAAAATTGTTTGCTCAACCAAAGGTTACAAAGATTTTCTCCTACATTTTCTTCTAGGCATTTTATGTTATACAGCTATGTCTTATCAAGACTTTAAAGGGTCAGAGATATTATACAACTTTTAAGCTAAGTTAGTATGCTGCAGATTCATTTTGATACCAGAAAAAGAGATGAAAGAATGCATCAACTTTTATTTTGCACTTTCATTCTTTTTCTGACATCAGAAATACAGTGCATTCTACACATCAAATGTTTAAGGTGAGTTGAGTTTTAATGATTATGAAATGTTAAAATATATCTCATGGGAGGAAGATAAGGGTGTAATTTTCAAAACTGAAATAAAGAATAATTCTCAGATCTCATCCTTGGATCTCAGGTTTATTGACAAGAACCATGCATGATCCCGAGCACTAAACTAAAACACAATACCAGAACAGCAGAAGCCAAACACCATTTTAACCAAAGCCTTAGGAATACTGATGTCCAAAACTTTATACTGACTGGAAACATGCTTGGCGTAAGGAAAGTTTTAATTCTCAGGTATTAATTATATGGGAGTATGGTGTGGTTATTGGAAAGTGTAGGAATTAGTCAAGTCATTACAGAAAGTGGAACATCAAATATAGGGAAAACATACCAGTCAATGAGACATACCTGACTATGAAAGCTGGGTATCTCTACTTTAAAAATTCTTAATAAATAGGGACTTCCCCGGTGACACAGTGGTTAAGAATCTGCCTGCCAATGCAGAGGACATGGGTTCAAGCCCTGATCCAGGAAGATCCCACATGCCATGGAGCAACTAAGCCTGTGTGCCACAACTACTGAGCCTGTGCTCTAGAGCCCAAGAGCCACAACTACTGAAGCCTGTGTGCTTAGAGGCCGTACTCTGCAACAAGAGAAGCCACAGCAATGAGAAGCCCATGCACCACAATGACGAGTAGCCCCCGCTCGCCACACTAGAGAAAGCCCGTGCACAGCAACGAAGACCCAACACGGCCAAAAATAAATAAATAAATAAAATGGATTAATTTTTTTTCTTTTTTTTAAATAGACCTTTATTGGAGTATAATTACTTCACAATACTGTGTTAGTTTCTGTTGCATAACAAAGCGAATCAGCCATATGCATATACATGTCCCCATATCCCCTCCCTCTGGAGCCTCCCTCCCATCCTCCTTATCACTCCTCTCTAGGTCATCCCAAAGCACTGAGCCGATCTCCCTGTGCTATGCTGCTGCTTCCCACCAGCTGACTATTGTACATTTGGTAATGCATATATGTCAATGCTACTCTCACTTCACCCCAGCTTCACCCTGCCACCCCATATCCTCAATTCTATTTTCTATGTCTACCTCTTTATTCCTGCCTTGCAACTAGGTTCATCAGTACCTTTTTGTTTGTTTGTTTTTTAGATTCCATATATATATGCATTAGTATATGGTATTTGTTTTTCTCTTTTTGATTTATTTCACTCTGTATGACAGACTCTAGGTCCATCTACCTCACTAAAAATAACTCAATTTTGTATTTTTATGGCTGAGTAATATTCCATTGTATATATATGCCACATCTTTATCCACTCATCTGTTGACAGACATTTAGGTTGGTTCCATGTCCTGGCTATTGTAAATAGAGCTGCAATGAACATTGTGGTACATGTCTCTTTCTGAATTATGGTTTTCTCAGGGTATATACCCAGCAGTGGGATTGCTGGGTCATATGGTAGTTCTATTTTTAGTTTTTTAAGGAACTTCCATACTGCTCTCCATAGTGGTTGTATTAATTTACATCCTCACCAACAGTATAGGAGGGTTCTCTTTTCACTACACCCTTTCCAGCACTTGCTGTTTCTACATTTTTTGATGATGGCCTTTCTGACTGGCGTGAGGTGATACCTCATTGTAGTTTTGATTTGCATTTCTCTAATAATTAGTGATGTTGAGCATCTTTTCATTTGCCTCTTGGCCATCTGTATGTCTTCCTTGGTGAAATGCCTATTTAGGTCTTCTGTCAATTTTTTAACTGGATTGTTTGTTTTTTTGATATTGAGCTCCATGAGCTGTTTGTATATTTTGGAGATTAATCCTTTGTGTGTTATTTCATTTGCAAATATTTCCTCCCATTCTGAGGGTTGTCTTTTTTGTCTTGTTTATGGTTTCCTTTGCTGTGCAAAAACTTTTAAGTTTAAGTCCCATTTGTTTTTGTTTGTATTTCCATTTCTGTAGGAGGTGGGTCAAAAAAGATCTTGCTGTGGTTTATCCCAGAGTGTTTTCCTATGCTTTCCTCTAAGAGTTTTATAGTGTCTGGTCTTACATTTAAGTCTTTAATCCATTTGGAGTTTATTTTTGTGTACGGTGTTAGGTAGTGCTCTAATGTAATTCCTTTATACATAGCTGTCCAGTTTTCCCAGCACGACTTATTGAAGAGGCTGTCTTTCCTCCATTGTATGTTCTTGCCTCCTTTGTCGAAAATTAGGTTCCCATATGTGCATGGGTTTATCGCTGGGCATTCTATCCTGTACCATTGATCTATATTTCTGTTTTTGTGCCAGGACCATACTGTCTTGATTACTGTAGCTTTGTAGTATAGTCTGAAGTCAGGGAGACTGATTCCTCCAGCCCCTTTTTTCTTTCTCAAGATTGCTTTGGCCATTCGGACGCTTTTTTGTTTCCATACAAATTGTGAAATTTTTTGTTCTCGTTCTGTGAAAAATGCCATTGGTCATTTGATAGGGATTGCACTGAATATGTAAATTGCTTTGGGTAGTATAGTCATTTTCACAATATTGATTCTTCCAATCCAAGAACATGGTATACTTCTCCATCTGTTTATGTCATCTTTGATTTCTTTCATGAGTGTTTTATAGTTTTTTGAGTACAAGTCTTTCATGTCCTTAGGCACGTTTATTCCTAGGTATGTTAATTTTTGTTGCAATGGTAAATGGGAGTGTTTCCTTAATTCCTCTTTCTGATTTTTCTTTGTTGGTGTATAGGAATGACAGGGATTTCTGTGCATTAATTTTGTATCCTGCAACCTTACCAAATTCATTGATTAGTTCTAGTAGTTTCCTGGTGGCAGCTTTAGGATTTTCTATGTATAGTATCATGTCATTGGCAAACAGTGACAGTTTTACTTCTTTTCCAATTTGTATTCCTTTTATTTCTTTTTCTTCTCTGATTGCTGTGGCTAGGACTTCCAAAATTATCTTAAATAAGACTGATGAGAGTGGACATCCTTGTCTTGTTCCTGATCTTAATGGAAATGCTTTCAGGTTTTCACCATTGAGTATGATGCTTGCTGCGGGTTTGTCATATATAGCCTTTATTATGTTGAGGTAGGTTCCCTCTATACCCATTTAATGGAGAGTTTTTATCAAAAATTGGTGAATTTTGTCAAAAGCTTTTTCTTCATCTATTGAGATGCTCATATGGTTTTTATTCCTTAATTTGTTAATATGGTGTATCACGTTGATTGATTTGCATATATTGAAGAATCCTTGCATCCCTGGGGTAAATCCCATACTGACTTGATACACACACACATGCATACACGCATGATTTAGTAAAAAATATAGATGATAAAAGAAAATCATTTATCTTAATTTTTAAATATAGCCATTTAAGACTGTTTGAAATGTGATATGGACACATATTTTTTAAAATAATATAGTCCTCCAGTGTTCTTAGAAGTCTGCTTATTTTCCTTTGGAACATAACAACTATAGGCAAAGAAACTGAAAAATAAGCTGAAATAAGCATGTTATTTTTTTACCGGGGCCTAATTATGTGTGTAAATATATATATGTGTGTATGTATATATATATATATATATATACATACACACATATATATACACACACACACATATATGTATGTATATATGACATGAAACACATTTCAGGTTAATTTGAATTATAATGGGCCTTAATGAATCTTTGGTTAAATTGTAGTCTCTCTTTAATTCTTCCAGGGAGAATCATGCTTAAATGAATCTAAACACGTTTTATCATATAGATTTGGGCAGCTGCAATAATGAAGTTTTTAAGGAATCAGAATGTAACATCAAAACCAAGAATACCCTATTATTATAGAAATATATGGGTATCTTGTCATATATACCACATTATGGTGAGTGGAAATATTTATTAAAATTTGAAAATGATAGATCCTTCAAGCACCTTTGCCCTTACCTAATGTACCAAAATGAAATTTATGTATTGAGGATGTATTATCTCCTATTTTAACCTGCAAATATTGCTTTCTATTTTGGTGATAATTTGCTAGATGGACTATCGTTAAGGTTTGCATAACTTAATCTTACAAAAGAAAGCATCACTAAGGCTGTTCAAATAACATCAACATTTTCATTTATCCCAAAGGAGCTTCTGGTTTATACAAATACATATTTTTATAATTTAATTATGTTAAAATATACTCAAGTTGCTGTTAACAGCACAACTCTCTGACCTCCTTAGTGAAATGATAAAAACACTGATTTGTATCTATTACTTTGCTTTCTAAGTATGCTATAGCTTGCACAATAAAACACTAACTACACTGTGCATAATTTAGCATTACAGTCATATATAATTTAGGTGATGCCATATCACTAAATCACATCGCATTAAACTTTTTCTCTGTGAGTCCCTATAGGTAAATCATAATTCAGTCCTTTTAGAATTCTGGAATCATAGCTTTCTCTCTAGAGAAATATTCTCCTTTGGTGAAACAGCTTCTGGCTTGCCACTAAGCCCTAGTAAAGACTGAATTCTTGACCATGCACTGGTAAGCAGTTATGTGATTGGAACTACCAAAAATGTACTAGCACTGCCTGCTCCACCAAGTCATTAAGATAGGTATGCACAGTATAAAACTAACATCAAATGGAAGTGATGTATACAAAATTGGCCTCAAGTAGGACCTAAGCAACCAGTAAGCTGCACTAGAAAGTGGTTCCCAATGCTAGGACCCCTACTGATATTAGATTGCTTCTTTTTGCTCAGTGCTGACTTCCGGCCTTATCTGGATTTTCCTATAACCAGTTAAGTGAGAAAGAAAGTCATTTGGGTCTTGTTCATACATAGTTCTATTACAGCTCTTCTCCTGGGTGGCATTAAAGGACAGTGGTGAAAGGAAATTCTCCCAGCGGGAAGACCTTTAAATAGTTTACCTGATAATTTTTCCAGGACAGAGAGATGGCGAAAGGTACAGATCCACATTGTTTCATAGTTAGTGGACAGGATTTTGCTAGATGGTAAAACTTGGAAGGTAGATGATTAGAAAATTAGTGATGAGGAACTATACTTGTGTCTCAAGTAAATGCTCAGTCAAAATCAAACATAACATCTCCTTCAGTTTTAATATAAGGTATTGTTTATTTTCTGACATGTCTCTTCAACATGGCTTTATTTTTTGATGTGTACTCCAGCTGAGTATTTATATATTTTATACCTACATTGGAATGATTGTATAGAAAATGCTCTTGCAAAAAGATAAAGCTATTTCTCAATATGGTATCTTGGTGATTTAGGGATAATTGTAAATATATGTTATGAATCTTCTTAAAATTTAACGTTTTAATGACTTGTATTGGAGGTAAAAGAAAATATCAAAAATTATTTACAGGTCTTGGCACTATCTGTATCCCTTTATAAAGATAAAATAGGTGCAGTTGTATACTGTATACTATATAAAATTAGTCACCTTGGCCTCTGTAAAAATATGCCTGATGTATGTGCCATTGGGAACAAAAATGTTTGTAAAATGTGCAGCGTTTGGGATTTTCTCTTCCAAGCAGAATGTATGACACATACATATATATATGTATATACACACACACACACACACACACACACACATATATATATATGACTTACATATATGGAGATATACCTACCTACTGTTTCCTTTAATCCCTTACAGAAAGGAAACAAAGTGAGCCTTATCATTTTCCCAACTTTTGTGCCTGTGAACATTTTCAGGAATAAAGTACACACTATAAGGACAAAGAGTTCAAGCAAACTAAAGTACTAGAATTTGTCAACAAGAGTACATGAGAGAAGGAAGCTCTGGAGATAAGAGCTCCAGAAATCTGTACAGGGGTCGCCTTGAATCTTTGGCAGAATATTAAGCTGTGCATACATATTGTGAAACTCCATAGGACTAGGCAAAGAGCAATTACAGACTTTAGTCAACATCCAAGACGTTTTGGCTTGAATCTTAATAACCAGATAAAAAAGATAGGAAAAGATATCTATTCTTCTGCTTCTTTTCCCAGCCACTGCATCCTTTCCAGTGGGTTTGTAAGTAAAATGGCTACAGTGGCTAGGATGGAGGTTTTCCTTGGGCTAACTAATCCCATTCATGAAAGCTCTCTGGCTACAATTCTTGCTGGGTCAGCAGAGATCAACACTCAGTTCCAGATACAGCACTATCCTGCAGAAAGATCAGTCAGACTGGACCACTTTCATCATGGGAGTAGAGTACTTTGTGTAGTTCAAAGTGCCTTTCACTGGCGTAGATACTTAGGCTATATATTGGTTTTCCTTTCCTGACTACATTGCTTCTACAGGACTAACCATTGTAGATGTACAGAATGTCTTATTTAACATTATGTTTGCTTCTGAAGAAGGAACTCATATTGGAGAAAAATGAAGCATGGTACAGTGTTTATCCTTTGGGAATTCAAGGTGTTGTAAGATCTAGTCTAAGTCTGCACCTTCATCCTTTGCTGAAGGCAGGAGAAGACTGATGTCCCAGTTCGAAGACAGGCAGAGAAAATGAATTCTCCCTTATTTTATCAGACTGTTTATACTACTCAAGCCTTCAATGCGTTATATGAGGCCCAACCATAATGGGGAGGACAATTTGCTTTACTTGTACTGATTCAAATGTTAATCTCATCCAGAAATACCCTCACAGACACATCCAGAATAATATTTAACCAAATATCTGGATATCCTGTGGTCCAGTCAAGTTGACATATAAAATCATCATACTATCATACTGAAGAAGACCTGATATAATGGTGGAATGGACTCTGAAAGATTGAATTTTAGTACCAGCAGGATGGCAACACCTTCCTGGACTACTGTACTATCTTCCAGGACGTGGTTGCTAAAAGAAGTCCAATAGAGAGCGCTGCTTCTTTTACAGCCACAATTCACAGGTCTGGAAATCTCAGGGTAGGAATAGAAATGGCTCTGCTCACTATTGCCTCTATAGAGCTAATAATAGTGAGTATTTTGTTTTCCATAAGCACAGTTGTAGGCTTTCCTGGCCTAGAAGGCTTAATTCTCCAGAAAGGATTGCTTCCAACAGGGGACACTGATATCTTTCCATTAAACTAGAAGTTGGGTCTGTCACCTATCTACTTTAGGCTTTTTCAAGCGAACAAATCATCAGGCAAATAAGAAAGTGTCTGTGCTCATTAGACTGACTGATCCTGATTGTTGCTACTTGATAGGACTATGGTAGAAGTACGTAAAGATGAAGGAAATCCCATGAAGCATTGTTTAATGCAACCAGGTTGTGTGATAAGAATCAATATGCAACTGGAACCCCTCAATACAAGAAGGACTGCAATAGACCAGATGCTTTAGGAGAATACCTTTGGGTCATCCTACCAAGCAAGGAACCAAGACCAGCCAAGGTGCTGTCGAAAGACAAAGGGAATACAAAATGGGTAATGGAAGAAGGAAGTTGCAAATATTAGCTACAGTGATGTGATAAATTGCAGAAATAATAGTGTAAAAGTTATGGGTATATTTTCCTGATTTTGATACAAATATACCTGTGTGTGTGTATTCGATTTTCTCATTTTATGCTTCTCTATCACACTTCTTCCAAAAATAGAGATATGCTAAGAGATATTAACTTCAAGCAGTATCCTGAACCTATAGGAAAGCCCAGCACTATGAAACTATTCACTGCTAATCTGAGGCATGTATTATCCTCACTTTTTGTCTCATAAGCTTGTTTCTAAAACAAATAGCTTACAGTCTTCTCTATTATACATTCCTTAGAAAGTATTGATAGAAATAGACATAATACATTCAGAGTTTCAAGAAATACACTTTAAGAAATGATTATTAATAGTAATAGAATAATTTTAATGTATAAACATTTATAGATAAAACTTTATTAAATTTGAAAATAGCTGATTTTGACATTAGGTTCATTATTTCAGTGATAGAAAAGGGACCTAGAAATAAGAAACTCTCTCTAGATTCAAGCAGGTTTATGATAGAGGGACAGACACTGTATGTTTAGAGAAAATCTAGGAAAAGATTATCTCAGGATTAAGATAAAATACAGAGGTCCAAAAGAGTGCAGCCAATAGATGACATATCAGATATTGCCCAACAAAGAGAGACTCTAGGACCACACATTATACTAATATTTGGTAGGCAATCAGAATCAAAGATGACTGGCAATGGATAGCAAAATCTTCCCCTCTAGGGTGGAATTCAATAAAATAATTTCTAATAAGAACAACTTCCTGCTGCTGCCATCTTGGAGTAATGGAACCACTACCTAGGTCTGGCACTTACTTACACAGATAGTCCATGATTCCAGTTATGAAACTGGGGCTCAAAGTCAAATCAAAAAGTGACTCCATACTTTAAAAAATGATAACTCTTGTTGATAACTCATGTTATTTCTGATGCTTGGTAGAAACTTCATTGATACATGATTCCTCCAAATCAAAAATATTAAAAAAAGAAATTTTAAATTAAATACTAATTTACACTTATTACAAACACACTTTTGTAATCAGTGGTCTCATAGTCTGTGCTTTGCTTAAGCAAGTTTGCTTAAGCAAGTTTGCTTAAGTAAGTTTGCTTAAGTAAGTTTCCAATTACAAATTAAGTGGATTAGTTAAGTAAGTTAAGTAAATTTTCAATTACAAATAAAGTGGATTAGCCTGTGGCAGTTGAAGAAATCCGGAGTCACAAATGTAGGGAACTTCAGGAAGTAGATCATGAATAAGTAAGAGTTTCCTTGGGGAAAAAACAAAATAAGAACATTTTCTCCTGTTTTCTGTACAGAATATATTCACCCTGATTTGCTTTGCTTTCTAATGGTATTTTTTAATTGAGTTTTCAAAATACAGTGTGTTAGTTTTTGAAAAAATTTCTAGCTCTATTAGAAATATAAAATATATTGCAAAGCACATTAGTTTCCTCATTGTAAAGCGCTATGCTTATGATAATTTACAGTTCTAAGATGTATTTATTTTTTATTTAAATAACTCTCTGATGCTATTATGTAAATAACATAGTTCAAAGATAAATATTAAGAAAGAACACTTTAAACTCTCTTTTTATCACTTTTGCCCTTGAGGTCTGTCACTTCTTGCCATTTAGATGAGGGATTTGTGCATCTTAGTAAAATTATGAAACCCTTAATTTGATTTCTCAGGGATAATGCCTTATTAAATACAACTCCCAAATATGAAATCTTTGGATTGACATTTTCTTTGCAGAAAGATATTGTCTAAGACAATTTCTCAGTGCAAGTCACAAGCACTAACTTTTTAGTTAAATAAACCATCAACGATATGGTAAAAGAAAAGTACAAGTGTAATGTTATGTTTTCTGCTGCTGAGTTAGAACATTTTATACCATTGGACAGTGTACATAATTATGTTAAATGTGAAAATTTAATTAACTTTTATTTTTAGAAAGGCAGTTGAATGTGAAGAGTCTTTAATGCTAGACCCAGGTTATTTTAGACGACAAACTATATTCATCCCAATGACTATATAATTGACAATTATTATTGAGGAAAATGAAAACAGGAAAAAAAAAGGAAGATTATCTGCTAATAGATGATGTCACATGCTATGGAGAAGCTTATTTAATCTCAGAGACAATTTTTCTGAGAATGAAGGTCAAGTCATTTCTACTACAAGATAGGTGCTATAGAGTGATTGACAGCTTGGCAGACAATTAACAAGACAGTTTCTCAGCTACAGTGTTTTGAATAGTGAGAAACTAAGACCTTTGGGGACTCTGCTTTTGGAGATCATATGTTCATGTAGGAAGATTCTTAAAATTGCTGGCCCAAGAAATTTCTCTACATCTATCTGAATCTTTATGTGTTTGGGCCCTAATGGCATTTCCAGTGATGTATTAATCTCTTTCAATATTAATGACCATGGAAATTTCATGTTACTACTCTTCGTTTACTTATTCTGTCAAATGACAATGTCTACAATCCTGTATTGTTAATGTATAGTTATATTTTTAAGGAGTATGGTTAGCATAAAAAGTTTATTAATGTCCTTTTTCAGCCAGGGTACTTTTTCTTTCTTAAGCACCTAATCACTTGTCTCACTTGTCTCATATACATATATGGAGAGAGAGAGAGAGAGGAGCTGTGTATACAGCAAGGCAGCCAGAATGCAACAGTCTTCATGGCTTTATATTTAAAAACCAAATGTCATTATGCATTAGTCAACTAACAGAATTCAAGTGCGACTATATATCAAATATTACAAACTATTAATTAAACCGTATAAAATCATATAGGATTCAAATTTTAGAAGTTTAGAAAATCCTGGGAAAATAGCCCAATTTATACTTTATTTTTTTACATATTGGATTCATTTATAAGGGAACTGTCTCTCTGTTTACCACTGTAGTTTAATCTAAAGGCAATGAGACAGCCATAGTAATTTAGATTAATAGGAAAAAAACTTTAAGTAATTTCATTAACTTTATCCTGGAAACATCTATTATATTTTGCCTACATTGTTGCATTACTTTTCAATTCCTTGTTAATTTTGAACACATAAACTTAATGACAGTTTAAAGTCTGCAATTTTTTTAAAAAAGAAGTTTTTTTTTTAATTTGAAATCAAATGATTGACAGTAGATAGTAAATTTTGTAGAACAATATTGAGTTCAAGTATTTGTTTTTCTCTCAATAAAAAAATATATTAGGGGCTTCCCTGGTGGCGCAGTGGTTGAGAATCCACCTGCTGATGCAGGGGACGCGGGTTCACGCCCCAGTCCGGGAAGATCCCTTTAAAAAAAAAAAGAAAAGAGAAAAAAATATATTAAATATGGAGCACAAGAAAATATAATTTGTTTCTTTGAATATATTTTAACAAATCCCATTTTTCCAAAGAAAACGTTCAAAATTAAAAAGGCAGGCAATGACTTTTTAGATACAACACCAAAGGCACAATCCATAAAAGAAAGAATGAATAATTTAGACTTCATTAAAATTAAAAAACTTATGCCCTGCAAAAGAGAATGTCAAGAATATGAAAACACAAGCCACAAACTGGGGGAAAATATTTTCAAAAGATATATCTGATAAAAGGAGTATTATTCAAAATATACAAAAAACTCTTAAAACTCAGTAATAAGAAAATAAATAACAATTAAAAATTGAGCCAAAGACCTGAACAGACACCTCACCAAAGAACATACAGATGACAAATAAGCTTATGAAAACATGCTCCACATCATATGTCATTAGGAAAATGCAAATTAAAACAAGATAACACTACATGCCTACTAGAGTGGACAAAATCCACAGTAAGGACAACACCAAATGCTGGTGAGGATGTGAAACAACAAGAACTCTCATTCATTACTGGTGGGAATACAAAATAGTACAACCACATTGGAAGACAGTTTGGCAATTTCTTACAAAACTAAATATACACTTGTTGTATAATCCAACTACTGTGTTCCTTGTTACCTACCCAAAGGAGCTGAAAACTTACGTCCATACGAAAACCTGCATATGGATGTTTATAGCACCTTTATTCACAATTGCCAAAACTTGAACGCAACCAAGATGTCCTTCAATAGGTAAACTGATAAACTGTGGTGCATCCAGACTGTGGAATATTACTCAGCACTAAAACGAAATGAACTATCAAACCGTGAAAAGACACACTGAAAACTTAAATACACATTACTATAAAAGAAGCCAATCTGAAAAGGCTATGTACTGTATGATTCTAACAATATGACATTCTGCAAATTCAATGGAGACAGTAAATAGATCCACGGTTTTTAGGATTTGGGGTGGTAAGGAAAGATGATTAGGTGGAGCATGTAGGAGTTTTAGGGCAGTGAAATTTATGATACCATAATGATGAGTACATACATGTGATTATACATTTGTCCAAACCTATAGAATGTACAACATCAAGAATGAGATGTAATGTAAACTATGGATTTTGGCTTACAATGATGTGTCAATGTAGGTTCATTGATTTTAATAAATGTACCACTTTAGAGGGGATGTTGATAATGGGGGAAGCTATGCAAGTTTGGAGGCAGGGGGCTGTGGGAAATCTCTGTACCTTCTGCTTAATATTGCTGTGGACTTAAAACTTCTCTAAAAAAAGAGTCTAAAAGTATACATATATTGCCAAGAGCTCAAGTATTTCTAAAATGTAAGGAGTAAAACTTAAATGTCTGTCTAACTCCTGTCATCACCTGGTAAGGGTAATACTATCAATATTTTAGAGTGGATTATATCACTATTGTTAGTGACTGTGTTATATTTTGATGTAACATAATTTAAATGTATCTAAAGTACATTTTGATATTATGGTTGTTTCCTTTCCTTTTTATTGTGAATAATTATTCTACAACCATATCTGTGTGATTACTGAGAAAGATTTTTTAAAACACAAATGGTGCCTAAATGTTACATATATATTTTTAGATCTCTGATATCCATTTCCTAATTTCCACATAGAAACAATACATCAATTAATGTTCAAGTAAATCCTGACTTTCACCAACGTCAGCAATATAAATTTTTTTAAACAGCATATCAAACTGATGATAAAATATAGAGGAAACAAAACCAGAAACATTTATTTAATTTCAATTTATCACAGAGTAAATATATTATCTTATATCTTCTATACATATATATAGAATTTCTTTTATAGAACATGGTATCTCAAACTTGTGACCACACTATTATGTGATAAGTCCTGTTTCATAAAAATTTTTATTACTAATATTTATCTTTGATAAAAATATCTTCATTTTATTTGCCTTTTTAAGTGGCGTAAAATAAACTGAATAAACTAAACTGAACCTGAAGATATTCAGATATGGTGATTTTCAGGTAGATTTTTTTTCCAACAAGAGGTATTCATTTCCAAAACAACTTTCTAGTATATATTTGAAGGAATTTATGCACATATATACATACACATGCATTCATGCATTCAGTCACTCAAAATTTTATAATACTGTCTAGGATATCAAGAAAACATTGTAGTTTAATGATACACTTAGTTTCAGGTCACATTGTTTTGTGACTGCCTTACAGGTAATGAATAAGACACAAATAGCCTGTGTTCACTTGAAGATTAAAACTGAAAAGATAAAAATCAGCATAATACGCATAAGAACAAATAAAGACAATATATATTAGGTTACAAGTTTAATAAAATGAATAATTATGTGAGAAATACATTTCTATTATTTATAAGCCATCCAGTCTGATATTTTGTTATAACATCCAGAATGAACTATACTATATTTTATTCATCCATGCATTTGTGATGGAAATTTGGCTAGTTTCCAATTTTAAGCTGTTATAAAGTTGTACTCAATTTCTTTATTGAAATCTTTTTGAGACAAACTTTGAGGTATTATAGTATTAGTTTTAGTAGGTTTTAGTAGTTTGTAGTTATTGGGGAGATTTTCTACGTGAGTAATCATATAATCTGCAAATGGGAACAGTATTTTATACTTTCCTTTCTTTATACATTTTCATTTTTTTCTGTCCTATTGAAACAGAGAGGGCCCTCAGGACAATATTGTATAAAAATAATAAAAGCAATCTTCCTTGATACATTCCAGATTTGGGGGACAAAGCACAGTCCTTCACTATTAATATGTCTTAGTTCATTCTGGCTGTTATAACAAAATATCAGAGACTGGATGGCTTATAAATAATAGAAATATATTTCTCACATTTCTGTAGGCTGGGAAGTCCAAGATCAAGGCACCAGAAGATTTGTGTCTGGTGAAAACTGGATTTCTGATTCATAGATTGAGCCTTCTAACTGTAACCTTACATGGCAGAAGGAAGGGGCTAGAGTCTAGAGAGCTCTGTGGGGTCTCTTTCATAAGAGCACTAATCAAATTTATGAGCGCTCCACCCTCATGACCTAATCACCCACCAAAATTCCCCACATTCTGATATATCACATTGGGCATTAGGTTTCAACATATGAATGTGGGGGTGACACAAACATTCAAACCATAGCAATATATATGTTAGTTTTATCAACATTATTGTTTTTATTTTTTGGTAGAATGCCATTTACCAGACTGAAGTTTCCTACTAGTCGTCTAGTTTGATAAGAATTTTTATCATGAACAGAAGTTGCTTTCTGTCATATGCTTTTTTCTCCAAGTTGAGATGATCATTTTTTTTTCTGTTAAAATGAATTCCACTGGTTAATTTATAAATGATAAACCAATCTCACATTGCTGATATGAAGCCTACTTTTTCATGATATATTTTCTTTTTCACATATACAGTTGTGTTCAATCTACTTATATCTTATTAAGCATTTTTTTTTTTTTTTTTTTTTTTGCGGTACGCGGGCCTCTCACTGTTGTGGCCTCTCCCGTTGCGGAGCACAGGCTCCGGACGCGCAGGCTCAGCGGCCATGGCTCACGGGCCCAGGCGCTCTGCGGCATGTGGGATCTTCCCGGACCGGGGCACGAACCCGTGTCCCCTGCATCGGCAGGCGGACTCTCAACCACTGCGCCACCAGGGAAGCCCTTATGAAGCATTTTTATCTATGTTCAAGAGGGATACTTTCCCATAATTTTTTTTCTGATATAATTGTAAGATTTAAATATTAAGGTTTAGTTGGCTCCATAAATAAGTTGTGCATTAGTCTCTTCTCTGTTTTCTGAAAAGTTGTATGGAAAATTGTTAATTTTTCTTTCTTGAAAATCTGATAAAATTCAACAGTAAATCTATCTGGGCCTGGAGTTTTCTTTATGTGAATTTTGTTTGTTTTTTTGTTATGAATCCCATTTCCTTAGTAGAACTATTAAGATATTCTGTTTATTTTTTTGTCGATTTTGGTCAATTGTATTTTTAAAAGAATTTTCAATCTAAACTGTCAATTCATTTGTGAAATAATTTACTCATATATTTCCATAGTTATCATTTTTAATTCTGTAGGATTTATAGTAAAAATGTCTCTTTTGTTCCTGATGTTAATAATTTGTGTTCTCATTTTTCTTAATCATCCTATATAAAAGATTAATTTTATTGACATTTTCAAAAACACCAATTATTGTTTGTTAATTTTGACAATGTTTATAAAAAGCTATAGAGTTACTACTTCCCTCTAAAGATATTTCACCCTTTCTTCTACAAGCATATAGAGTGATGGCTAATTATCTGATTTCAATCTGAATAGGGGCAGTGTAGCATCCTAGTAAGAATAAATGTACCTTTCCTCTCTTAAGGGTTTTCACCTGAGAACTTGGAATAATCTTTGATTCTTTACTCTGGCATGACTCAAACTCTAATCTTTGTTCCCCTAAAGCAAAGGGAGATCTGCTCTGCTTCTCAGAGTTTGCTGATTAGTTATTGCTTCCTGCCTGCCCAGTTCAATCCTAGTATTCGACTAAATTTGCATAGGAGTTGTAATGCTCATAAACTCTGCACCCTGCCTGTAGCTTTTCTTTTAAATTGCCATCATAGGAAAAGTGGCTACAGAGAAACTGCTCCTCTCTCAAAACTCTTACTTTCTTATTTGTCTTAGCTCCTTTAGTTATCATTGCCTCATTAATTTTCTCCAGCTTCCTGCAAATAATGTCTATAACTTTCTGTTTTCTTCCTGTTAGTTTCTGTGTCACACCAGTTGATATCTAGCTACTGCAACAAACCAAGAACGGGGGATTAAAAATGTCTACATTTTTAACAAACTTGAATTTTTTTTTCAGTTTTGCATTGGATAAAAGAGGAAAATAAACATTTATATTTACATATACATAATTTTTTAGCTAATTTGATCTGTAAATATTTCAGTGTTTGAAATCCTTATCTCTGGGCATAAAATAACCACTTTTAAAATTGATTTTCTGTACTATTTGTTACTTGAATTGTTTTTACCTTTAATAATATATGAGATGGTAAGTAAATTTAATTTTGTCTTAAACCCTCACTATTTTCAAAATAATTTTTAAATCTATGCTCATAGTTGTCTGATGACTATGTGTCTCCTTTATTCTTATACTTTTTATTTTAGACAAGAAGAGTAATTAGTTTTTGTCCTGTCCTTTTTTTTTTTTTTTTTTTTTTTTTTTTTGCGGTAGGCGGGCCTCTTACTGTTGTGGCCTCTCCCATTGTGGAGCACAGGCTCCGGACATGCAGGCTCAGCGGCCATGGCTTACAGGCCTAGCCGCTCCACGGCATGTGGGATCTTCTTGGACTGGGGCACGAATCCGCGTCCCCTGCATCGGCAGGTGGAACCTCAACCACTGTGCCACCAGGGAAGCCCTGTCCTGTCCTTTTTTTACCTCATTTAATTTTTACCTTTGGAAGTCCAGCATTTTAAAAAAAATAATAGTAATTTAATCTGTTGCCTGACTCAGGCACAACTTTGAGTTCTACCAGAGAAGAAGACAGCGGAGACTGCAGGTGGCGGAGGGGGGGAAGCTTCGGAGCTGCAGAGGAGAGCACAGCAACAGGGGTGCAGAGGGCAAAGTGGAGAGATTCCCGCACAGAGATTCCCACACAGAGGATTGGAGCCGACCAGCACTCATCAGCCCAAGAGGCTTGTCTGCTCATCCGCCAGGATGGGTGTGGGCTGGGAGCTGAGGCTGGGGCTTCACTCGGATCCTAGGGAGAAGCCTGGGGTTGGCTGCATGAACACAGCCTGAAGGGGGCTAGTGCACCAAAGCTAGCCGGGAGGCAGTCCGGGAAAAGGTCTGGAGCTGCTAAAGAGGCAAGAGACTTTTTCTTACCTCTTTGTTTCCTGGTGCACAAGAAGAGGAGATTAACAGTGCCGCATAAAGGAGCTCCAGAGACGCGAGCCGAGGCTATCAGCGCGGACTCCAGGGACAAGCATGGGACATTAAGGCTGCTGCTGCAGCCACCAAGAAGCCTGTGTGCAAGCACAGGTCATTGTCCACACCTCCCCTCCCAGGAGCCTGTGCGGCCCGCCACTGCCAGGGTCCTGTGATCCAGGGACAACTTCCCGGGGAGAAGACACGGTGTGCCTCAGGCTGTTGCAACTTCACATCAGCCTCTGTCACCGCAGGCTCACCCCGCATCTGTAATGCTCCCTCCCCCTGGATGGAGTGAGCCAGAGCCCCCGAATCAGCTGCTCCTTTAAGCCTGTCCTGTCTGAGGGAAGAACAGACACCCTCAGGCGACCTACACGCAGAGGCAGGTCCAAATCCAAAGCTGAACCCCAGGAGCTGTGCGAACAAAGAAGAGAAAGGGAAATTTCTCCCAGCAGCCTCAGGAGCACCAGATTAAATCACCATCAACTTGATGTACCCTGCACCTGTGGAATACCTGAATAGACAATGAATCATCCCAAATTGAGGAGGTGGACTTTGGGAGCAAAGATAGATATATATATATATATATATATATATTTCCCTTTTTCGCTTTGTGTGATTGTGTATGTGTATGCTTCTGTGTGTGATTTTGTCCGTATAGCTTTGCTTTTACCATTTGTCCTAGGGTTCTGTATGTCCATCTTTTATGTTTGTTTCTTTAAATTACTTTTTAAAAATTTTTTCTTAATAATTATTTTTTATCTTAATTATTTTATTTTACTTTATTTTGTTTTATTTTATCTTCTTTCTTTCTTTCTTTCTTTTCTCCCTTTTACTCTGAGCCGTGTGGACGAAAGGCTCTTGATGCTCCAGCCAGGCAACAGGGCTGTGCCTCTGAGGTGGGAAAGCCAACTTCAGGACACTGGTCCACAAGAGACCACCCAGCTCCACATAATATCAAATGGCAAAAATCTCCCACAGATCTCCATCTCAAGGCCAAGACCCAGCTTCACTCAATGACCAGTAAGTTACAGTGCTGGACACCCTATGCAAAACAACTAGCAAAACAGGAACACAACCCCATCAATTAGCAGAGAGGCTGCCTAAAATCATAATAAGGCCACAGACACCCCAAAACACACCACTGGATATAGTCCTGCCCACCAGAAAGAAAAGATTCAGCCTCATCCAGCAGAACACAGGCACTAGTCCCCTCCACCAACCCAATGAACCAACTTTAGCCACTGGGGGCAGACACCAAAAACAATGGGAAACATGAATCCACAGCCTGCAAAAATGAGACCCCAAACACAGTAAGTTAAGCAAAATGAGAAGACACAGAAACACACAGCAGATGAAGGAGCAAGGCAAAACCCCACCAGACTTCACAAATGAAGAGGAAATAGGCACTCTACCTGAAAAAGAATTCAGAATAATGAGAGTAAAGATGATCCAAAATCTTGGAAATAGAATAGAGAAAATACAAGAAACATATAACAAGGACCTAGAAGAACAAAAGAGCAAACAAACAGTGATGAACAACACAATAAATGAAATTGAAAATTCTCTACAAGGGATCAATAGCAGAATAACTGAGGCAAAAGAACGGATAAGTGACCTGGAAGATAAAACAGTGGAAATAACTACTGCAGAGCAGAATAAAGAAAAAAGAATGAAAAGAATTGAGGACAGTCTCAGAGACCGATGGGACAACATTAAACACACCAACATTCGAATTGCAGGGGTTCTAAAAGAAGAAGAGAAAAGAAAGGGACTGAGAAAATATTTGAAGAGATTATAGTTGAAAACCCCTAATATGGGAAAGGAAATAGTTAATCAAGTCCAGGAAGCACAGAGAGTCCCATACAGGATAAATCCAGGGAGAAACACGCCAAGAAACATATTAATCAAACTATCAAAAATTAAAGAAAAAATATTAAAAGCAGCAAGGGAAAGACAACAAATAACACACAAGGGAATCCTCATAAGGTTAACAGCCGATCGTTCAGCAGAAAATCCGCAAGGCAGAAGGGAGAGGCAGGACATATTTAAAGTGATGAAGGAGAAAAACCTACAACCAAGCTTACTCTACCCAGCAAGGATCTCAGTCAGATTTAATGGAGAAATTAAAATCTTTACACACAAGCAAAAGCTAAGAGAATTCAGCACCACCAAACCAGCTCTACAACAAATGCTAAAGGAACTTCTCTAGGCAGAAAACACAAGAGAAGGAAAAGACCTACAATAACAAACCCAAAACTATTAAGAAAATGGAAATAGGAACATACATATCAACAATTACCTGAAATGTAAATGGATTAAATGCTCCAACCAAAAGACATAGACTGGCTGAATGGATACAAACACAAGACCTGTATATATGCGGTCTACAAGAGACCCACTTCAGACCTAGGGACAGATACAGAACGAAAGTGAGGGGATGGGAAAAGACATTGCATGCAAATGGAAATCAAAACAAAGTTGGAGTAGCAATTCTTATATGAGACAAAATAGACTTTAAGATAAAGTCTATTACAGGAGACAAAGGAGGACACTACATAATGATCAAGGGATTGATCTAAGAAGAAGATATAACAATCGTAAATATTTATGCACCTAACATAGGAGCACCTCAATACCTAAGGCAAATACTAACAGCCATAAAAGAGGAAATCCACAGTAACACAATCATAGCAGGGGAGTTGAACACCCCACTTTCACCAATGGACAGATCATCCAAAATGAAATAGGAAACACAAGCTTTAAATGATACACTAAACAAGATGGACTTAATTGATATTTATAGGACATTCCATCCAAAAACAACAGAATACATTTTCTTCTCAAGTGCTTATGGAATATTCTCCAGGATAGATCATATCTTTGGTCACAAATCAAGACTCGGTAAATTTAAGAAAATTCAAATCGTATCAACTATCTTTTCTGACAATAATGCTATGAGACTAAATATCAATTACAGGAAAAAATCTGTAAAAAATACAAACACATGGAGGCTAAACAATACACTACTTAATAACCCAGAGGTCACTGAAGAAATCAAAGAGGAAATCAAAAAATACCTACAAACAAATGACAATGAAAACAAGACGACCCAAAACCTATGGGATGCAGCAAAAGCAGTTCTAAGAGGAAAGATGATAGCAATATAATCCTACCTTAAGAAACAAGAAACATCTCAAATAAACAACCTAAACATACACCTAGAGCAATAAGAGAAAGAACAAAAAAACTCCAAAGTTAGCAGAAGGAAAGAAATCATAAAGATCAGATCAGAAACAAATGAAAAAGAAATGAAGGAAACGATAGCAAAGATCAATAAAACTAAAAGCTGGTTCTTTGAGAAGACAAACAAAATTGATAAACCAATAGCCAGACTCATCAGGAAAAAAAGGGAGAAGACTCAAATCAACAGAATTAGAAATGAAAAAGGAGAAGTAACAACTGACACTGCAGAAATACAAAGGATCATGAGCGATTACTACAAGCAACTCTAGGCCAATAAAATGGACAACCTGGAAGAGATGGGCAAATTCTTAGAAATGCATAGTCTGCCGAGACTGAATGAGGAAGAAACAGAAAATATTAACAGACCAATCACAAGCACTGAAATTGAAACTCTGATTAAAAATCTTCCAACAAACAACAGCCCAGTACCAAACAGCTTCACAGGCGAGTCTATCAAACATTTAGAGAACAGCTAACACCTATCCTTCTCAAACTGTTCCAAAATATAGCAGAGGGAGGAACACTCCCAAACTCATTCTACGAGGCCACCATCACCCTGATACCAAAACCAGACAAAGATGTCACAAAGAAAGAAAACTACAGGCCAATGACTCTGATGAACATAGATGCAAAAATCCTCAACAAAATACTAGCAAATATAAACCAATAGCACATTAAAAGGATCATATACCATGATCAAGTGGGGTTTATCCCAGGAATGCAAAGATTCTGCAATATATGCAAATCACTCAATGTGATACACCATATTAACAAATGTAAGGTGAAAAACCATATGATCATCTCAATAGATGCAGAGAAAGCTTCTGACAAAATTCAACACCCATTTATGATTTTAAAAAACCTCCAGAAGGAGGCATAGAGGGAAATTTCCTCAACACAATTAAGGTCATATATAACAAACCCACAGCCAACATCGTCCTCAATGGTGAAAAACTGAAACCATTTCCACTAAGATGAGGAACAAGACAAGGTTGCCCACTCTCACCACTATTATTCACCATAGTTTAGGAAGTTTTAGCCACAGCAATCAGAGAAGAAAAAGAAATAAAAGGAATCGAAATTGGAAAAGAAGAAGTAAAGCTGTCACTGTTTGCAGATGACACAGAGAATCCTAAAGATGCTACCAGAAAACTACTAGAGCTTATCAATGAATTTGGTAAAGTAGCAGAATACAAAATAAATGCACAGAAATCTCTAACATTCCTATATACTAATGATGAAAAATCTGGAAGTGAAATTAAGAAAACACTCCAATTTACCATTGTAACATAAAGAATAAAATACCTAGGAATAAACCTACCTAAGGAGACAAAAGACCTGTATGCAGAAAATTATAAGACACTGATGAAAGAAATTAAAGATGATACAAATAGATGGAGAGATATACCATGTTCTTGGATTAGAAGAATCAACATTGTGAAAATGACTCTACAACCCAAAGCAATCTACAGATTCAATGCAATCCCTATCAAAGTACCACTGGCATTTTTCACAGAACTAGAACAAAAAAAATTCACAATCTGTATGGAAACACAAAAGACCCAGAATAGCCAAAGCAATCTTGAGAAAGAAAAACAGAGCTGGAGGAATCAGGCTCCCTGACTTCAGACTATACTACAAAGGTACAGTAATGAAGACAGTATGGTCCTGGCACAAAAACAGAAATATAGATCAATGGAACAGAATAGAAAGCCCAGAGATAAACTCACACACATATGGTCACCTTCTCTTTGATAAAGGAGTCAAGAATATACAGTGGAGAAAAGACAGCCTCTTCAATGAGTGGTGCTGGGAAAACTGGACAGATACATGTAAAAGTATGAAATTAGAACACTCCCTACCACCATACACAAAAATAAACTCAAAATGGATTAAAGATCTAAATCTAAGGCTAGACCCTATAAAACTCTAGAGGAAAACATTGGCAGAACACTCTATGACATAAATCACAGCAAGATCCTTTAGACCCACCTCTTAGAGAAATGGAAATAAAAATAAACAATTGGGACCTAATGAACCTAAAAGCTTTTGCACAGCAAAGGAAACAATAAACGGGACAAAGAGACAACCCTCAGAATGGGAGAAAATATTTGCAAATGAAGCAGCCGACAAAGGATTAATCTCCAAAATTTACAAGCAGCCCACGCAGTTCAATATCAAGAAAACAAACAACCCAATCCAAAAATGGGCAGAAGCCCTAAATAGACATTTCTCCAAAGAAGATATACATATTGCCAACAAACACATAAAATTTGCTCAACATCATTAATCATTATAGAAATGTAAATCAAGACTACAATGAGATATCATCTCACACCGGTCAGAATGGCCCTCATCACAAAATCTACAACAATAAATGCTGGAGAGGGTGTGGAGAAAAGGGAACCCTCTTGCACTGTTGGTGGGAATGTAAATTGATACAGCCACTATGGAGAACAGTATGGAGGTTCCTTTAAAAACTAAAAGTAGAACTACCATACGACCCAGTACTGCCGCTACTGGGCATATACCCTGAGAAAACCAGAATTCAAAAAGAGTCATGTACCAAAATGTTCATTGCAGCTCTATTTACAATAGCCAGGACATGGAAGCAACCTAAGTGTCCATCAACAGATGAATGGATAAAGAAGATATGCCATATATATACAATGGAATATTACTCAGCCATAAAAAGAAACGAAATTGAGTTATTTGTATTGAGGTGGATGGACCCAGAGTCTGTCATACAGAGTGAAGTAAGTCAGAAATAGAAAAACAAATACCGTATGCTAACACATATATATGGAATCTAGAAAGAAAAAAAAATGGTCATGAAGAACCTAGGGGCAAGACGGGAATAAAGACACAGACCTACTAGAGAATGGACTCGACGATATTGGGAGGGGGAATGGTAAGCTGGGACAAAGTGAGAGAGTGGCATGGACATATATACACTACCAAACGTAAAACAGATAGCTAGTGGGAAGCAGCCGCATAGCACAGGGAGATCATCAGCTTGGTGCTTTGTGACCACCTAGAGGGGTGGGATAGGGAGGGTGGCAGGGAGGGAGATGCCAGAGGGAAGAGATATGGGAATGTAAATATATGTATAACTGATTCACTTTTTTATAAAGCAGAAACTAATACACCATTGTAAAGCAATTATACTCCAATAAAGATGTTGAAAAATAAATACAAATAGACACCAAAAAAAAAGTATATTGTTTGAAGCTGCTTATATTAAATCACAAGTATGTACTTGAAAAACATTCCTAATTTAAAAAGTTATCTCAGGAAAAATAAAAGTGGTAAACAGCTTAAATGTATGGCTAATGTATTCAACCTACCACAATTACATATTTAAAAATTAAGGAAAATAAGACAGTAGAGAAATATCTTAGCAAGTCAATGATTTTGGTTTCCTATCTTCCAGAGTAGCTGCATTCTATAATTGGTAACTCTTACTGGTATTTTGTCACATTCAAAGTTATAAAAAAAAGACTGAATAATACAAACAAATGTACAACTTTCCTGGGTCAAAATTTCATAACATTTATTTTCAGGTTGCAAATCTAGTACTAAAATAATTTGCAATTACTTCCTTCTTATAATGCATAATTTATAGCCAATTAACATTGAATACATAATAAAACACAGTATTTTATTTCAACTTGTGATGTAATATCTCTGATACCCTCATATCAAAACTCAAAATTGTATCATGGAGTCAATAAAAGTAATAAAAGGAAAATACTTTATCAAATAACACCTATATGAAGTTGTAGAAATTTCAAATATTCTCAGAATATTCAAATATTCTCACCTTCAGGTGAGAGATATCCTCCCTATTCCTAGAGGAAAGGAGCAAACTCCAAAGAAAGACAGGGAGAGTAATCTGAAACAACAGGCCATGCTCTTTACCCAGACTGCAACACTTAGTTTACACTCTCTTAGCTCTACACAATTTTTTCTTTTCCATGACTTTCCATTCTTCATTAAACCTAGCATAAAAATTTTCTGGTGCAGTTGCTTCCTCAGGTCTTAATTTCCTCATGAAGCCTCCTGTGTCACCAAAAAATATGAAATAAATTTGCATGCCTTTCTCTTGTTTATCTGTCCCAGCCAAAAACTACCCAAAATAGTTAAGGGATATTTTTTCTCTTGTGAGTTGAAATAATAAAATGATTCTGAAATCCAAGTGCAATTACTAATACTTTGTTATTTTTAATAGTGATCCTAAAATTTTTCTCATACTTAGCAGAGTGCATATTTATAAGTCTTGCCTCTATAATACCTGTGGCACAGATGGCATTTAATCATGGTTCTTCTGACATTCAGCACTCCCGTAATCTGAGGATTAAATTTAGAACTCAATTACGAAAGAAAGTATAGAAGCTATTTTCTGTATTGCGTTAGTCTCCCTAAGAATCACTTTTACTGAATTTCTTTGGCTTGATGCCATGAGTCTACTTTACCAGAAAGAGACCTATGAAATGCATTGTTGAACTTACTGTAACAATTCAGTTCAAATTGTTTACTATGTTACACAGTGCTCACTACAAGAGTTCTCAGGAGAAATTTCCCTCTCGTCTTAGGACCAGGCATATTATTCTTCTATGGAACATCTTGTTTGCTTTTATCTTAATGGTACTATTAATAAACAGAGTGATAATGTTCTGTTTGCACTGGCTGCTGAAAAGCTTAGTTCTAAATTTGTTACACTGTTCAAGAAAGTGTATTAGATTTAATAGCATATACTTAATGTTCCAATCTCCCTCCTAGTTTCACCTTGCTTTCTTTTTTCTTTTTCTTTTTTTTCTTGACTTCGTCTAAGAATATTTATTCATTGTAAAAATACAATTTTTGCAAATAGTCTTAAACATTGTACTGTGAATTCCACTGTATTATGTTAGCAGTCTTATAGCTAAAGATTTGAAAATCAGAGAAAAAAGAAATGCAGATTTTAGTCTAATTTTCATAATCTTTTGTTCATAATCATCTAAGTTTTAAAAGACAGTGAATGTTAAATTTTCTCAAGAAAAAGAGTTTCATTCCATAGTTGGCTTCAAAGGGCTGTTTTTATATTGCAACTTGCACACTTAAAAAATCTGCCAGCAGCAGAGCAAGAGCAGCTTGGTACAAATACAATGTCATATTTTTTGTTTGTTTATTTTAATTCAGTATAATACTCCTCATAAAGCCTTCACCACATGTGTATCTAGCATATGGACTAGAGGATTTATCTGTGCTTCAGGCCAAAAGAGAAAGAGGAAGTCTGCTGTGAAGTTTAGTACAAACCAAAATAATGGAAGTCAGATGTGAGCCAAGTTTAAAATGCAAGATAGAGATTATAGCATCAGATAATTTTAATTTTTATGGGCTTCAGAGGCCCTCAGGTTTTTAGAAGTGTTGCTTCAGCTCTCAAATATGTCCTGGGTTTTCTCATATGTAAAGTAGAATATAAACATATAAAACATCTAGCACAATGCTAACACACAGCATTTAATAAATGCCATTCTCATCCCTCCTCTCCTTTTGTTCTTACTATTGATTCACAAGACAGACTCTCTAAATGTGTTCTCTAGAGATTTTTAAGTTACCAATGCCTGTCCCTATTTGCAGGCCAGTTGAAAATCTCTCTTGGTAGAGTCTAAGGATCTGCAATTTTAAAGCTTTTCATGCGATTCTGTTTCTATCCAGTCATTACTTTCTCAAATGGCCTCATGAAACATCCAGAAAAGTGTTTAGCATTTGATATAACTTTTGAGGCTGAATATCCATTGAATAAACCTGTGAATCTGAGAATACCAGAATATTTAGCTCAGGATAGAGTTCAGAAAGAGTGACTATCATCATTTCAGCAGCAGGACACTTCAATGGTTCAATGGCTATTTTGAGTTGATTATAAGGATGGGTCCTTTTAGGGAGAGTTTAAGCCCCTTCTCATCATTTCTTCTCCTTTCAGGCTTCCATACCTATAGTTTTCCTAAACCAATGCATACGAATATTACGGATGATTTCTTTGTTGTCAAATTAAAAGCTTTTCCTCATTTTCTTGATCTTAGAATCACTTGGCACAATCAATCATCCTTTCCTTTTGTAAGGATTTTTCCACTTTTGTTCTAGCAAAGCCACACTTGAGCTCATGCTGTTTGTTGTTTTTTTAAAAAATATTTTTGAAATACTTTATTAACTGTGATTTTATTTACATTATTTCCTTCATTCTGATTATTGCTTCAGGTTATCTTGCTAAGATAGGCCACCTGATCAAATGAAATGGCCTCCTGTCTCATTTCTGTTTTCACTGGATCCATTGAATCCGTCTCCACACAGCATGTCGGATGATCATTTTGTTGAGTTTTACTTCCAGGACCTCAACTAGGTTCTCATAGTAAATATCTGAGACAAATGCCCTTGTGCTTCTCTTAGTTTTTCTCCTATTTCACTGGCTATTTCCTGATTCACCTTTGTTGGAATGTTCCTGACCACCCAAATAACGGATGCACCAGGGCTCAACGCTCTCTGACCACTTCTCTTCCTTATTTTAACACACTCTGCACAGGATTTCATCCAGCTACATGACCTTAAATGCAATGTCTATTATGATGACTCTCAAATATATATCCTTAACCATGACATTTTACCCTATATCTTGACTCACATTTCAATGTCACACTTTCTATCTCTTCCTGAATGTCTCATAGGCATCTCACATCTAATATTGTCCAAAACCAAATTCCCGATCTCCTCCTCCAAACCTGCTTCTTCTAGTGTTTATTAAATTAGTGATTATCATGACCAATTTTATCAGATCAAAACACTTGGAGTCACCCTGGAATCCTTTCTCCCACGCTCCATATACAAAATGTCATCAAACCCTGTCAGAGCTATTTCCAAATTAATTCTAGAATTAGACTACTTTTAATTATCTCCACCATAGACCAATACACCATCACACTTCATTTGAACTAATGCTATAGCCTCCTAATAAATCTTTTCTTGTCCATTTTTAGGCTGTATCCAGTGATGATCTCTATGAAAGTAAATTCTCCCCTTACACACAGACACTTAGGCCTCTAATGGCTTCTCAATAATTTAAAATAACATTTCCAATGCTTTCCATGGCATAGAAGGTCCTATGTTATCCGCTATGCGTAACTTTCTCTTGGATTTCTTCTTCTACACAATCCTTATGATCATGGAACTCTAGGTACTCTGCCCTCTACCATCCCATAATCTTTCTCAGACATTTATCCACCTTGGCATCTACTACTGTTATTGCCTAGAACACTTCTCACATATGTCTACATGACTGCACATTCACTTTGTGTCTTTGCTCAGAAGTCACTTTCTTAGAGAGGCCTTCCTTGATTCCCATATCATGCTCTATCTTCTTATCCTGCTTAAAGTATCTTTATAGCACCTATCTAGATGGAATTTTGTTATGTAAGAATGCCTTTTTTTATTTGAATTTTATTTCATTTTATTTTTTATACAGCAGGTTCTTATTATCTATTTTATATATATATATATTAGTCTATATAGGTCAATCCCAATCTCCCAATTCATCCCACCACCCCCCTCTCCAGCTTTCCCTCCTTGGTGTCCATACATTTGTTCTCTACATCTGTGTCTCTATTTCTCCCTTGCAAACCAGTTCAACATCTGTACCATTTCTCTAGATTCCACATATATGCATTAATATACGATATGTTTTTCTCTTTCTGACTTACTTCACTCTGTGTGACAGTCTCTAGGTCCATCCAAGTCTCTACAAATGACCAATTTTTGTTTCTTTTTATGGCTGAGTAATATTCCATAGTATATATGTACCACAACTTCTTTATCCATTTGTCTGTTGATGGGCATTTAGGTTTCTTCCATGTCCTGGCTATTGTAATGGTGCTGCAATGAACATTGGGGTGCATGTGTCTTTTGGAATTATGGTTTTCTCTGAGTATATGCCCAATAGTGGGATTGTTGGGCTATATGGTAATTCTATTTTTAGATTTTTAAGGGACCTCCATACTATTCTCCATAGTGGCTGTATCAATTTACATTCCCACCAACAGTGCAAAAGGGTTCCCTTTTCTCCATACCCCCTCCAGCATTTGTTTTTTGTAGATTTTCTGATGATGTCCATTCTAACCAGTGTGAGGTGATACCTCACTGTAGTTTTGATTTGCATTTCTCTAATAATTAGTGATGTTGAGCAGCTTTTCATGTGCCTCTTGGCCATCTGTATGTCTTCTTTGGAAGAATGCTTTTCCATTTATTTATTTTTCTTTTGCATTTTACCTACCCACTAGAATGTAGGATCCACAAAAACCAGAGAACGTGTCTGGTTTTTCCTTGTTTTATGCCCAGCATTGAAAATAGTTCTTGGCATATGGTAGACACTTAATAACCATTTTATTTGTTGAAAGACTATATGTCAGACTGACATCTATTTTTTGATTCTTCCATGGTTGAAATAAACCATTCATTAGGGTTTCATTCTGTCTGCTCTGATCCTCTGCTTGAGAGTTATCACATTGCTATCTCACAGAACACTCTCCAGGTCTGTTTGAAGCAAGCAGCTTTGACAATATATGTTGCCATTTCTCAAGTTTATTAAACGTTCAGTTAAACTTTTGCCCACTTCTTGGCTTCCTTTATATTTGCTTTCCTTCTTATTTTTAAAATTATTTAATTTATATTTTATGGATTTTAGAAATGTATTTATCTAATGAAAAAATATCATTTACATCAATGTATGTCTTTAACTGATGCCACAGATGGCCATGCCCCAGTGTTTGAGATGGCATGAGGAATGTAGCATTTCATTTTGTAGGAAATTGTTTACAAGAATATAATATAGCTCAATTTATCTATTAGAGAGACCACAACTATTTCTCTAAAGCTGTTAAAATAAATTCAGGGTACATGTAACTTTGCAACAAAACCAAGGCTTTATGAGACATTTTTCTGTTCTTGTTGAATGTGTATGAACTGTCAAACATTGTTGTAATTTAAAGTGATTTTTAGTTTTGGTAATTTAAATATAAGCTCATGCTGAGAATATTCAAATTTCTTCCTCTAAACATAATTAACATGATGAGTTAGATTTAAAAAAAACAATAATAAAACAGAAGTTGTAAAACCAAGTAATCAGAAAACTCTCCATTACTGTCTGAATTAGCATTTTTCAATGGTCAAGTCTCTTGCAATACAAACAATTTTATTTTGGCTGTTCATATTTGAAGAGTATTATGCAAAGGAGGATTAGTATAATCATGTTTTACTCCTATGTCTAATAATACACAGACACTTCATTAGCTGCAGTGAAAGAACTTTCCTTGTGCAATATTGCATTAGCAGAACTATGACAAAAATCAAGCCAACAAATCAGTTTCACATCAATTCTGTTTTTCTTTCATGAGATTAGAGAAATGAAATATGAGTGGTAAATTTTCTTTCCAACTCTTCACTCAGAAATCCATTCCCTGGAATACCACAAGTCACAGCTGATATTCAGATGCCATCATTCCCTCAGCAGAAAGCAAACTTAGCATTCTAAGTTTATGGATCTCATCCCACTTCATCTATAGCCATGTCCTAACTCCATCCTGCCTGCTAGTGTCCAACAAATAGTTTAGTTCAAATAATTGTTGTACCATGAAACTCATTCAAAGTATAATAAATAATAGAAACCTGTTGAGATTAATAATTAACATGTTTTAAAACACTGGGATAGGTTTAACAAACATATTAAAAATAGAGAGAGAAAAAAAGATATCATCTTTCTGACACCATTCCTATTTTTGATTTAGAAGTCTGGTGTCTAAATTCTAATTATAGTGACCCAGCAAATTGATAACTAAAGTCTATCCTTGATTATCACCTTTGTTTCTCTATGTGTCTGGAAATTCATAGAATGGTTAGAGATGCAAGTGATCTTCAAATCTGATCACTTTCTTCAAATTATTTGTGTTACAGATGCAGGAATAGTGGCATTATCATTAATCATTCATGCATGAACATAGTATTAGAGTTTAAGCTAGAATTCTGGCTGATAAATGGCCATTCTTCTAGAAAAGGGAACTTGTTATACTCCAGGACAGCTTATTCCAGCAATGAGCAGCCCTATTCATCAAAAAGATCTATGGTAAACTCAAGTATGTCTTTAGTTTCAACTTATTTGTCCTACTTTTATCCAGAGGGAACAGAATATTTTCTATTACCACATTTGCAAAATTATCCTTCAAACATACATAGACCTGTCTCATGTCTCTTCCCATTCTTCTCTTCTCCAAAGTACACGCATGCAGGCTTTCAACTGCTTTTCATAAAACAATCTTATCTTCATTTTGGTCCCAACATTTTTTCATATCTTCCCCATATCAAAGTGCCGGAAACTGAATACAACTCTGACATGCAATTAATAAACATTGGTCTTAATATGAGTCAAGGCATTTGGTATCTACCTAGTGCTTCTTGAATACATGATGCTTAGTCTTTCCTAGTTTGAACATTAATGTAATCTGCTGTGATTTTCATCCTTTTTTTCTTTTCGTTCCTCCTTCTCTTCTTTTCCCTTCTCTCTCTCTCTTCTACCTTCCCCTGACCACTTTTATCCCCACTCTCTTTCTGACTGCAGGTTCTGGAATTCTGACTACTGTAAAGAAATGTGAAGGGTATAAGATTTTACCCTACTTACAGCTAACATATTAGCCTACCACAATCAGGAACAAAAGACAGTATGACTCAAAGCAAACACGGTAGCCAGAGTACCAGGATTTGCATGAGTTTCCAGAGTCCCAATTCCCACAGGATGTTGCAAAGAAGATGAGAAGATGCTTGTATATCCAGGTTCCATTACAGAAGATAAACCCTCATGTTAGGGAATCTGAATCATCTATAATGGACAATAAACCTGCCTGTCCTTTATATTACAAGAGGACATTGTTTTTATTGTAGTAGGCAAAAAAATAAAAAACAAACAAAAAAACCTCTGCCCTTTGCTCTGGAGAAAGATACATCTGCCTGTTTTCCAAGGCTGTTCACTATACGAGCATCTTTGACAAAATAGTCTGGAACAAAGTCAGTCAGCACCTCTACTCATAATACACACAGGACTGCAGAAGACCCAACAACTACCTTATAATATCTTGGTATTATTATTTCTGTGGGTTGATTCTTTAATTAAATTTTGAACATTTTCAGCCACTATTTCTTTAAATACATTTTTCCTTAAATACATTCTTTCCTATTTTTACTTTCTTCTCTTTTTGAGACTGGAATTAGATGTGTGTTGGACTATCCCACTGATTATTAAATCCCTTTGACTTATTTTTTTTTTCCTGAGTTTAAGCTTAGATGATTTCAGTTAATTTTACTTCATATTTACTAATTCTTTCTTGTGGGATGTCCAATGTGCTGTTAGTCCCACTTAGTATTTTTTTTTATTTCAGATAGTTTATTTTTCAGTTATAAAATTTCCATTTGATCCCCTTTTATACTTTCCTAATTTTACATGAAATTTCCCATTTCTTCATCCATTATTTCCTACATTACTATAGAATCTTAAGCTTATTTTATAGTTATTTCAACACCTGTTCTAACTGTATTTCTGTTTTAATATACTGACATTTTCTTCTGATTCTGGATTACATTTTATCTTTATTCTCATCTCTAGTACATTTTAATTACATACTGGATGATATGTCATGATATGATATTTTGATTTTGTAACTTTCCTCTGAAAATTCAGTTTTGTGGTAATGGACAGTGAAATAACCAGGAGATTACCTTAAATTTGTAGATATTTGATTTGATACTTTGTAGTGTGAGTCTATTTAAATTTTGTGCTTTGGTAACTCTATTTTTAATTTTTTTTAGCAATCCCACTCCTGGGCATATATCCAGAGAAAACCCTAATTTGAAAAGATACATGCAACTTAATGTTCATAGCAGCACCATTTACAATATCCATGTAAAGCCACGGAAGCCATCTAAATGTACATCGACAGAGCAATGGATAAAGAAATGTGGTACATATATAAAATGAAATATTACTCAGCCATAAAAAAAATGAAATAATGCCATCTGCAGCAACATGGATGGACCTAGAGATTATCATACTAAGTGAAGTAAGTCAAACAAAGGAAGACAAATATCATATGATATCAGTTATATGTGGAATCTAAAAAACAAAAATGATAAAAATGAACTTATTTACAAAACAGAAACATATACACAAACTTCAAAAACAAACTTATGGTTACCAAAGGGCAAATGTGGTGGGGGAGAGAGATAAATTAAGAGTTTGGGATTAACATATACACACTACTAGATATAAAAGAGATAATCAACAAGGACCTACTGTATAGCACAGGGAACGCTACTCAATATTCTGTAATAACCTAAATGAGAAAATAATCTGAAAAAGAATAGATATATGTATATGTATAACTGAATCACTTTGTTGTACACCTGAAACTAACACAACATTGTAAATCAACTATACTCCAATATAAAATAAAATTTTTAAAAATTGTGCCTAATCCTAAGGATAATAAGTTAGTCATAACGTGCAGCCCTCCTGGAGTATTAATGGAAAGTTCAAGGTATTTGGCACATTTCTCTATGTTGTCAAGACTTAACTCCAAACTGCACTGAGAAGCAGCTGAAATCTCTGCTCAGGTCTTTAAGCTTTCCCGGTATGATTTTCTACCTCTGCTCTTTGGAATCTTGTTGGCAGTTCTGAGGTCAATAAAAAAAAAACTTAAGGAAAGTTATATACATATTTTCGGCTTATCCATTTATGGCTCTCTCATATCCCAATGTACCTTTCACTTTCCAGTCTCTCTTAATGTCACGTATTTCTCAGGCCAGTAAGAGTGTAACTTTCTGCTGTGTTCTGCTCAATAGGGACTAAGAAGTGCCCTCAGGGGAAAAGCTGTATAAATGAAGATCTCACCCAAATTAAGTCCTTTCTTGTTCAGGGGTTAAATTCCTTCCTATATCTGTGAGCCTTCGGTCACACTTCAGTGCCTTTAAATATGATTTTTCTTATATTTTCCCAACAGTTGGTAATGTTTTCTGCAGGGGGCTTAATTTGATATAAGCTACTCTGCCATTACTGGAACCAGCTCTGTAATTTCTAGCTGTGTGATTGTATGAAAGTAGGAAAGTTTATTTTTTTTAAATGTGCTTTTTTCTCACCTTTAAATTAGGGATGTTAAGAACATATACTCTGCAAGGATGTTGTGACATTCAATTGTGAACATTAATGTAAAACACTGAAAAGAAAGTTTGGTACATCATAAGCACACAAAAATTTTACTATTATGTTTAATATAGAAACATCTTACACAAAAAAATCTCAGGACTAATATGCTTAGGTTATCAATAAAATAAACCTATTTTAATTTATTTTTGGGGTCACTTTCTTGATTGCAAACTTTCTAAAATCTACTCTATTTTCATATGATAATAAGAAATATTTCATTCCTGCCACCAAAATGTTATTTTAAAATAGATGAATAATTACCACACAGTAGGTTTATCTTATGCTATTTTTCCCTGAAGAATAGTAAAAGTTATGCACACTAAATATGCATCTATTTAAGCAGATATTAATAGGTCAATCTACTATAATATTAATAGGTCAATCTACTATGATTTTTTTTTTATCCTCCCTTGAGATGAAAAGCAAAAAGTACTCCACGGAATATTCCATGTACATCTTTTGGCTTTATTTTGGTCACATTTTCATTAAAAAATAACTAAGTGAACAATACCCAAATAAAAATTGTTTATTTAGTACTTCTGTAGTGGAATAACTGAGGACATGGAAAGGCGATGTGACCCATGAGCCCCCCCCAAGCAAACTGGGGGCTGGCAAATAAGCCAGAACTGTAAACAGTCCTGATGCTTTGAGCCCACCCCACCCCCACCCCCGGCAAACCGGGGGCCTGCGAAGAAGCATTGAGTGCTTTGGGCACTGATCCATGAGATGTCCTCAGTATAATCAGAATGGTGGGAACGCAAGGAAATGTCCTTATGCTACTTCAATATAATCAAAATAATGGTGGGAACTTTGTGCTGCTTTTGCACTCAAGGACAAAGCACGGCATGTATGCAAGAAAGCCAATTATTGCTTGTATAATTAATAAAAACATAGGTTGCTGCTTTGGCATTTCTGAAATGTTAAGAAAACAAGTCTTAAAATGTAAACCTAGATAATGCTTTAATAAAAGCTACCACAGCAGGACAGATGGCGCCGTTTTGCCTGAGCAAGCGGCAGCCCTCTACCGCTGTGCTTCGGCACGATTCATCTCGTGTGATGAGCTTACTTTCGGCCCTGTCATAAGATAAAGGACAACATACTTCACACCAGTCTTACATATGTGCATATACACAGAAACACTCAGACACACAATAGCCTTGTGGTGGTGGTATTTGTAAGCCTTTAATATTAGAGTTGTAGGAAACACTAACTGGGTATGAATAAATTGTTGAATTTGGTCTTATCATACAGAGGTTTTCCTCTTCTCTTTTAGACCATTTTCTCATTGCCCTGTGTTTCTTCTCAAGCATGTAGAGCAAGACTAAAATGTTTCAGGGACAATACAACAAAAACAGAAATATTTATTTCATTGCACAATTGTTACTGTCAATTCTTTTTAAGTAAAGAACCATCAACTTTTCTTTTAAACTTTAGCTAGATTGGTTTATTAGTTGTATGGAGGATCTTAGGGAAAATTACCAAATATGGCTTGAAACCCTAGAACTGCCATATAATTATTTTCTTTCTCATAGAAAAGATGAGATCAACACATTATCACTATTGTACTCACTATAGGTAGGCCAATTTCACTGAACCCTTTCCTGGAAGGAAAAAAAAAAAAAGCTTCATGTGGCCACTAAAAAGGCATAAGTAGATAATTTCCTGCTTAAAGTTATTTTGCTTAGTGATTTTTCTCTTTACACTTTTTGGTGTAAATAAATAGATTAGGGAAAACCTAATAACCTGCAGTGTCCTGAGAATTTCCTCCGTGGAACTAAAAGATAAATAAATAAAATTAAAATTAAAAAAATAATAATGATAGATAAAGATAGTAACATCAAGGCTAAGAGGGAATGATGTCTGCAGGTTTGGCAGACCCTAAAACATTGATTACTTGACCTGTTCTCTGATTTATACTCCAACTGTTTAGAGGCTCATTGGAATAGCTGGATCTCTTTTGCTTGGATTTTATATAATATCCACACTTTGGTAGATATTCAATTTCCTTTAGACTGTGCATTAATTGAAAACATTTTAAATCACATAAATATATACACAAATGTGTTGTTAATTCATTTGATTTAGCTTTATCAAATATTATCTTCATGTTTAAACTCCTGGTTCTTTTGTTTGTTTACTTATACCTAGTTTAACACTTTTTTGTCCTGCTTCATATGAGCTAAAGTAGCAGTTATATTATGAACACATTTGTGAGATGCTTTTGTATTTTTTTAAATAAATGTTTTAACTTTTTACCTTTCCTATACACTAAATCTGTAAGAGTTATGAAACTTTGGGGGCAAAAACATTTAATCTTTGTTGAATTTACACTGCAATCTTTAATGCAAATGAGAAACACTAATGCAATGAACTTTTCTTAAGGAATATTTAAGTATTTTATGTAACCATTGTTAGACTTGAGAATTGTCATTTCTCATTCCCATGCTTCAAAAAAGGAAAAAAATATGCACTGAAATAATATGTATTTATTATTATTGAAATCCAATTCAAGTTGCTAAATAATATTTTGCTGAATGTGAGTAGTTCTTTACCTGTCAGCTTCTTTGTTTTATAATCAGTTTATCTTTACAATGTTTTACACAGTGTGGCCACTCTTAACCTTCAAAATATTTTCCAAACATACATATCTTAACAACCCCTTGAGTATCTACCTAGTTATAATATCACTTGAGTCAAGCATGGAACCACAAATAACAGTGAAACTGACTAGGAATCAGAGATTCCTAACTTCCAGATGCTGATATAATCATTATACTTCAAAGACTGCACAACTTACAACTTTTTCAAATCATTTAAACTAGTATCACCTACAATATAAGGTATTTCTAAAACTTGTAAAAGTCAGAGCTTTTCATAAAAATTACATTATTTTTCTGTTTGGAAAAAATTATGAAATATTATTTACCAAGTTATGAATTTATATTATTTATTTATTTTATTATTATTATTATTTTTGCGGTACACGGGCCTCTCACTGCTGTGGCCTCTCCTGTTGCGGCACACAGGCTCCGGACGCGCAGGCTCAGTGGCCACGGCTCACGGGCCCAGCCGCTCCGCAGCATGTGGGAACTTCCCGGACCGGGGCACAAACCCGTGTCCCCTGCATCGGCAGGCAGACTCTCAACCACTGCACCACAAGGGAAGCCCTATATTTATTTTTTAAATAATTATTTGTAGGAATGAACTAGTACATTTTAAAAACATGTGCTAGTCAATTAAATTTAAGTGCAGTGGCTGAAATTCAATTAAATCTTATGAGTTTGTTTCATAAACAATATGTGAATTGTATCTTTATTGATTTATTTCATTTTGTTTCCTTTCTATCTTACATCAAATACTATTCAAAAATGCTAACAAAATATTATAAAATGATTATGTCTTGGAAAACTAGGATATTTAAAAATTGAAATGTTTTATAAAAAAATTTGAAAGTTTAAACTATAAAACATTTTGCAAAACAATTTTTTGCAGGTAACATTATCATGTTTGTATTTGGAGGTATTCTTCCTAAAGCAGTTGCAAGGATGATTTTTTAATTCACTTATCTGCAGATCTTCAGCTTCTTCCAGTGGGGAATTTGTCAATTTAGCACTGATACTTATGTATTCGCTTACACTGCACATTCTGACTACTAACTACTGATAATGATGCTTAGAGTAAACATTTATGTGATACTTATAATGTGAACAGTTCTGCCCTAACAGTTCATGTATCAATTCATTGAATCCCCCAAACAGTCATATCAGGTAGGCATTTTTTTTATTATTCCCATAAACCACAGAGATTTAGAAACTTATCCAGATATGGAATTAAAAAATCAGGAAATCTGGCTTCAGAAAATGTGCTATTTTGCTATCCTACCTCTCTATAAAAATAAACCATCAAAAACACATCAAAAGTAAATATAAGTTGATTTAAACTTAAAAAACAAAAAACAAAAAAATGTTACAGCTATTATCCTGAGAAGATTATAATGCAACAGTTCTCACTGACCTTCTTGATGTACAAAAATCATTCATTTTCTAAAAATGTCTTCTCCAGGAATGCTTTTCTATCACTATGCTTTCTTTCAGACCATTCCTTCTGACATTTTCTCAACCACTATTTCTATAATTCTAAAACTTATCTCAACCTATGGTTTTCTAACTTTGCTGATAAGAAATCTAAGGTCCTTTCAGATCTTCAGGAGAAGAGATCCTGTAATTCTAAGTATTATATCACTGTCATTTATGACTGAAGTTATATTGTTACCGAACCAAACTTGGGTCCGTTTGCCTGACACACAGCAAAGGCGAGCTACTGACACTGGGTTGTAGTGATTGAAAGTACAGCGTTTACTGCAGGGTCAAGCAAGGCAAAGCTCAAGCTCATGCTCAGAAGACCACAACTCCCTGAACGGCTTTCAGAGAAGGATTTTTAAAGACAGTGTGAGAGAGAGTCACAGAGTGTGTACAATTCTCTGATTGGTTGATGGTGAGGTAACAGAGTGATGTTTTAGGAATCTCAATCACCAACCTTCTGGTTCCAACTGGACTGGGACCTACCTGCTGGTGGTCAGTATGCAGTTAACTTATTCCACCTGGTGAGGGATTTAATATCTGCAAAACAACTCAAGGATATGGCTCAGGATATTATCTATAGCCCTCGAGGAGGAACTAATTGTCCTTGATTGTGTTTTATGACTAAATTATTATTATTATGTCTTGCTTGACTGTTTTCTTTTGTTTCCGTTTTTTTTTTTTCTTTTCATTTTTCTGATTAAATTTGTTCTTTGGAAATCAGGGAAGGTCTAGGAGGCTAAAGGTTTTTTACAAACAAGAGGTGGCAGGGGAGGGTCTGTCCCTGGAAAGCCCCCACATGGACCTGCTCGGTTTCAATATACTATGAAAAATGAAGAATTTTTTCTTCACCAAAATGGTATCTGTCTTTCTTGAAACAGCTATGTAATTGTTGCCTCTTCTTTTATCCATGACCTGCTTAGGTGCAATCATTGGTTTCTGTGTCTGAGTTTACTCAGCCCTATAACTCTATCCTCCTATATCTACCAACCCAAACAACTATATTTCATTATTTATTTATTTGGCTGCGCTGTGTAGCTTGTGGGATCTTAGTTCCCTGATGAGGGACTGAACCTGGGCTCTTAGCAGTGAAATTGCTGAGTCCTAACCCCTGGACCTCCAGGGAATTCCCTATAGTTCCTTTAAATGAATGTTTTATTCAAGGGCAAACTGCTTGAAATATAGTGTATCAAACTCTCACAAAGAATATGCCAGTATTACAGAATCAGCTGGGCAACATTTCAGTGCCAACTGAAATCAGAAAGACAAATACCATATAATATCACTTATATGTGGAAGCTAAAACATGACACAAATGAACCTGTCTATGAAACAGAAAGAGACTCACAGACATAGAGAATAGACTTTTGGTGGCTAAGGAGGATGGGGCTGGGAGAAGGATGGAGTGGAAGGTTGAGGCTAGCAGATGTAAGTTATTATATACAGAATGAATAAATAGCAAGTTCCTACTGTATAGCATAGAGAACTATATTCAGTATCCTATGATAAACCATAACCAAATGTAAGGTAGATAGCTAGTGGGAAGCAGCCGCATAGCACAGGGAGATCAGCTTGGTGCTTTGTGACCGCCTGGAGGGGTGCGATAGGGAGGGTGGGATAGAGAGGGTGGGAGGGAGGGAGACGCAAGAGGGAAGAGATATGGGAACATATGTATATATATAACTGATTCATTTTGTTGTAAAGCAGAAACTAACACACCATTGTAAAGCAATTATACTCCAATAAAGATGTTAAAAAAATGGAAGGTATATATTATATACATACACACACACACACATATATAAATGAATCACTTTGCTGTACAGCAGAAATTAACACATTGTAAATCAACTATACTTCAATAAAAACAAAGGTTGTGCATGTTCACTTTGGAAATAAACATAGAAAGAATCTTCACAAATCCATAAAAAAAATAAAGTAGAACAATAGAGGGCTTAGCAAAAGTGGCAAGCTGACAATTTAACTTTTAAGTTTTCTTACTACACAGAAAACTCAATTAAATCTCTCATTTGCACCTTTTACAAAATGATTTTCATTTACTTTAAATCAATGAAAACTACACGTAACCCCAGCTTAGAGCTGGTCTTCGAATGCTGAAACCTTCCCCCACAGAGCACCACATTTATATACTCCTTCTTCCTCCTAATGAAGTTGCACAGAGGATCAATAGCAGTTGTTAGCTGCTGTGGCCCAGAAATTTTATATCTGCCTGTCCTGTAGATCTCTAATAAAACTTTAAGGCTATAGAAGTAGAAAGATTATATGGGTGATGATTAGCAATCTCAAAATATGAAATTGCTACAAAATGTCTTATTTGCAGCTTTTTTTGGCACTGAATTTGCAACTTAGCACTATGAAAATGTTTCCATTTGGTCATCAGCTGAGCTAAGGCACAGATAATTTGTTCAGACTCCAAAAGTGATAATTAAGCTTATTACAGTAATAACCCCAAGCATATTTGTAGACTTCTTGGCCAGAATAATAACCAGCTCATCATATTTTAACTGAATTGTAGTCATTTTGTTTTCTAAAAATAAAATTGGATCCCATTTCATTTTCAGTTCAATGGTATATTTACTATATTAAACATTTATTTTAGTTGTCATTTGACATTAAAACACTTTTTGTCTTACCTGACCCATATTATCAAACTAAATATAAAATAATATTATGCCTATAGTAGTCATTAAAACATAGTAATACATTTTTAAGGAGGCAGCTGGCTTTTTTGATACAATTATGACTATTGCAATTTTATATGTTCTTCATAAACAGAAAAAGTACAGATAATACTCTCTTGCAAATTTTAAGTAAATGGATCTATAAAAAATGTAATTGGGGCTTCCCTGGTGGCGCAGTGGTTCAGAGTCCGCCTGCCGATTCAGGGGACACAGGTTCGTGCCCCGGTCCAGGAAGATCCCACATGCCGCGGAGCGGCTGGGCCCGTGAGCCATGGCCGCTAAGCGTGCGGGTCCGGAGCCTGTGCTCCGCCATGGGAAAGGCCACAACAGTGAGAGGCCCGCAAAAAAAAAAAAATGTAATTGAATCAAGGCAATGTTCTAAGTGGAACATTTTGTGTTTATAATTATAGCTTTTGTTTCTCATTATTATAAATTGCAAATTAGATTGCTAAATATTTAAGAGCAGCCTAAAGAATAACAGATGCTTAAGTAACTTCATAAGCAAGGAAAAGACTGATGGACCAGGATTACTAAACCCAGGATTTGCCTAGGGTGTATAAAATAGAGAAAATTATGGGTATTCTTTGAACTACAAACTATAGTTTGCTTTGAATAAATTGAGATTTTTCTATTAAATATTTTGCTTCCTTGACAAAATTTATTGATGATTAGAACAGTTTCATATTGTTTTTCATTAAACTTTTTCATTCTCTTTCAAACCAAATGTGTTACTGCAATCACTCCTCATTTTCTCTTTAACAATCGAAGTGGTGAAAGTTTAAAATACTTTATTTCAATAAACTAACCACCATTAAATTTACTCTTCTTATTACTATTTTCATTTAAAACCACAATATTCTTTTTAGTTTATTTTTACGGTCAAAATATTGGATAGAAAATAGTAGACTGCATGAAAGAGAAACAGCAACTTAAGGCAAACAATTTTTTTTATATTTAATATCTTATTATTCTTAAAGTCATTTAAATGGGGAATTGGTGAAACTCAGTTTTGTTCCCATTATGTGACTTGGAATTGTTACATTAATTTTCTGTTGGTTTCTTTGACTACGAAATAAAGGACGTGAGGTAAATGATGTTATAATGCAATAGTTTATATTTGCATTTTGGAATGTAATTATATTTTTGATACTTAACATTGTAGCTAATTATTAATGCAAACAAAAAGTATCAGGTTGTATGCCTGATACCAGTGGAATCTGAATAAAAGTGATGTTGTTTCTCTCTCTCCTCCTTCCATATGGGCAGAAGTGATAGATCCTGAGATGGCAAGGCTAAAGGATAGAAGGAGCCCCACTGTATATGTATATATATGTGTGTGTGAGCACATGTGTGTGTGTATATGCACATGTATATACACATATGTATATATGTCTATGCACACATACATATAAATACATACAACATATAGTATACATATGGTAACAGGTACTAATATACTGAGTACAATTATAGTGGTCCACATATGTGCTAAGATAAGAATTGAATCCTGTGAATATCTGCTAGATTAGAGTTTTGGGAACATGTCTGAATGAGGAAGTATCTTGGCATTTATGGGTAAAAAAAACCCAGAAGTCAAAGTGCCTGGAACAAAGTGAGCAAGGATGGGGACAGGGGAGAGAGGGTAGAGGGGTTGAGAAGGGCTAGATGATACAGTGCTAAGTAAATCATGTCACAAGGGGGGTAAATTTGCTTCCACTGAAACAAACAAAAAATTAAACATAAACAAAAACAAAACCTTTTTTTCCCTAGAGCTTTAAGTAGGGAAATGGTGAAATAAAAATTGTCTTACAGAAAGTTCACTATGGCTCCTGGGGAGTAGGAGAGCCAAAGTGAAAGCAGATTAATAATCATGAAGCTATTGGTAGAAGTCAAGGGTGAGACCATGGTGTCTTTGGTGGATGATGACAGTTAAGTTTGAGAAACGTAGGTAGTGATTAAGGTTCACTGAATGCAGGGGATGGAAACCTGCAGAACGTGAAACACCAGTAATTACATTTTTACTAGCAAGTGTTCTATTTCTAGCTTAGATTCTTAGAAATTTTTTCTAAATCAGATTATACTCACAGAAGTCGGACTTTAAGAGAATCATGATCCTACTTTATTAAAATTTTGTCCCATGAATGAACTCTACAACTTGTAGTGTATCAAATACATTAAAAAGTGTCATTGTATATCTTGTAATCTTCTTTTGATAGACAGATGTACTCAAACTTTCAGTTCTCAAGGCCTTCTTAATAGTATTCTTAAAAATAATTACAACCCCAGAGAGGTTTTTCTTTTTTATGTGTTATATCTATTTATATTTGCCCACTTAGAAATTATTTGGGGAATTGAAAAATATTACTTTATATAAAATAAACTCATGTTATCACAAAAACATTTAAAAGAACATTAAATATTCTAAAACCAAACTGATTAGGGAAGAGACATTGTTTTACATTTTTGCAAATACAGACTTGCCTACTATAAGATAACTGGGTTTTCATATTTATTTCTACATTCAGTCAGTTTTGATATGTTGTTTGGTTAAATCACGTTAAGAACATCCAGCCTCACAAAGAAATATGTGGATATACATGTTTGAAACCACATTAAATTGTCACCGGCAAAGCCTAGCAACAATTCCCAGGAAATAAAAACAGGCTTTGGGTAACAAAATAAAGTGTACCTTTTTTTTTCTTCTCTTTTGTGCTTAGTCCAGTTTCACTTGCTCATAGGGTGCCACATACAGAGGTCTTGTCCTTGTCTTCACAACAAAGATCCTCGAGCAAAAAGCTACGCCGGCTACCTCAGCTCACAGAACTGCCGCGGAGACACCGCAATTCAAGATGACGGAGCCGGAAGCCGAGCGGCTGCGCCCTGACCTGCAATCCGGAGCTGTGTGCAGCACAGCTGCACCCAACGCGCAGAACTCCGCCCCCTTCCCGCTGAAGAGAACCCTATAAAGCAGCCCCGCCCCCACGGCCTGCGGGGGATAGTGTGGGCTGTAGAGCGTTAGCTCGCGTCTCTCCATCTTTTTTTTTTTTTTTTTTTTTTGCGGTTCGCGGGCCTCTTAGTGTCGTGGCCTCTCCCGTTGCAGAGCACAGGCTCCGGACGCGCAGGCCCCAGCGGCCACGGCTCACGGGCCCAGCTGCTCCGTGGCACGCGGGGTCCTCCCAGACCGGAGCACGTACCCGCGTCCCCTGCATCGACAGGCGGACTCTCAACCACTGCGCCACCAGGGAAGCCCGCGTCTCTCTATCTCTTGATCAAAGAATAAAGCTTTCCTTTGCTTCTGAACGGAACTGGGAATTGGCTCAAACAACGCTGGGCAGGAGGACTCTTGTTGGGGCCCGACAGGAAAGGGTAGGTAACGGTTTCTTTAAAATTAGATGCGTATGGAATGTGAAACCAAATCAATTAACTTTTTGTATTTCGTTATATTACAATCCATTGATCTACCTTGCCCTTTAACTGCATCCCTATCCATTTGTGATGTTACATTACAGTCATTAAGGAAATGCTTGTTCACTGAGTTATGCAGATATGCCAAATACTGACATATGTTTTTAAATAACATCAACTAATACCTGTGCTAATATTACCACCAGGTTTATCAACAAAAACTTTACTGGCAAGCTGTGAAGATTTCAGTGCTAGATTAAGTGTTCCAAAATTCTAATATTTGGTTGAAAACTAAGATGTTACCATTCACAACAAAAGTGTCATTTCTTTTCCTTGAAGAAATAAGTCCATTTCTTTACTTTTTAAGACAATATCTGTAAAATATTCAAGTCGTAATAAGCACCATTTATCAGCCATAAGTTCTCTTTAGTGAAAATGGTTGCCATTAAAAACAACGGGACTTCCCAGCTGACGCCCCACCCCACCCCCCAGCCCCATACGCACTCTGGGGCTGCCCTGGGAGCACCTCCTGTGGGAGCTGCAGGCCGTGGGCGGAGGGGCTTGGAAGAGCCTGGCCGGCTGGCGGTAAACAAGAGGCCAGGTTGGAGCCACAGTCGCAGCAGCAAAACTGCGGGTCCTTCGTGGTGAAGGATTGGGGGACGCTTCTCTCTCCTCTGTGTTGTTGGTAGTTTGAGTGGGGAAGAGGTGGCTGACAGTGTCAAAACCTTTCTGCAGGACCTTGCCAGGGAAATTAAAAACTCCATCTCTGGAAGTTGTACCATCTCAAAGCTAGATGCTCACATTCAGCAAAAGAGAGAGGAACAGCGTCTAAGAGGGCTAGTAGTGTCCTGGCTCAGAGCATAGAGAGGAAGCAAGATTGAGCCGCATCTTGTTGGTCAACTGGTTAGTCTTCTGCATATATATTGCTTTTCTACTCACTATACTGGACTTCCCAGCAGATGCCACGCCTCCTGCATTATCAGTGGCTGCCTTTTCTCTGTCCTCTTCCCCTCGTTTATTATCAGCACTAATGAAGCCAAGAGCCCTGGCAAAGCCTACCTTTTCCAGCTGCACTTCCTTTTCCTTGGTTGATTTCTTAAGCAACAGAATCTTCCACAAAACGGTGTACCTGCAGTCTGCCCTGAGTAGCTCAGCCTCTGCAGAGAAGTTCCCCCAAGGTATTAGTCTATTGCCAAGCTGAAGGCTGCTGCAGGTCACCGTGTCGGCCATCCAGAGGGGATGGATGGGGTTGGGAGGACCGTTTGGCAGCTGTTTTCCTTGTTCAACTCCCCCACTATGGAAGGCAGGACCCACTGTGCCAAGGGTCCTTTGCATATTCCCTTCTTTCTGAGGAATTGGGATTTTTGTCTGGTGCACCTAAGGCAGAACCTTTCTGACACCAGTAGGTTGATTTTTAACACTGGTGAATCTGAAAGGATCACAGGTTTTTCGGCAGCTCTTTTCTAGCATTTGCCAGCCCCCCTGCCTGAAATGATTTGAATACTTTTCTCCCTGTGCCATTTACCCTCCCACCACCTCTTCCTGCCTTCCACCATCCTTGGATGAATGGATTTTTGTAATTCTAGCTGTTGTATTTTGTGGACGTGTTATTTTTGTTGTTTTTCTGTGAAGCACATATATTGGATGTTGGAGGTAAAGAAGAATCTGAATTCCTCTTGGTCATTCCACTTATAGCCATCACCGTCTTGTTTCTTGCAATTTTGTTCTCTCTTGCTCTACTGCAAAAAACAAGCCTGAAGAGATAGGACAGGAGGAAAGACCTCACTATCAGATCTGCTGGGTTTTAAAGAGTGATTTTCTTTTCTTCCCGTTGAAGGGGAAAAAGCTCTTTTTCACTGGTACATTTAAAGTTTCCCAGCTATAGGGAGGTACCAATTTTGGACAAATGCCACTGCAGCACAGAATGCTCAGAGAACCTGAACTTTTAAACTCTGGAGGTCAGAAATTTACTGTTGGCCACTGCCAGGTTTGTCTGGTATTTCAAAGGATTATTGGGTGCTGCAAATAGAAGCTGAAGGGGTAAACTTATGAAACCCATTAAACCTGTGGAGGGAAAAAAAACAACTAGTTTAGCTTGCAACTGAAACAATAATCACCTGCCCCCTTCACATAGGTGATTTTCCTAACAACAGCTATCATATTCATGTAGGTAGCAGAAATGCTTCAGGAACAGGGACTTCCCTGATGGTCCAGTGGGTAAGACTCCATTCTCTCAATGCAGGGGCATGGGTTCATTCCCTGGGGAACTAGATCCCACATGCATGCAGCAACTAAAAGTTCCTCTGTGCTGCAACTAAGACCTGGCACAGCCTAAATAAATAAATACTTTTTTAAAAAAGAAGTGCTTTATGAATAATTTCCATTTCCTCACACAGAATATTGAGAAATATGTACTCTGGGATAAAAATTTAATCAAATCAGTAATTTGTACTGCTTCATCAAGGACATTGTTTAGTGAAACCTGTCTGTCTTTACTGTAAGTTCAGAAAGGCAAAAATACATTGAATACGAGTATAGTTTAGTGCCACTGCTTTAATTCTTGTCAAAGTGCCATAACTGTTATCCAGAAACTGCTTTTGCAACATCAGTGTAAATTTCAGCTCACCAACAAACACTCTGGTATTATTACAAAAAATATTTTTAATTTTGTTGACCTCCTAAAATGGTCTTAGGGACACCCAGAAGTTCATAGAAGGCACTTTAAAGACCACTGTGATAGCATAGTTAAATTACATTATGCGTTTTTATGTCAATAATTTTGTGAGTGTGTTTGGAATTTATTAATTTTCCTGTATTATACTGAGGAATTGAAGAGGCCCACATTGCTTTAAATCCATGAAAAGCCTTCATCAGATGGATAGAAAACAAAGAACATTCAGGTACATACCACCAAGGTTTGATTGAATTAAATGTGGAAACATTTAAGTCTAGTCAACTTTTCAGCCTTTAGATATTTCTTTAAGACCACAAGTCATTCAGTTAGCCCTCCAGCCATGTCTTTAACACCCTGTCTAATAGGAGGGGAAATATCAAAATACATAGATGACAAGTAAGAATCTTTTTGAAAGCTGTGGAAGTGATTTCTCACTTCCCTGTGGTTTTCTGACTCCAAAATCACAACCTATTATACATTTCCATGATTGAGATGACAAATTTAGGAATGTATATGAGAAACTAAGTTGTGTTCCCCTCCCAACACAAATTTATATTTTGGTGTCCTAATCTCTAGTACCTCAGAATGTGACTGTATTTATAGATAGGGTCTTAAAAAGGTAAATTAAATTAATATGAGGTCTTCAGGGTGGGTTTCTAATCCAATATGACTGGTATTCTTATAAGAAGAAATTAGAACACAGATACCCACAGAGAGAAGAATCATATGAGGACCCCAGAAGAAGATGGACATCTTCAAGCCAAGGAGAGAGGCCTAAGAAGAAACCAGCCTCAATGACACCTTAATCCTGGACTTCTAGCCTCCATAACTATTAAAAATAAAAATTCTGTTCGTTTAAGCCACTCAGTCTGAGGTACTTTGTTATAGCGGCCCTTGCAAACTAATAAAATGCATTTGAAAAGTAACTGCTCCTAAAGCCAACTTAGGATAGATATTTAATTGATAAAATTATATACTCGAATATTTAATTTTCATTGGTTTCAGGTGTAAATATATCCACAGTCTGTGTATACACTCTCAAAATTCTAACATAAATCCCTTCTAGGGCTTCCCTGGTGGCTCAGTGGTTGAGAGTCCGCCTGCCAATGCAGGGGACACAGGTTCGTGCCCCGGTCCAGGAAGATCCCACATGCCGCGGAGCGGCTGGCCCGTGAACCATGGCCGCTGAGCCTGCGCGTCTGGAGCCTGTGCTCCACAATGGGAGAGGCCACAACAGTGAGAGGCCCGCGTACCGCAAAAAAAAAAAAAAAAAAATTCCCTTCTAGGTATTACATTTTTTAAAGGAGAAATACAAACACAGGTACCAACTTTTGGTTGCATTATTTTAGCACATTCAAAGTGTAACCAATAGCTTCTAGGCTTTTTTCAATGCCCTATAACCTCATTTATGTGAAATGCTAATAGCTTCAAGCAATTCTCTTGCTTGCTAAATATCTGAAATAAAATCATTTCAATGAATAGTATCCCCTCTAGAATCTAGTGACTGTAAACGTTGAGAATGTGATAAAGATAAATAAGATTAGTCCTCTGCTATGAACTGTTTGAACTAGAAAGGCACCATATATGTATTTATCAATATAATACAATGACAAATTAGTCAATGTTAATTTATTTAGAGTGTCACTCTGTAGGGGTTCAGAGGATAGAATAATCAAAACCAGGTTCCTTTCAGAAGGGCTTCTGGAGTAAGTAGCATTTAGAACTGGTCTTCAATGATGGCAATTCAATACCAGGCTTCTACACTACATTCATTTTTATTCAATATGTGAGGACATTAAAGTCTTAAGAAAAATTAGAATGTTTTGGCTATTCCTAGAGATCGTTCTAAATAAAGATCATGATCTATTTTTTTTCACTATAGGACAGGAAGAGTGACTGCTCATTATAAAGAGAATACCCAATTTGAAAATGGAATAGTTCAATGGAAATACCTTGGAAATTGTTATTTTCAAATACTAACTGTTCTATCCTTATAAAACATTTTATTACATCATTTTTAAAAACTGTAATTAATCCCTAATATAAGTACAATTTTATTGCAAGGGTAATTCTTGAGGAATATTTCTAAACTTCCTATTGAATTATCCTAGAGCTATGATTGACCGTCTGTTTTAAAGAGCTTGTATGCTTCTTTGCTCCAATTATTTTGCTTATTGGGGATACCTCACCCTTTTAAGCCAGTTTTGTAAAATAAATTTTTAGTAAAGACTTTCAACACTGAACATAAAACTTATAATTAAGAGTAATTATAATAAAATTTTAAAAACCTAATTCAAAGATAAAAGTTGCATCTATACCATAAAGTAATAACTCAATAACTCTTCTAAATATATATCTAAGTAAAACTATCACAGAGATGTAAAATGATCAAATACATGTTTTTCAAAGATTACTCAGGTCATGGCATATATGGTGGGTTGCCAGAGATATAGGATAGATGCAGAGAAAACAAGGAGTGGCCTATGACCATAGTTCGTGCAGTCCACGTGGAACCGAGTGGTAACCTTGACTGGGATGGATGACATTGGTGTAGAAGACAAGAGAGATTTAGAAGACAAAATTGACAGTCTGATGATTGATCAGTAAGAGAGAGAGTGAGTCTCAATTTATGGCTAATATATTTGGATGGCTAGTGGTAACATTATCTATAAAATCAACATTAGCAGAAGATTAATTAGGAATGTGAAGGCAGGGATTATGAATTTGGTGTTGGACACATTGAGCTAGAGTTACTTTTTAGAAATCCAAGAAAAAGTGACAAGTAGCCAGTTGAATATGGGTTTAGACTGGAGGTACACCTTTAAATTATCTGTTTGAGGTGCCTAGACACATATTCATGAAAGAGGTCATCCAGGGAGAGTATATACAGCAAGATGGTAAGAATATACTCATATTAATCCCAGAATTAACTTCACAGTTAATTGTTTATAACTTCCCTATTTTCTCCAGGTTAATTCTCTTTTCTTTGGCAGGGGCTGATCATCTTAATCAGAAGTAAACAGGTAGAAGTGGGATGTTCTTCTGGGCTCCCTCTCCAGGCAGACCCTAAAATCAATTCTTCTCCTCCTAAGTCCGTGAGACTGCCAGAAGTTGCAATCTGCTTTTCAGAGACATTCTGCTTTGCTCCTTCCTCTACTGCAGGGTACAGTTTCAGCATTTGACAAACGTCTTGAGAGGAACAGTAGCACAAGTTCAGGTTTAGTTCTCTCACCATCCTTTTCACTAGAAACTGGCAAGTTTCTAATTTTTGTCTCTCCAGACCCATGAGGCTGCCAAAGCTCTGCTGATTTCATTTCTTTTTAGTTAGTAAGAGTCCCTGCCTCAGTTCGTGGTCCATATCCATAGTCTCTGTGTCCTGGAGCAAAAAAGGCCCTGCTTGAAAAAGTGTGTATAAAATACTATTTCACTTATCTCTGTGGTTTTCCTTTCTTTGAGATTCTTTTTATCACTTTGATCTGGTTACCTTAACAGCTCTTATATCTTATCAGTTTTTGAACACTTCCTGACTTGTTGATAAAACAAGATGTTTCAGGTTCATTTTGTATTTTCCCTGTCCCAGTACAAGAGTTAATATTTACAAGGACTTTTGTTTTCTTATAGGTACCGGTGTCTTATTGCTTTTAGGCCATTTCATTGGGTAGTTATATATACACACACATATAAGTATATATGTGTAAATATTTATAAATGTATATTGACATATATATTCATAATTTCATGTTGATATCTACAATTCCAATCCATTGCCACAGAGCTCTCCCTTTCCTCCTACATTTCATGTTTGTTTTTCCCTCCTCTCAATAAAAAAACCTGCCTCCTAACATTTTATTTTATAGAATTTAAGGTACAGCAAATAGTATTTCCTGGGAATGCATTAGTATTTTTACTCTAAAGGCTAGAGGCTTTATGAGCAATATAAGCCATTTAAAGTTCATTTCTCAATACTTCTAAAACGTATTCATTTAAAAACTCTAATGCCCACTGAGCTCAGCATAAAATCTAGATAAGGGCAATATGGAACAGAGTTTGCGTTTAGAGACTCTATAGGAAACTCTCTTTTAAAAGGATGTAAATATCTCTTCAGGGGAGTACCATGAATGTGAATTTGTGATGATGATTTTAAAATATCATCTGGTAATCCTTCCTGAAAGTACACAATCTTTCTACTATAAAAAATATAATAATATTTACTCAAAAATTTATTCTTAGAGTCACAGGGCTATACTGGAACCCTGAGATGCTGTCAAGTCCATTTTCTAACCTTCAGGCAAGACCACATTTAAACTTCTGTTGATGATGAAAATCTCTTTCCTTGTAAAATATATCCTTCCTTGGGTAGCCCATTTTTATGTTTAACATTCTTAACTGTGAAGAAACCCTTAATTAAGTTTATGCCCTCCATGCTGCAGTTTAATCCCTTTTCTTTTCTTCCATTTTAGATAATGAAATATAGTTTGTCACTATCTATTGAATGATATTCCTATATAGACTAGAAATCTTATTATATGACTCAGCCTCATTTTTTTATTTATATATATATATATATTTGATTTTGAATCTTACTCTGCTATAATCTCTTCAAATTATGCCTCGTCTCAAACAGAGCATTGTAGTCACAATGTGGCTGACTCTTAACATAGTGTAAGGAGAACTTACACCTCTTATCTGTTATGTTTTCTGGGTTTTTTTAGTAAAAAGTGAAAGATTTATGTAATCTGAAGGAAAACCAGAGTATATTGTGTTATATGTTTATAAAGTGACTCTACATTTCTGATTCACTACTTTATTTTTCTCCACTAGTTACCAGAGATTTTTTTCCTGTTCCATGATATTTAGATATGTAAGCTAATTCTCATAGAAAGCCAATTATTTAATGCAAAAGCACTAGGAATTCTAGAATGGTGCTGATATTGTACCTCAACCTGCTAGTCCCTGAACAAGTGAGTAATAATAACATTATAATGATAACCACTATTTACTGAGTACTTAACACGTGCTACTACAAATTTCAAATCATATAACTGAAATAACATGGGAACTTTTATTAATGCAAGATGTTATAGAATGAGAGTGGAGACAGGATAGAATTGACTGATGACAGAGCAACTTTGTTGGAAGATTAAAGGTGATTCAAGAGGGTCTATTTCATTTTGACTGAGGGATGTAGGATTTCTTGAGTTTCGCAGTCAATGGAAAAATAGTTTTAGGAGAAAAGTGATTTCAAAATGAAGTTATAAATCTAAGGTGTGATATAATCCTGCCCCCAAATAGGATAGGTGCCACTGCAGGCCTGACCTAGTACCCAGGTGCACAATGCAGCAGATCATAGATATGAAAATTTTTTCATCTGGTTGAGGATCTAGCATCAGTGTAGGTCAAGTAAGAGGTAGAACTGAGAGAGGTTACAGAGACAGTAGTTGGTAAGCTTGATCCAAGTAGTGCTGCAAGCATAGGGTAGAGGAGAATCAGAACAAATACGTTATCTACTACCAGTTACCTACCATCATAGTTTTGTAAGTAACTGATTATAATTAAACATAGAGGTCTGGAGATAATGACTTTTCAGTGAGAATCTGTGGAGTTTGGTTCCATGGATATAGGAACAGGAAGATCTAATTACACTATATTTCCATTATTCTTCTTTGCAAACAGGATCGCTCATGTAGAAATAATTATTATAAATAGATCATAGAATATCAGAACAGAAAAGATTCTTAAAATAATCTAGTGAAGAACTCAGAGAAGGGAATGAAAACAAACATTTTCAGGTTTAAGGGCAACTACTTAACTTTGGCATCTATGGCAAAAGCAAATGCAATGCATAAACAAATGTGTGTGACTGTATTCCAGTAAAAGTTAATTACAAAAACAGGTGGCAAGCCGTATTTGGCCAAAGGTAGTAGTTTTCTGATCCCTGATCTAGTCTAACTCTGTTATTTTTTGATTAGGAGAAGAAGCCCAAGTGTGATGACATCAAATAAGTGCCAAATAGCTGGAATCTGCACGGCTATAAATAAAATCCAAACCTTTAGAATCCTAGATAGATAACGGACCTCATCACTCATCATAAATAAATCCTATAACAGGTAACATCAATGTTTTATGAGAATAATTATAAATACTTTTGGTTGAAATAATAATCCTAATAAATAATTATTGTTTTCTATATAACAGGAATTTTAGTAAGTGCTTTGTTAAAATTACTTCAGTGAATCCCCACTAATCATCGTTATGAAGATGGCATATAATTATCCTTATTATGTAGATGAGAAATGAGAGAGTGAGACAGGAACAGGCTCAGTAAATTATCCAAGGTCATACCTCAAGTAAGTGGTGGAGATAGATTTGACCCCAGACAAATGTATTAATAATTTGGAGATTAAATTTTAATATGTATAGTCTCTTCAGTATTGATACTCTAGATTAGAGGTAAAATTGAAAAAATCAATTATAAAATGTTAAGAAGAAATATATAAGGCATGCATAAACAGTGTTGGTAAATGGGTTATGAATATATATGAATTAGATATTTTCATAACAAAATTTATAAGAAAATATATAATTAATTTTAAAGTAATGAAGATGAATTTTTCTACAAAAATATAAATTACTTAGACTACCATGAGGATTCTCACACACACATGTATATAATATATACATAAACATATATATATACTTCAGATATTTTATATGTTATCTAAAGAAGGGGGATAGATCTGAAACAAGTTTGAAATTTTAGAAACAGTTAAAATCTACTAAAAAAAAATATGCAAACACCAATTCAGATATCTTTTAAAAAATTTTTATAGCACATTCAAAGAAGATGATATAATCTATAACTTTTACAAACTCTTCTCAAGAACAGAAAAAGATGGGAATATTTCACTCTCAATCATTTTATTAGGCTGGTATACTTTTGTTACTAAAATCAAGATACAGACAGTAAAAGAAGGAATATTTTAAATAAATCTCACTTATAAACATAGATGTAATAATCCTAAATAAGATATTATCAGACTAAATCCATCCATTAAAAAAATACCTCGTGAATATGTAAGTATTATCTCAGGAATGAAAAACTGATTCAATCTCAAGAAGTCAATTAAAGTAATTATTGTATTAACAGATTATAATGCACTTATTATTGATTAAAAATCAGACATGAATCCTCAAGAATGATACAGAAAAGATTCTTAATACAGTTCAACACCTACTTATAGCAATAACTTAGCAATTTTATTTTTTGATATTTTATTATACTAATTTAGCTTAATTCTGTTAGCAAAATATATAGTTTATCTTTAAAGGAAATAAAGTTGATAAAATGAAAGCACATTTTTTTTTCTAAAATGAGAACCACAGATCATTGTACTTTTACTACACTGGGGGCACAGATTTATTCTTACCTAGTTCAATAATTTTATTTGAAATCAGAGTCATGGTTTTATTAATGATAGTAATAATGATAGTAATACTGGTTTTACCATAGTTCATGAATTTTTTTTATAGTGCAATCAATGGTTAACAAAAAAGTTGTACTTTCAATTTGTGTCCTTGTTTTGGTCCTCTTCAAGCTTTTGTCTCTCTGCATATCTCCCTGTTGGTGCATTACTTCAATTGAAAAAGGAGTATATTAACAAACAAACACCTCCTGCTCACCCCCAAGTCCTGAAAAGAAAAAAATATATATAGCGACAAGTAATCATTGAGAGGCTACAGTGTGCCAAGTATTGTGCTAATGACACAAAAGTTCTAACTTTCAGGCTCCCTTGCACATTTTAAATTATTTTTATAGATGATGAAGTACACTGATAGTAAAAGGAAACCAGAATCCAAACCCAGAACTGTCAGCAGCCAGCAGTTAAGGGGTTGGTGAAATAGTGTGAACAAAAAATGTGGTAAACGTTGTATCAGACCTGGTGGGAAAGTGCTACCAAGGATAGGCGTTGGTATTTGTACAAACATATTTATTTGACATAAATACATCACATGTCTCATTGCTGATGTGTAACTTAAATATTTCCCTTCATCTAGTGATATTCAATATCTTTTTCTCTGACTCAATGTTCTTAAAAGAAAGAACAGGTTACAAGGTTTGGAGAATCTAATAATTTAAAAACTCCTTAAGAAGGAGCACCTACTCTGGTACAAAATATATTTAGCTTTAATACCTATTCACAGGAAAGATAAATAATTCACTGATAATAAAAATGTCTTTTTTAATTTATGGAAATATGCTGAATATTCAATCATTTTCACTTGCACATCTCAAGGAGATGTGAGGAAAGTTTTATTAGTACCAAACAATAAATCTGCTGGCTACTCCTTCATAACCAAGAAATCATTGCTTCTACTGCCCAGAGTGAGACTGAATCTTTTGAGCAGTTTTCCTATGTACAGTGACATTCAGCACAGTATCTGTTTTCAGTTTTTGTAGAAATGGCATAGTTGTCTAATAGATTACATTGAGAGTATCTCACATTCCACTCCTTTTACTGACAATCTCTTATTACCAATGATCATTTGTTTTGGAAAGAAACAAAATTCATTGTCAGAACAATAAAGAAAACTCAAAGCATAAATAAAAATGAAAGTGACTAAATTTTAAAACAAACGTGCTAATTAAGTACTTAAAGAGAGTAACAGCTCATTAAAGGATGCCTGTAAAATTGGTCCAGAAGTTTTAGCAATTCTTCTTTTGATATCAGTTTTAAAGAGAATTTAATATCTTTATGATGTAAAAACAATCTTTAAAAGTATTTTGTTTTTTCAAAAAGCATCTAATTATTGTTTGTTTTTAAAACTACTAACTATTGGTTCTAAATGTGTAATCTATCTTGTGGTTCAAAAGGTAAATTTGAAAAACTATTTTGCATATAATTACAATGCTGTAATTGGTGAAATAAGTTTATATCCTCCGAAGATAACTGCCTTGAAGAATATGGTACTCATTTTGAAATCATTGTTGTAGTCTGATTTTTTTACATTTATTTACCACATAGTGATAATTCATGAATTTCATCTGATTAAATATAAAATAGAATCCTCAGTGGAAAAAAAAAAGTGAGGCTAAAAGAGCTACTAAGTTCATGCTCAAGTTTTATGCTTTTAAAAAAATTGCACAATAAATTCCTTTTATGAAAAATACTCAAAAATAGTTTCAAATCAGTTTCAGCTTCTCTAAAATGTGTGCTAAATATTTTGTGTTAAATGAATTCATTTTAATCTCACCAATAAAATGAAGCACTTTCCAAGGAAGAAAGTTTTATTAATGTATCTTCTAAAATGAAACACATTAAAATTCTACACATCCTGTGTCATCTTTAGAATGAAATTATTTTTGCACCTTCGCATCATGTAGTTACTTTTTTTTTTAATTCATTTATTTTTGGCTGTGTTGGGTCTTCATTGCTGTGCGCAGCCTTTCTCTAGTTGCGGTGAACGGGGGCTACTCTTTGTTGCGGTGCCGTGGCCTTCTCATTACAGTGGCTTCTAGTTGCTGAGCATGGGCTCTAGGTGCACAGGCTTCAGTAGTTGTGGCTTACGGGTTGTAGAGCACAGGCTTAGTAGTTGTGGTGCATGGGCTTAGTTGCTGCTCGGCATGTGGGATATTCCCGGACCAGGGCTTGAACCTGTGTCCCCTACATTGGCAGGCGGACTCTTAACCACTGCGCCACCAGGTAAGCACTACATCATGTAGTTACTTCAAACAGCTTACAAAAATAATATGTCAGGCTTCTCTCCAATTACTTCCAAGTCCTCTTGGGACTTAAAAAAACAAAAAAAACAACCATGTTTTCAAAAGTTACTTCCCAATTGGGCTTTAATTTTTTGATGATGAAAAAGTAAAGCATACTGCACTGAAAGTAACTGAATTTCATTATATAAAATGAAATTAATATATTAGGATGGAGACAATGGCATATATAAACCTGTTGACAAATTAATATTTTAAAAATGGGTGCTTTCATACTGTTGTAGTTGAGATTTTCAGTTGAAATATTGAAGTAGTAAGTGCAAATTAACATGTGTTATAGAATAGATTGTCTCTAAACTTAAACAGAACTAAGAAGGAAAATTTCAATAAAATAAAATAGTCAGTGAATCTAAAATCTCTCTTATTTCAATGTTAGCCATACACTAGTTCTAAAGGAGAAATACACTGCAATGACACCAACAGACTCATTGATGATATAAATGAATATTCCTCTATGACAAAAATATAAAATGAAAAATATTCCACCTGGTGTTTTGGCCATTTTACTTGCCAGTGCAATCAAATAGAATAACTGGTTTTCACTAATCTTTACTAGTAAATGTCATGGCCAATATACTCGGAACCATGTGTGTGCTTGCCACTCAGCCACCTTCAGAAATTGTATAAAAACCATGGTACTTAAAATTAATATATTTCTACCCTCCGCTGGTTGAAAACTGGGATTCATCAATTTGAAGTTTCCTAAACGTGTGACATTTGGATAATTATGTAGAGGCTAGACAGTCCATTTTAAATAATTGAAGTGGATATTCAATGCCCTCTCTTCCTCTTGCAGAGGAGAACCACTTTTATTCCTTTACCTACAAAGGACTGGCCAGATTCCAATGGTTGTAGTTCAGGAATGGCAACCACATGGTCTGCACCAGTTTTATTGCTCACTCCTGCACCCATAGAAGGTATATTTATCAATGACAGCACTCTGCTCTGTCCGAATAGACCTAATGTCCTTTTACTGCACCAGGGTCTCATTCAAGATACAGTGTTGGGCTTCCCTGGTGGCGCAGTGGTTGAGAGTCCGCCTGCCGATGCGGGGGACACGGGTTCGTGCCTCGGTCCGGGAGGATCCCACATGCCGCAGAGCGGCTAGGCCCATGAGCCTGTGCGTCCAGAGCCTGTGCTCTGCAACGGGAGAGGCTACAACAGTGAGAGGCCCGCGAACCGCAAGAAAAAAAAAAAAAGATACAGTGTTACATTTGGTTGTCACGTCTCTATAGTCTCTATTTAACTGTGTTGGTTCTCACTCTTATATGCAGCTTTTGGTGGTTTTTTTGCTTGTTTTTTGTTTGTTTGTTTGGGTTTATTTGTTTTCTGCTTTTAGTCTAACAGACTCATTTCCAGAGTTACTTAAGCCAACTCTTGTCTCCCACTCCTTAAATTAGGTAGTTTTATTCATTTGTAAAGCAATTAGATATTTTTGTTTTCAAATACTGCATTATATCTTGGGCTCCCTGGCCACCGAAAATTTTTTTTAATTTGCATACTTTAAGGTTCACTGTGTGTTGTAAAGTTCTATAGTTTTGGACAAATGCATAATTAGATGTATCCACCATTATAGTATCATAGAAAATAATTTCACCAACTTGAAAATCCCCTGTGCTTAACTATTTTTCCTGCTCCCTCTCCTCTGAACTCCTAGCAACCACTGATCTTTTTCCTGCTTCTATAAATTTGCCTTTTCTAGATGTCATATAATTGAAATTACATAGTATGTAGACTTTCAGCCTGCCTATTTTCATTAGCAACATGCATTTAAGTTTCCTCTATATCTTTCTATGGTTTAATAGCTCATTTAAAAAAAAAAATCACTACATAATATTCCATTGTATGCATGCACCACAATTTGTTCATCTGTTCACCTTTTTAAGGATATTTTGTTGCTTCCAGTTTGGGACAATTATGAATAAAGTTGCTACTCTTGCGCAGGTTTTTGTGTGAATGTAAATTTGGTAGAATTCACCAGTGAAAATGTCTGGGCCTGGTGCTTTCTTTGTTGGAAGGTTCTTAATTATTGATTCAACTTTAATATAGATTATATGCCTATTCAATTTTAGTATAGATTATATGCCTATTTAGTGAATCCGTTTTCCTTGTGTGAGTTTTTGTAGTTCATGTTTTCTAAAAAAAATTGGTTCATTTCATCTAAGTTATTTAATTTGAGGTATTTCTCTCTTATCCTTTCAATGTCCATAGGCTCGGTAATGATAAACTCTCTTTCACTTTTGCTATTAATAGTTAGTTAATATTTTTTCTTGGTTTGCTTGGGTGGAGCTTATTAATTTTATCTCAAATAACCACCTTTTGGTTTCATTGATTTTCTCTATCGTTTTCCATTTTCAATTTATTTGATTTCTAACTTTATTACTTTTCTTCTGCTTGCCTTAGACTTAAATTGATCTTGTTTCTTTAGTTTGTAAAGATGTAAGCTTATATTATTCATTTTATATCTTGCTTACTTTCCAATATGGGCATTTTATGTTCTAAATTTCCATCTAATCCCTACTTAGCTGTATCACCTAAGGTTTAATCAGTTATATTTTCATTTTTATATCAAAATATTTTAAAATTTCTTTTGAAATTTATTCACTGACCCATATATTATTTAGAAGTGTGTTGTTTAATCTCAAAATATGTGGGGATTTTCCAATGACCTTTCTGTTATTGATTTCTACCTTAATTCCATTTTTGTCTGAATTCCATAGCTTTAGATTGTCAAGATATATATTATGACCAAGAATGTGGTGTATCCTGGTAAATGTCCCATTCCCATGTCAGCTTGAAAAGCATATGTATTCTACTGTTGTAGGATGGAGTAGTCTGTAAATGTCAATAAGATCAAATTGATTGAAAGTTCTGTTCAGGTCAACTATATTCGTTTTGATTTTCTTCCTGAAGGAAAAGTGTTCAACTCTCCTACTATAATAGATTTGTCTATGCTTTTACAGGTTTATCAGTTTTTCCTCAAATATTTTGATATTGTTGTTAGGTCCATACATATTTTAAATTTTTATGTCTTGTAGAATTGACACTTTTTCATTAGACAATATTTCCTTTTTAGTGTCCCTATTCTGGAGTGTTCTTTCTTTGAAATTAATATAGCTAGTAAAGCTCTCTTTTGATTAGTGTGAGCAAAGTATGTCTTTCTCTGTCACTTTCCTTTTAATCTGTCTAACTCTGTATTTAAAGTTGTTTTCATATATACAACATATAGTTGGATCCTGCTTGCTTTTTTTCCTCCCACTGAATGAGAGGATAGTAAACTTGAAATAGCAAGTACAGAGATGTATTTGGAGACATGTTACTGCAAAGGAGAACAAAGAAATGTGGGAGCATATAACATGAAATGGGGTAAAAATAACTTATTAGAATTTTTTTCACGGGGTAAATGACAGAATATCAGCCAGGATTGTCTAAATATGCTATGGTTAAAAAATAGTTTTACTGTCTCTGTGACTAAACCCAGCTAACATTTATTTCATGCTCATGCAAAGTATGCTTTGATTTTTCATTTTTCCAGAATGATTGAGGTTCAGCATATCAAAAATCATCAGTCTTGCGATAGCTCCATATCAACAGAATGGTTTAGGTATCCCTACAGCAGGTAAAGGGAGCATAATAAATCATTCACTCCCTCTCATCACTGGGGATGATTCAAATTCACTTCATTAAAGAGATTGTATGGAAGGCAAATAAGCACATGAGTAGATGTTCACATCATTAGCCATTAGGGAAATCAAATTAAAATTATGATGAGATCTCACTATATACAACTGTATTAGTCAGGTGGACTGCCATAACAAAATACCATAGACTAGGTGGCTTAAACAACATAACGTTATTTTCTCACAATTTTGAAGGTTAGTAGTTCTAGATCAAGGTGTTGGACAATTTGGTTTCTGGTGAGAGCTCTCTTCCTGGCTTACAGATGGCCATATTCTCATTGCATTCTCACATGGCTTTTCCTCTGGCACTCACGGAGAAAGAAAGAAATTTCTGGTAAATCTTCCTTTTCTTATAAGGGCACCAGTTCTATCTGGATAAGAGCCCTGCATTTATGACGTCATTTAACCTCAGTATTCCCTTAAAGGTCCTATCTCCAAAATAGTCATATTGGGAGTTAGGGCTTCAATATATACATTTTAAGGGGATACAATTCAGTCTAAAACCATTAACTAGTAAAATGGCTAAAATGAAAATACTGATAATATCTGGATGTTACTAAAAGTGCAAAGAATCTGTAATTCTCAAATATTTCACATGGGAATGCAAAATGTTGCATTCACTCTGAAAAACATTTGATAGTATCAAATAAATTAAACATTTTACTATATGACACAGATGTCCAATTCCTAAATTTTCACCCTAGAAAAACTTATACTCATTTATTAAATTTTATAGGAAAATGTTTATAGGAGCTCTATTTATAATCACGAAAACCTTGAAACAACCAAAATATTGTTCACTGGATGAATGGATGAACAAATTGTCGTATATCATTCAAAGGAATACTACTGTGGTGGTTAATTTTATGTGTCAACCTTACTGTGTCATGGAGTACCCAGATATTTAGCTAAACATTATTTTTTGGAGCATCTGTGAGAGTGTTTACATATGAGAGATTAACATTTGAATTGGTGGACTCAGTAAAACATATTGCGTTACCCTTGAGGAATTATATGATTTGATATGATTATATATGTGTGTGGAGTGTGTGTGTGTATATATATATGTATATATCCTATTGATTCTATTTCTCTGGAGAACCCTGACTAATATAACTACTCAGTATCTCAGTAATAATATAAAAAATACTGATAAAAGCATTAACAGAGGATGAATCAAATCCATTATGTTCAGTGAAATGAACCAGGTCCAGAGGTTACCTATTATGTGATTCCATTTACATAGTATTCTCAAAAACAAAACTGAAGTGTTAGAAAACAAATCAGTGGTTGCCAAGTATTTGGGTGAGGGTCAGTGTGACTGTTAATAGAAAGCACGAGGGAGCTTTTTGAGTAATGAACTGTTCTGTATCTTGCTTGTAGGTACATAAATCTATACATATTTTAAAACTCATAAAACTGTACACTGAAAAAATTAAATTCACTCTATATTAGTTTATAAAATAAAATTTTAAGACATAAAATGAGTAAATTTTAATGAACCTTTTGTATTGATATAGAGAATAGGCAAAAATCATTTCAAAATCATAGAAATACTGTGCCCATAAGTGGATTCCAACAGATAAATGTATGTAGGAATGTTATGTATGGTACAGATGACATTTCAATCCAGTGAATAAATATATGATACATTTAGTAAATAGTAATAACACAAGTAGTTAGCCATGTCAAAGAAATTCACACTGCATATAAAAATATTTTTATTGAATTAAATATAAATGTAAAAAATGCTCACAAAATTAAAAATAATAACTTAGAAGAATATTTTGGAGATTTTCACTGTTATCAATTCTCTCCTCTTATTGATAGGACCTCTAAGTTTTAGCTAGGCACTTTTATGGTCACCTAAATAAAGACAACTTTCCCCAGGCCCTCTTGCAGCTAAGTCTGTCAAATGATTAAATTCACTCCAACAGGATTTAAGTGGAAATATTACATGTCTCTTCTAGGAAGCATCCATTAATGAGTGGATAGACCCTTCTTTCCATGCTATTTCCTCATATCTGTAATGTGTACATGATTACTGCAGTATAAACACCATGGGTAAGAAAGTGATATCCAATTGTTGAAGATGTAGAATAACAAGATAGACTCTTAATGCTTGAGAATTTTGGAGCTTCCTTGCCAGCCTTGAATTGGTAACTTCCAGAATACATTTACATGAGAGAGAGGTAGCTTTCTATCTCTTTTGAATCATTGCCATTTTAGAGTTTCTAGTACTTGAAGCTTGGAACTTGAATCCTAACCAAAAGGGACACCTGGGTATACTAAAATGAAAAAGACCTTTTTAATCAAAATCAAAATAACCAGAAACTGTACAAGAAAATATATGTACATACATAAAAATGAAAAATATTGCACATAATATTTTTATATGAAAACTCTTAAAACTGGATTTAAAAAAGTAAGGGGAGAAGGGGCAAAAACAGGTTATCAGAATTAAGTTTTGATCTCCTTTCTTTGAATCAATGTATTCACAGGAAATCCAAGCAAAGAATGAATTGCTTCCTTCTGGAAGGGATTCCAGGAAGGGGGTGGGGTATTATTTTAGAAGTATGTTATTCCTATTTCTCAGCTACATACCATCAAGTCATAAATTGACTTTCACATGGTAGTCCTTAGTAGGTCAGGAACTTATTTGATAACCCAGCAACTCTCAAGAATAGTCCTATGTGTTTGCTTTTTAGTTGGGTGTAAAGTAGGCTTTACTTCCAAGATAACCCATAAAATACACAAATGTATTTTTTTAATGTAATATAACATAATGGGGGAAAGTAACTTCACAAAGAAAAATAAGGTATTCCTTCTAGAAGAAGGAGAAATGAATGATGGGTAGACAAAATGTTGCCAAAAATCTTGGCTGTCTGTGCACCAATGCCAAACAAAAATATGGAGACAGAGATTTTGGAGGAAAAGAGAGGTGGCTTTATTCCTTTGCCAGGCAAAAGTGAAGACACAGCAGGCTAGCTCCTCAAGAACTGTGCCCCCCTCCGTGGGGAATTGAGAGAGGTTATAATAGCTGGGGCTCATGGTCTATGGTAGGTGATAAGGCTCAAAGTAATGAAGGTCTTGTATTCTTCTTCCTGCATTATTTCAAAACAGTCACAGCTGGCGTCAGACAGCCTAGTAATTGTGTCCGTTTGTCTCCGGGTTATTGGCCTGCGATTTTCTTTCTGAAATGCAGATGCTACAAGGGGTGATTTGCTACAAGGGAGTGCAGGATATAATTCACATAGTGTTAAGGAGTGATAGGTTAACTTTGTGAAGTACAAATCTAGTTACAGACACTACAGATTAGTAACAGTTAGAACTAGGAGTGATTAACTCTTTCAGGCCAGTTTATGCTTCTTCTTTAGCCTGTTCCCTGTTCCCTTATTTTCTTTGTTTATCAGAAAAGTCTCATTTCTATTTTTGCTGCAACAAATTCCCCACTGCTAGTTCATTCCTTCCATTTCAGTGGAGAAAGCATCATTCTTGTCTGGCTGAGGACAAAGTTTAGTTTTATTTCATTTGACAAATACCAACTGTCTGGCCTGCGGGCCCATCTATCTCCTACTTCAAAAATGGTAACTGTCTACTTCAAAGTCAACTTTGAACTGTAATTGTTTGACTTTTCAATTTTTAGGTAGTTTGTTTAAAATGAGATGCTGATAAATATGTTAGAATTATCACATGAGCTAGACAATTTATTCTCATTGATCATGGACAACAGTGCTTTTAGCTATACAATTGCCATTAAGGAGAATAAAATAGGAAAATGCCATCACTGCTTACATATATTACAAATTTTGTTTTATGTTTTCCCATAGACTCTCTATCTGTATTTATAAATTCTACTACCACACTTTAGGAAACTTACCTATGTCTATTTTCAGGGTTTAGGGTCAGACCACTCAAGTTTGCTATTGCTCCCTGTATATCCCCTGCTCAACCAGTGTCTCCTTCACCTACATCCTACTCACATGATCGATCTTCCTACATAATTCTTCCCCCAGGCCCCAGCTGGTGATTGTTCTTATCGAAGGGGCGGTGATGGGGCGTGCCCCTCCGCCAGTTTTCCTAGTAACCAGTGAGCCAACCTGATGTGAATTCCCCTTACAGCTGGTAATTTCCCCTTCCCCTAGGAGCCAAGACTGCTGCCACATCCTGCCCACAGCACACAGTGAGGTGGCGCTCTAAGACTGCTTCAGGTGTGTAAGATCCCCCCCTATCCATTAAACCATTGATGTGTCTGTTGGTGACTCTGGGCTCTTTCTTTGGTCTTAAAACTGGGCAAGTGCAGGCCTTGTAGGCCTGCAGGGTGCAGCCCAACACAGGGGTATTCTAAACTTTATTTCCTTTAATATTGCATTTTTCTATAGCTAACATTTTCCATTCTCCAGCTAAACACATCTTTAATTTCTTGTTACTGCAGATCTATTTCATTAGACACATTTATCTCCAGTGAAAAGTTAGACCACTTAGCCTGTCCTTTTATATCATACTTAAAATCTTAAAGTAAACAAAATTAAGTTTGTTTATGTCTCTAAAGATAGGTTTTATTATATTTTTAGTAAATTGTATACCGTCCATAAAAAAATAAAAAGTGATAAAAGGGAATTATGCTTGTTTGCAGAATGTTGTTCTCAATTATTTTTACTTTCTTTAAAGAATAACATAACATTTTTTCTTTCACTTAAATTGCATCATTCTGTATATTATATATAATATACATTTTTATATATATATATATATATATCCCTAAATAAAGAGTGAGAGAGAGAGAGAAATATAGTTTGAGAGAAAAAAATATTTGTAAAGATACAGACACACACACTTTTTTTCGCTCTCAAAATCCCTCGCATGGAGTGAGCTTTGAGAGGTTCTGGGGTCAGATGCTTGTGTACTCATTGACAGAGACGATAATGATGCTCCTGACAGCACTGAGGTACTGCATGCTGTATGACAACTGGCTTGAAAAGGGATCACTGAAGGTGATAATAATGAGGACCAGCAGGAGGACATATTTCAGACTGAGAAGCTGGGAGAGTATTATCAGTCTGATGGAACAGGCTGAGCTCTGGATCCATGTACATGTCATTCTTTTATTGAGAATCCTGCTGAAGTAGATACCCTGTTCCCTAATACAGGCTTTTTGCAACAGCTAAAGAGGCTGCAAAATATTCTTCATGCAAGAGCAAGTCTGGAGAATGATAAAGTCCCCAAGTAAGGAGAATTTTTTTAAAAAGCAAGAGACTTGAGAAATCATCATAAGATTTTAAATTTATTATAAAACTACGCAAGTTATGCTACATTTTACTGTTTATTAACACAAAAATATCGGTTTTTCTATCTACAATCAGTTCTTCTAAAACATAGGATATAAGGTCATTGTTACATTTTAATTATCAGGTTTACCAGTTCTACTAATAACGTTATGCCCAGCATGCAATTTGCAGTGGAGTCCTGGATTCCACAAAGGGATTTTCAAAAGAGACTTGGGACTAGTTTTATATCCTACAATTCCCTCAATCTAGGTGCTAGCTAACACAGATGAAGTGTTATGTAATACCATATCCCTGAAGGGCTAGTTTGGAAATACAAGGACTCACACTAATCTTGTAACTGAATTTTTAGAAATCACAAGTATAGAAGAAGCAGACAAGAAAATGTCCCGGTTTTGGTATGTAGGAATGCATTCTCGGTATAATTCTAAGTGATTTTGATTAAGTACTCAAGGCACACTCTTCCTTGAAATGGTTACATAGTTGATCCTAAATGCCTTGGCAGGGACATAATTTTGTATGGCTTCTAGCGGAAAGTTGATCAGGCTTTCGTTGGGCTCTCAATTTTTACCAGCATTGTGTCAGACGCTGAGTAGATGGTGATTTGGGGAGCATCATTTCCTAATTAATCACTATGGTGATCAATATAAAAGAAGAGATTATGAATTTTGATCACATAAACATTTCCATTAAGTTCAAATTCCTTGCAAATGCAATCAATTATATATAAAATTTATGATGGAGCCTTTAGTACACATTTTAGTACCTGGAATTTCTGTGCACATTATCCTTGAAAGCCTACCTTTCATGGGATAAATAATATATAAAGGAAACAACAGGGCAGACACAAGCATTGAAAAAATCCTACAAGGGAAGTGACATGGAGAATTCTGCAGTCCCAGAAGAAGATGGCCCATGGTAGCAAAAAATCCATCCCTATTCATAAGAGATCAAAGTTGATCCGTTTTAGGACACTGAGGATTCTGCCCCCATGTACGTCAAACCTCATTAAAAGAATTGATTATATTTTCTGTGTCGGCTTCTTTACTAACCAGTCATTTTCAACCCTTCATGGTCAGCTTCTGCTCCAACCATAACTTTGAATACCAAGTCACCAATCACTCTTTTTAATTCCAAAGGATACAGTTCTTATTTTATCAGCTTTCTTAGCAATATTTGGTGGGTTTTTTTCATTCCTTACTTTAAAATTCTTCCCTTTTCTCCACAAGATTCTACACACTCCCATTTTAGCTTATTTTTTCCAACTATTCCTTCTCAATATCTTTTAGCATTCCTCTTCCTTGTCTTAAAGTTTCTGAAGGATTTCACTGGACCCACTCATTTTTTCACTCCAAACAATCTCCTTGCAATTTCATTCAAAATATTCTGTGTTCTGATGGGAAGTCCTTCCCTCTGTAGGCTTGTGTCTTCTGGACACCTCATTCTTCCATTCTCCTAGTTCCATCCCAAGCATTCTTTCTCAGTTCCTCTTTTAGGTTTCATCTTTTTTTTTTTTTTTTTTCCTAACTCTAAGACTCCCCAGGTTTCTGTTTTAGATACTAGCAGTGTGTCTCTCATCCTAATTAACGTTATTTATGCTGATGCTTCACAAGATTAAATTTCTACTTTGTCATACTCGTCTGAGCTCTAGCATTCTTTATTTTACTGCCTTAAATATTTCCACTGGATTGTTTTGAAAGTATTTTAAAACAACATTTCAACTGAAACTTTTGGTCTTCTCAAATCTTATTATCTTTGTCTTAAAATTTAGAAAATTTCTTTATGAAATCCAGTTTCTCCCAACAAAATATTTTAATTTGTCTAGTTATTTTAACACCATATCAACCTTTCTTTGTTTTCCTATTCATTGTTACTTGTTCAAAATGTCCATGTCATCTTCCCAGAGAGGATACATCTCACAATGCTATCTGAATTTGCTCCTGACCTCTCTCTATCCCATAACACTATGGTACTATCTCATGGCATATATTTATTGGTAGATTAGGTAAATGTCTCTTCAAACTTAATATTTATGTGGGCAGAGACTCTGTTCTGTTGAACTCTGTATCCAAGCTCTTAAAACAATACTGGCAGGGGGGCTTCCCTGGTGGCACAGTGGTTGAGAATCCACCTGCCAGTGCAGGGGACACAGGTTTGATCCCTGGTCTGGGAAGATCCCACATACTGCAGAGCAACTAAGCCCATGCACCACAACTGCTGAGCCTGTGCTCTAGAGCCCACGAGCCACAACTACTGAGCCCATGTGCTGCAACTGCTGAAGCCCGTGTGCCTATAGCCCATGCTCCACAAGAGAAGCCACTGCAATAAGAAGCCCGTGCACCGCAATGAAGAATAGCCCCCACTCACCACAACTAGAGAAAGCCCATGCGCAGCAATGAAGACCCAACACAGCCAAAAATAAATAAATAAAATTTATATTTAAAAAAAATATTGGCAGACAGTACTCAGTAAATTGTGGATGAATGAATAAACGAAAGAACATACTCTTAAGCACAGATGTACTGTGAAAATATGACTGGAATAGCTGTGTATAAATCAAGTATGCACAAAGTATCACCTTGCTCATTTTTGAGGCCTCTAAGCAAGTTACTCAGTTATCCTCAATTTATGTTTCTCTTCTATTTTTGTGTGAAGATAAAGAAAAAGTTCTCCCCTCATAGTTTTCTAATATTAAATATATGACATTTAAAAACCTACCTATGTTTTATTAAGGCATGACTGTTGTTTTGAATTAATGGCTGATTTACACTGATACACTTATAATCTCTTACTGCATTACTACTTGGTTCAATAGTAAACATTTTCTAAAAATGTTGAGTTATGGATCAGTTATAAATTCACAAAATGTTAAGCCCTGCAGTTATTATACAACTACATCATTGAAAATGTCCAGAAAAATTCTAAATTCAAGTTAACTATGTAAAAATATCCCACTTCTGGTTCTGTTTTGGCGTTTTGGGTTTTTTTTTTTCTGTGCAAGAAAAACTAATTCCTGAATATTCTGTCATATTAGAATGTTATTTTCTTAAGATGACATTTATTAAAGCTATTTTTAAATTCCATGTATCACTTAAGTGTAGCTTCCTCTACCCCCAGTTGCTTTCATCTACAAAGGAATTTGTAAGCAAATCTCCTTGAAGACCTCTTACATATATCACAGCATCTTTGACTATTCATATGGCTAGATAGGGACTTTTGGTCAACAGGGACTGTTGGCAGGGCTTTGGGACCAAAACTCATGCTCTGACCAATACTGCCCTTCTGCTTGTAGAGTACCCTTAACTAGATACCAATAAATGGATATTTGATTTTACATTTGTCATTGTGCCTCTCATGTTTAGCTCCCTAGAGAAACACATTAGAGGTACAGCTAAATAAGGAATTCCATAATGCTTATTTTGTTAGCTAAAATAATATTTTATAATATCAATAAATCACCCTAAATCCTAATATATAGTATTCCTCTTTTGTGACAAAATTACTAATTTCGTGTTAGTATTAACTCAGGAAGCCCTTAAGCTTCCTTGCATTCTTGAAATACTCTTAAAATTCTAGTCCAAACAATGTTTCAAATGTGCCCTGAAATGAATAATGTTCATATTTTTAAGTAAATATATTTTCAAATATGAAAAATATATATTTACTGATAGAAATATTGAAGAAAAAGAAAACATGCAGAAGGTGATGAAAGTAGTTGATTTTAAAGTGACCCAAAGCAAGCAACTATGCAAAGTTTGAAGCATATTCTCTTTTTTTAAATTTGTGTTTCTTTATTCTGATAGAAAAATAATACATATATATCATTTTTATACTTGTTAATTTAATACATAATGAAAAATTTCTCATGCCATTAAAAATTCTTCAAAAATATCTTCACTGGCTCTATAGTATAACAAATGGTAGTCATGATTCACCTAATAATTCTATTATGGACATTTAGCTATTTTATCTAAATTTACCATTAGAAATGACTATCTTTAGAGATAATTTCTGTCTGCATTTCTAGCTATTTTCTCTGTGATTCTCCAAAATTAATTTATTGGATCAACTATTTTAAGGCTCATGAAATATTGGCCAATATCCAAATAAGCTGCCAGCAGCTATGTATGAAAGTATTCATTTTATCCACAATTCACTCAGCTTGCATTCTAATTGCAAAAATAGTACTTAAATTATGTTAAAATAATTTGCATTGTTAACATTTTCTTAATCCTATTGTTATTTTTAAATTTATTGTCTTTAATTTGGTATATTTTTATAGAATATTTATAAATATTTATAGAATAACATTCCTACTGTCAACACAAATATTTCATTGCCCTACATACTGGATAGTTATGGAGTAACTCAAATACACAATCATTATTCAAATCAATTTAACTGGTACAATTAATATGAATTTTATCACCCACCATAGGTAGGAGTAATATGACATTTATTTCACTTCTCTAAGTGAAATATAGTCTGTCCTGAGATCCCATCTAAACATGCTGGTAGGAAATTCAATGGCAGTCACTGTTGGGGTTCTTCTTCCCATCCAGAATTCTGGTTAAGTAGAGGGATCTTAGCTAGTTCAAAAGTAAGAAGCAGAAAGACATGATGGTTACTGTTTACATAGTTTGGCCACTCCTTCTAATAGCAGGAAGTAATTTGGAATTTTCCCCCCACTTCCTGAAGTCTTGCTGTCTGGGGCATAAGTAGAAACACGTCTGACAGAGCTTAACCCCTTAAGAGTGAGCCTATCTCCATTTCATAAACATAATGTATCTCCCTGACACCACCACCAACTACCACATTTAACCCTTTCTTAAAAGTGAGTTCTCTTGATGAATGTGGGTTATGGTTTTCCTTAAAGCAAGGAGAAAATGAGGTGTGCAAACTTCCCTAAACTTTAAACTGCTAACTTTGACATGCTTACATTATTATGGGTCAGAGCTGCTTATCAAAGTTAGTTTCTTTGCCTCAAACTTTAAAAGCCTTAACCACTTGTTAAGGTACCAGGGATCCATTCATCTAAGCAGTTGGCTTCTGAAGGATTATAAATACCTTCAAAGTTCTAACTTCTTTGACTAGTCTTTATGTGCACTGTTGCTTTTTGGTACCTCTAAAGTTGCCATGGCTTTCCTTACTCAGAGAGTTGCTTCTTTTCCTTCACCACCTTCAGCAACTGGAAAACCAGAAGACGACATTTCAATAAGGTGAAGCTTGAATATGATTATTGTGTTCAATACTATCCAAAGACACACATGTTCATGTGCAATTAATATTCCTATGTCCTCCATAAGTTTTGAACCTCAATAATAAACATAATCACACTTTCTCCTGCTTCTGGTAAAACTTTAGGAAATTAACCTGAGGTTCTTCCAAATTTACAATGTATCAAAAAAGTTTATTTTAATATATTTAATATTCAGATGCTGTCTCTGAATGTGTTTGTTTTGAATGTGTTTCTTTTGAGTACTTGTAGCTAAGTTACAAATTTAAAGCTATGCTTCTAAATACATCCTGTGAGAGTGTCATCTCTCCCCACCCCCACACACTCCTTCCCTGACACAACAGGAAACACACTACTTTCTTGATATTTTCCAATGTTCCAGAGTGGTAACAGAACACCTTAATCAAGATTCAAATATATATCATCTAAGAAAGGTATTTTATCCCTGTAAAACATCACCAGTTCTGGGAGTGTTATTTCCTCTATCAGCCTAGTGATCTTTCCAACCTGTCCCAACATGTAAACTCCTGTCTTTGGTGGTATTTCCCTTGGAGGGGAAAAAAGAGAGGTATTTTTTCTAGAACATTGGCAATATTGGGCATTAGATATTCTTCTCTTTCCCGTAAGAGTTGGGTTGTTTGTTTTATTTTTCATTTTTTTATTTTTAAATTTTTTTTATTGAAGTATAGTTGATTTATAATGTGTTAGTTTCAGGTGTACAGCAGAATGATTCATATATATGTGTGTGTATATATATATATATATATATACACATATACTTTTTCAGATTCTTCTTCATTATAGGTTATTACAAGATATTAAATATAGTTCCCTGTGCTATACAATAGGTCCTTGTTGTTTATCTCTTTTATATATAGTAATGTGTATCTGTTAAATTTAGTCTGTTAGGGAAAACTTAAAAATACATCTTCCTTGTCCTCCTTTTCTTGACAATCTACTTAGAATCACAAATTCCTCCAGTCACGAAAAATTATGAAAGATGACATTCATTTCTACATATAAATTCTCCATCAGCGTCATGACCATTGTTTCAAAATTAATGTCTCCAATTACTAGAGATATAATTTAGTTTCTTGTGAAAATACTTACAAGAATTGTAATTCGTCATTTGATGATGAAGCCTCCATAATTAGAAAGGATAAATTACTCCATCATTCAGAAGTGAAAATACCAATTTCTTTCACTTTTTGAATAAAATTTAAATTAGTCTACCAAGCTGGTGAGAAATGCAGTATCAGTCCTTAGGGGACCTTCTCCCCCACTATCAGGGGAAGGTGATATTTTCAGGAGTCTCATGCTATCAGGTACACATAGGAGAGCCCTGTATCATTGGTTGACACAAGATGCCTCTGGTAGACCCATTTTCCAAGTGCTCAGGCCTCCTTAATATCAGGCCACTCCTCTGCTCTGTGTTTGGATCACACTTGGTATTTGGTTTGGATCACACATAAGGATTTTGCCAGGTATCTATGTTTTGGAGCCTTCAGTATACAAAACTTGACTCTCTATGGGTCCTTGGGGCACTGCAGAAAGGTGGATTATGGACCTTTCTCACATAGCTTTCCAGTCTTGAGAAAAATCTCTAAAAACCAACCTCACCTAAAGCCACTTTTGCACCTTTGACTTAAAGTTCTCATTCCTCTTATTTCCTTCTTCAGAGAATATGTTATTTTTATTTACACATATTAAAATCTCATTAAAATTAGAGGAAGTTCTGTATTTTTGCACTAACATGATATTTTTTCTTTGCTCAATTTGATTTTGTTTATGTACATATATAATAGCTCAGTGATTAGTTTTGACTCTGCGATCAGGCAGATCTTGAATTGAAATTTTGGTTCCAACATTGACTTTCAAATTAGTTAACTTCTCAAAGTTTCACTTTTATCTCAGCTTTAAAATTAGAATGATCATAGCATGATTATGAACATTGCACAGATAATATGTATGAACTATATAGCCCAGTGTATGACACACAGTAAAAACAACACCTATTAAGAATTACTGTAATCATTATCACTAACATTTTGATACTAAATAAAAGAGGTGTGCATTATATGTGAAAACTTTCTCTTTTTCATAGTAATTTAAACCTGAATTTTTATTTTTCATCTATCTGGTAACTTATTTGTCTGGTGTTCTTTTCACTGCTATATCCCCAGTCCCTAAAATCAGGTTGAGAACTTAGTAAACACTCGTGTAATATTTGTTGGTTTAATGAATAGTCATAGGCTTTCAACAAGAGAACCCTAGATGGGGGTTGAGGGTTGGGGGGAATTTTCTTCTTTTCTTTTTCAGGTGTGAACTACAATAGGCCCTGAGGCAATAGCACACATGTGCATCTCCACCGTTTTTGAATGGGTAAGGAAAAATACCTAGCGCTGATCAACAGAACACAACTTATTTTGCTAAATAATCCTGTCACGATTATGAACATTTTTAAAAACCGAAAAGCATGGCATCAAATAAATCAAAGTCATTTGTCAATCATGGCAAAATTGACTCTGACATTGTCTACCTGGATTCCAGACACTTGACTTTTACTATTCTGGCTTCATCTACATCCAAATATTAGAAAATGAGTTGTGTAATTCTTACAGCTCTGTCATCCTGTGATCACAGTGCTCTTCCCATGATCAAGCTATATCTACTCCAAATCCCAAAACATTTTGATCGTGAGGAATATAATTTAAATGGAAAACTAGTGGATTTGGTAATAATGAAGTAAAGCAGATTTTCATGTTTCAGAATTAACTGTTGGCATCATGTAGCAATGAACCTGGACAGAGCTAAATCTACAAGAGAGGTAAGATATGGTATCCAGCTAAGACCCTTCCACCTCTTCTGAAAGGAAACAATTTTGACAGTGAATACAGTAAGACTTGAAACCATTGATCAATGGTAAAAGGGGCAGAAAGAACAGCAGCAGTCTTGTGCTTGAAGCCCAAAGATGACAAAAAGTCTTTTCCTTCAGAATGTGACAAGCTATCCTTTGTCCTGGTAAATTGAAAAGATGCTTTGCAAATACTGCATGGCATACAGTACCATGCTTTTATTGTTCTGACTTACACTTCTTACAAAACATCAATTATCACATATTTTAGAAAACTGCATTTTAAATTTTTTGTAACTGTGAATGACAGTGAGTTTGGCAATCTTTTAATAAAATAAAGTAACATTTTTCGGGGCTTCCCTCGTGGCACAGTGGTCGAGAGTCCGCCTGCCGATGCAGGGGACACGGGTTCGTGCCCCGGTCAGGGAAGATCCCACATGCCGCGAAGCGGCTGGGCCCGTGAACCATGCCCGCTGAGCCTGTGCGTCCGGAGCCTGTGCTCCGCCACGGGAGAGGCCACAACAGTGAGAGGCCCGCGTACCGCAAATAAATAAATAAATAAAGTAACATTTTTAATGAGTCAAAGGACAGTCAAGTGATACTAAGGATACTTTCTTGAAAAACATAGAAGTAATTGATAAAATTTTCCTAGAACAATTGTTTAATACATACATGTATACAGATACTTTGCAACGATTATAAAATGTGTTATAAAGACAATATAGTGTTTGTAGTACTTGCACACGTTTATGAAAATAAGTTAAATAGGAATTAAAACGTTGGAAATTATAACTACCATTTAAACAGACAATTTATTTGCTACCATTTATACAACGATGACTTACAAAATTAAGAAAACATTTTTTTCTACCTGGGCTATTCACTGTCTTTAAAGCCATTATTATCATTGAACTAACCATATACCTATACCTTCATATAAGGCAGGAATTCCAGTGATTTAAGATTATACTATTAGCATATATCTTCTCATGTTTAATTTATGACTTTGAAAGTTTAACTTTTTTCCTTTCTTCCTTGGATTGTAGGCATAGTATTTCAGCTAATCCTTTCATCTTTTTTCAATCTAGATTGTGAAGGTTGAACTGAATATAATATTCCTTATAAAATCAGAACCAAGGTCAGCCTTTGAATTTTATGATCAAAATTTCCCACAGGAGAGAAGACTAAGACCTGGGAATCAATCTAGCATCTGAAACCACCATGAGCTAATTACTGAACACTTCTCTGAAGGTCCTGGTTTAAAAAATAAAATATATTCCATGATAAAAATTTTACAGTTGCAAGTACAAGTTAAAAATATTAACAACCAAATGGTTTCTTTAAGATACAATAATTTAATATCATTACTTTTATATAAAAATGACCACATTGTGTTCTGGCAATTATTTGGTTCCTTTACTCTGGATTCAGTGCATTTGCAAGCCCTTGCATAGCATTTTGACATGACAACATGTCCTATAAAAATACATCTGTGTAATTTTTTCTATGCAAATTCAGAATAGATTCTCTTCTTAATGGATTATTAATTAATGGATACAGTAAATGAAAGCCTTCTCATCTTTGAAAATGTCCTTGTAAAGGAGAATTAGGAAAAGACAAACACCTTTACTTATTATCACTTCTAGCACTATCCAGAAATAAATACTGTTAACAGTTTTTTGTACTCCTTCCAAATGCTTAAAAACATATACACACATTCTCATATTAGAGCCTCCTATTACAATGTTTCAGTAAGTATTTGACTAAAAGTATCTATTAAATTTATCTAAATAAGACAACACATTGCACAATCTGGGCAATTTGTTCAGTTTTCCTTAATTTACCTATAGAACTACCCTTGTTTTTTAATACCTATGGATTATTTGAATATATATATATATATATATATATTGCTGCTTGCTTTCCTCAATGATGAGTGTTTTAGTTGTTTCAAATAGCTCTTTCTTACAAAATAGCAATAACATCTTTGGACATACATCTTTGCACATACACAAATGTAAAATACTTTATTTTTTGAATCCCAAATCCATGAGCGTTATTTTTAAATCACAAAATATTGAAAGTAAACCAAATAGTGTAGAGAAAAATGTAATAGCAGACATGTCCTTAACATCCAGATTTAACAACTGTTATCATTTAACCATATTTTTAGATCTATTAAAATGTGTTAGATTTTCACTTGAAATGAATTCCCTTCTTTCCACCAAGGAAAACTTAATTCTGAAGTTTGGGTTTACATGCTTTGTCAATGTTTTATGTTTTGCTACAATATATGGTATATACCCAAAAATGTTATGATTTGTCATCTTTAACATTTACATTAACTGCAAAATTCTCTGTGTCCTTTTAAAAGTTGTTTGTTTTCCACACAGCAATCATGCAAGTCGACATGTGGGGATCAAGTTCATTCATAATTTATAACTGCTGTATTACAGACAAATTTCAGAATATTACACATTTTATTTTTTCATTGCCTTATTGATGGTCATTTAGTTTATTTAAGTTTTCACCCTTGAAAAGAATTCTTCACTAATTTATCTTGAATAGGTGTCCTTATGCATATACTCAAGTGATTTCAGTATATCTTCTTGAAAGTAGTATTACTTTATAATAGAAGAGTTCAGATTCAATTTTATTAAAATGTACTCTTATGCTGTCCAAAGTGATAAAGCCAATTTACAGTTCTAATATTGGATATGAGAGTTAATGCTCGCTCTCTCTCTCTCTCTCTCTCTCTCTCTCTCTCTCTCTATATATATATATATATATATATATATATAATTTTAAGAAGATGTTGGGGGTAGGAGTTTATTAATTAATTAATTTAGTTTTGCTGTGTTGGGTCTTCGTTTTTGTGTGTGGGCTTTCTCTAGTTGTGGCAAGTGGGGGCCACTCTTCATCGCAGTGCGCGGGCCTCTCACTATTGTGGCCTCTCTTGCTGCAGAGCACAGGCTCCAGACGTGCAGGCTCAGTAGTTGTGGCTCATGGACCCAGTTGCTCCGCGGCATGTGGGATCCTCCCAGACCAGGGCTTGAACCCGTGTCCCCTGCATTAACAGGCAGACCCTCAACCCCTGTGCCACCAGGGAAGCCCTGGTACTCTCTATATTTTTATCAACAGTTTTTAACACTTCATTTTATGAAAGTTTTATAAAATTTTAATTTATGACAATTTTATAGTTATTGAAACTTAATTTAGTTTCTCTTAGATTACTAGAGAAGTTGAACAAATCTTCATAGATTGGTGACCAACTAGAAGGTTTCTTCTACAAAATATACTTTGTTAATATTTCTTTTGCTGATTTGTAGAAGTTACCTATATATACCTCCTGGTAATTATTTTTTTGTTTTATTTGTTATAAATACCTTTTCACAGGCCAGGTTCATCTTTCAAATTATTGTTTTTTCATTTTATAAAAGATGACTTAATGTAAGTAAATGTCAATATTTATTTTCATGGATTGTATTCAGTACTGAGAATTAAAATCACTAGCATCCACATCTTGATTATCAGGATTAAGAGCCTAGATCATCTATGTCAACATGACAACTATTTCTTTCAGGAAGTTATTGCCCAGAAAATTAAGGTTAAAAAACAATAAATAACTTTATTGTCAACAAACCAATTTGTATAACTGGACAACCTCTCTTCTATTAAAAGAATAGAAAGCTAAGCTAAGCAAACAGCTCACTTATGAAATAATAATTTACCTATCAAGATTAACTTCATGACCTTCACTTCCCAGTGTCCATCAATCCTACACTATTATGTTGCTGACTTGACCTGGTTGTCAGTTTCTCACCTTGAAACCTCTTAAACCAATTGAGAGCAGAGTCAAAGATGTGTAAATATCTTCTGTGACCAATTTCTTTTCAGAATTATTAAGACTGTGAAAATGGTGTTCTCTCTTACTAAAATAAGTTTGATGAACTTAATTTGCTTGAGTAATCAGTTTTGCTTTGTGGTTTTCTGAAATAACCACACAGTTGACAACTCTGGAAGTCACATCGAGATCCAGTCAAGACATCTTCACTGCTATACTTCAAAATCTCCAACTTGAAAACATTGCACTCCTGGGAGGACCCTTTAGTCTCCTTTCAGAACCTCCCCCTTTCCTGGAGTCATAGTGAGATAGGTGTTGCATTGTGTCTGAGTCCAATTTTTATTTTGGCCTTTCAGACTCCCAAATATTTCCTTAGGAATGAGCAGCACTTTTAGGAATCCTTGATTATCTGATCAGATATATAAACTCTTATCCTGGGTAGAAATCAGCCTCTTTAATAACAACATGGCTATCTGTTTTTGCCACATTCTGCTGTGAGTCATTAAGAGGAAGATCATAAAAATGAGGATGGATGTAGGACCAAGATGGTCATCTCTTGAGCTGGATGTAAAGACTGATGAATTTAGGTTTAACAGAGTATTGTTCTTTACAGACAAATTTTCCTTGGTTCAACTATCAAAACCTTGTGAGAAATCTACCCAATCTCATCTTGCTTTGTCCCTAAGAATCTAGTCTGGAAGCAATCTCCTCTCTAAAAATTTTGTCTGCCAGGAATTGAAAATTTGTCAGGTCTGAAACAGAGAGAGCCAGCCATTAAGTTAGAGGCCTGAGAAATAAGATACACAAGCATTAGTCAATGAACAATTTTCAGATCCTCATATGTCTGGCTCATTGTAAATTGTGTTCACTCCACATCAGATTACAGCTTATATGTATTCAATCTATGATTCTAATTCGTGTGCTTATCTTTAAAAATGGCACAGTTTTACCAAGGATAATTGACTTTTCAGTAGCCCTTTGGGAAACTTTCAATATGGACAAAATATTCATTTGAGAAGTACCTATAGGTAAAAATGGAAAGGTGTAAAATTACAAACATCCAATCATCTATATTTTGCATTAGTATGTAAAAGTTCCTAAAGAACTTTGAATTCCAGAATTGTTTTGATAAAAAATATTCCTTGACCAAGAAAAATTGTAAACCTACGAAGTGTTCTATTTCCCTACATCACCCAATTCACAACTTAAACACAGTGGTATTTATTTTAGTGGCCATCTTCCACTGTACTATGCACTTTCATTAACATGTCTCTATAACCTTCTTTATGACCCACTTTCCTTCATTTTCTGAAGCCAGAAACACCCACAGCTTAATTGCTTCTTAAAATTAATCTCCCTTTGAAACAGGCATGATCCTTATGGTTGATTTTAGGTCCTGGTATCATTCTCTGCTGAGAACTATTACCTAAGAATTTTCAAAATTCTGAGACTATATAATTCAACACTTTGGGATCTGTAACAATTGATTTATATCCTTAAAGCAATCTCAGATAAAAAAAAATAGTGTATAAAGACAGAGTGGGAATTTTCTGATTTATAAGACTACAAATTGCATAGAACACAAAGCAGATTTGGAAAAACCCAGATGGTGGACAATATCTTTTGGAGGATTTACCGAGTCTTTCCTATAAAAATAGATTGTACTCTAATTCAATCCTGTAGATATTAAAGGATGACTCCATTGGAAACTCCCAGAATAAGTTAACATAACTGGACAGCATTCATAAGTGGATCCTGAAACATATGTGACATTGGCTTTCTTTTTAATTTTTTATGACCATCCTTAAGCCATAATTAAATGCATGTAATTTGTGAGCCAAAACTGGATTGGTAAGTGACCCTACTGCCAGGTCCCTAACTCCTCATTGAGTATTCGAAAAGAGACTTAGAACAAGAACAGACCCTAGTCATTAAGCATCTGAGGAGGGAACATCTTGATACAGATACCTGAGAATACTGTACACAATAGTTCTCTCCCATTGAGGGAGAAAAAACAGCAAAGGCTGAGTGGAGAGTCTGAAGTTCACCTTCACTGACAGTAATGAGGCACCTCCCTCTTTCCCACTGGGATGATGTCAGTGGAAGCTAAGAGAACCTGAACTTTTAGTAATGCCCAGTGATGATTGCTTTTTGTTTGTTTGTTTTGGATAATTGACCGGTTATTTGTATTTTACAATGCTTACCCGGTATTTTCCCAGTGTCTCCTGTTTCATTCCCAATACTGTTTACTTATACTTTTCCTTTTTTTCTCAAAACATTTTGCCAGAGATTTGTTTTATATTGAGTCATTTTCTAGAATCAGCTTTAATTATTTTGCTCTTCTCTATATAATTACTTTGTTTTCCATATTCACTCATATTACTTAATACTTTTTAGGTTCATAATCATTTTACTCTGATATATTGAGTTGATTAAGTATTAGTTAGAAATATATTTAGAGATAACAGTAAAGTTCATTGTAATTGTGTATTAAACTAAATAGGACTTCTTTTTTTTCTCTTATTCTCAGAAAAACGAGGTGGGTGAATTGATGTAATCAAGATGACAACATAGATAGTTTCCCACTTCAGCCCCTCTCACAAGCAAACTAGCAACTATCTGTAAAGAAGACACAATTTTGAAAATCCCAGAACCCCAGGGTGAGGCTGAAGCACCCCCCACCACCACCACAAAAACTGAGAAGCACGGCATTATAAAGGTAAGAGGGGGTGAACTGCTACATTTGGACCATTATACCCCTCCCCCAGCCCAGCACAGCACTACACCAAGAGGACTCCCATAGGGCTACAGTCTCTCCAGTGGGAAAACAAAGGCCAAGGAGGACATCCAGGTCCCTCAACATTGTAGAATGCTTCCTAGGAGGCCCACTGGGCTCTTGCCTCCTCACAGAAATCACTGGTGGAAGCTGTGGAGCTAAACCACTGGAGATCAGATAGAGATGGAAAAGGGGGGGAGGCTTACACCAACCAGTGCTCAGACCTTAGAGAACCACATTCCTGTTTGCAGCAGCACTCAACCAGAGATCCCAGCCAGTCGCTCCCAGATGTGCGATTGCTGGATCATATGATAGTTCTATTTTAAATTTTTTGTGCAATCTCCATATTGTTTTCCAAAGCTGCTGTACCATTTACATTCCCACCAACAGTTTAAAAGGGTTCTGATTTCTCCACAACCTCACTAATTCTTATTATTCTTTTTATTATTATGATTATTTATATTTTTCATCCACAGACTGAAATTTATTCTCCTTTCCCATACCTGGACCAGTGGAGGAGAACACCTATTTTCCAATATTATGCTGGCTAGAGGAGGTCTCCCACTTAAGAGAAGAGCCAGGTAGGGTTTCCCTTCCCCAAATTTGTGGCTGAGATTTCTTTTTGTAACAGGGCTTAGAAGAAGGAGGCCTGGGGCTTTCTGCCCTAACCTCTCCCATTATCTCAGTGTATGGACTCTCTGCTCTTTCTTAGGGAGGGGGTAGTTACCCTTGCAAGCCATAGGAAAGAGTGGGTAGGCACCTTCCTTTCTGTTTTTATTTAATTAAATGATAACCTGAAAAGAAACCCCACAGGTGTGAGAAATGGAATTATATTCAGCCATAAAAAAGAAGGAAATCCTGCCATTTGTGAAAACATGGATGGACCTTGAGGGCATTATGCTAAGTATTTAAAATAAATCAGAGAAAGACAAATACTGTATGATTTCACTTATATATGGAACATTAAAAGTTGAATTTATAGAAACAGAGAGTAGATTGGTAATTGCCAGGGGTGGAGTGTAGGATGGGGAAAAATTCAGTGAAGGTGGTGAAAAGATTCAAACTTCCAGTAATAAGATGAATAAGTTCTGGGGTTATGATATACCATACAATCACTATGGTGAACAATAGAGTATTATACATATAGATCTTAAAATTTCTTAACATACACAAAAAATTGTAACTATATCAGCTGATTGGTGTGACAACTAACTTTATTGAGGTGAACATTTCACAGTATATACAAATATCAAATATCACATTTTACGTCTTAAAGTTACACAATGATATGTATCAATTATATCTCAATAAAGCTGGAAAAAATAGCTTTTTAAAAAAAGACTGGAGGTGGTCTTTTTAGGGCAAGGTGAATCCAAAGTATTGTGTTATATCTTCAGTACGCATGGATTCTATCCTCCAAATCACTCCATTATCCAAAATAGATGCTAACACTCTAGCTATTTCATCAGTGCTATAGCCAATAGGAAGGTACACAGAAAAAATTAAGGACATTTTCAAGTTCTGCACAAAAATTCGAACATCAGTGCTAAAAAATCAAATAAAGTTTTTTGGATAGAAAATCTAGGCTTTATTCTGAAGGTCATATACCAAGCTAAAAGTCAACAATTATATTACCAAAGAAGAAAGGGTGAGAAAGTATTGGGTGACCTACATCCTCTGCTAAAAATTCTTATCAATTGATTGTCCTTTTTTTTCTAATATCTGCATTTAAAGTTCATGTTATGGGCTGAATTGTGTTGCCAACCTAAATTCATTTGTTGAAGTACTAACTCCTGGTACCTCAGAAGGTAACTGTACTTGAAGATAAGAACTTTAAAGAAGTAATAAAATGAAAATGAGGTTTTTCATGGTGGGCCTCAATTCCATATAAGAAGCAGAGATTAGGACACAGACATGCATGCCCAAAGAATAAACACCACGTGAGAACACAGCAAGAATGCAGCCATCTGCAAGCCAAGGGAAGAGGCATCACCAAAACTGGCAAAACTTAGACTTCTAGCCTTCTGAACTCTATTTTATTTAGATGCTTTTTCAAAGAAATATGGCAATGAACAGTATTAAAAGTTATGTTTTTATGAAGTAGCTTACTCCTTTAAATTATTTGATCACATGATTTGAGCTACCTATAAATTTCTCTTTGCTTTATTAATTTCATATTATAGCACTTTGTTTCTTTTTGACAAGTCCAAGTTGGAAAGGTATATTGCAAGTTTACATGGAACAAAATTGATTTTCCCACTGTAAATTTTAGTTGTTTCTAAAGTGTTCAGTTGCTCATGGTAAATAAGCCATCACACTCATCTTAACTAAAACATTTTGACAGTGCAACTTCTTTTAGATTGCTCTACAGTTGATTACTTTAGTGTTTCAATTCTGTGATTTCACATATTTCTGCCCCACAATCCTGAGAGTGAAGTTTTTAAGAAAGAGTTTTTGACAAACTCCCTTACCAGATGTTAACAATCCAATATTTATTAAATAATTATAAGAATATGACTTTGAAATGCTTATAGCTTTGGACACTATATAATCACTAAATTACTACAATGTATATTGATAAAAAACAAATGTTAATATATGCTCCATAATTTATAACTGAAATTATGATTGATAACAGTAGACCAGGACATTTCAAAAATTTAGGAATTTCATATAAATATATCCTAATGAAAATTTAGCATCACTTTTGACAATGCTACCCATGAAATTTAACATGCCAAAATAAGCCTAATTAGTTCAAACATCTTTCTTTCATAAGGAGAGAGAACACATCTTTTGAGATGTTCCAGGGGCCCTCTGGAAAATCTCAAATAACTTTCATGGTCAACAAGATTATATTTAAGATTTGATTTTTGGGACAGTTCTCAAAAATGTCAAAAAGGTTTAAAACAATTAAATAGGATCATAAGTCACTGTGCAAGAACACTTAGTAATGTATTTAACCAAAGTGACAATCAAAGACTTCAAAGGCAAGTACAGAAAGCTACCTAGTCATAAAAATCTTAGCTCTTTTAATAGAGGAGGCTCAGTTTTCTTAAGTAATCAAAAATTTGATAAAGACAATACTAAGCACAGAAAATTATTTTGATAAAACACAAAATCTTTGTATTCTAGTTAGATTACTTAAAAGGTAAAGAAAAGCCTTTCATAATCCCATCAAGAAGAGACCATTAGTCCAATAAAACTTTATCTTTTTAGCAGATAAAAGAAAATTAAATTTTGGTTTTACATAAGTACACTTTGATTTTATCTTATCTTTCTTCAGTCCAATTAAATAGAGCTCTTTTACAAATTAATTTTTATAATACCCTCCAGAGGTAGAAAAACATCACATATACATAACATATGCACATAGACATACATAAACATACAGACACAAACAGAGACCCCATAGCTTTTATTCTAAAAGTTTATCCATGAATCATGTATAGCAATAAAAAACTCAGTCTTTTATAAATAACAGTTGAATCCAAATTGTTTCTGGCATATGGAAAAAGTTAAGGTTACCCACTCACACAGCTAAAGCTTTTTACTAATATTTGTGGAGAAGACTTTTAAAATTTGTATTTACCCTTGATGAATAATCTTATGGAGGCTGTGATTTTGGGCAAGAGAGATTTTATGTCAGTCTGTATTTGTAAAAGTCTCTTCCTTCTGTTTTTTTGTTTGTTTGTTTGACTGGGTTTTTTTTCAGTCTCCATGTGCAGTGTTTTGGTTACCTCCTGGGATGTTTACACTTCAAAGACATGTTAATATTTACAACTTCAAGAGACGGCGGAATAACGCAAGTTTTCTCCTAGGAGTTTTTGGGGTATATTTCTCTATGATCAGAGGTCTAGGGTCATTGCTATTTAAATTTTTTCTTTGTATTAGGGCTTGGAAGGTATGGGCACTCTGTCCATTTACTAGTCAATCACCACAACATCCTCCTCTTCATTTTCATCACTTCCCCAGGGATGCCACCTCTTATCGTCTTAATCAGGATTTGTCACGAGTACTCAAACCCTAATTTGAGGTAGCTTGTGCCCTCCTTGCTTTGCAAAACAGCAGTCTAAGATCTCCAATTTATTATTCTGCTCTCCCATCTTTTCTGCCAGTCCCAAAGCTAGCAGAGTAGAATACAACAGCATGTCCTGCTATACTTTCAGCTGTTTTTCCAACTTTCAAACTTGAGTTTCAGCCTCTAGTTGGGCATTGATGTCCAGCTGAGCTGCCTGCAGTAGAGGCCAGTCTACTATGGCAACCATTCATTTCTCTTCTTGGCCACAGTGAGCTACGTGCAATTCTTCAAATAAGTACATATAGCAGCCAGCATTTTGGGGGCATCCGCATACTCACAGAACAGTCCACAAGCGTCTGACATACAGGCCACCCCTCCCCATATAGAGGTCGATGGACAACTCAGGATTTTCCCCAAGGATGCCTCTTTCCCATGGCCTATTCTTTTGGTTGCCTGGCTGGCTCAGCAACTGTTGGTTCACAAACTAGCTCCCATACATACAGGGCAAGGAGAGACTGAAGAAAGAGGCAGATCATTCCAGATCAGTAGGTAGCAGATTTAATAACAAGGGAACTTACTTATGAGGCTTGTCTTGGGAAGCTGCAAGATGAATAGATCTTCACGCCAGCCTGCCAAATCTTAAAATCCTATAGAGAGGCCTTAACTAGTTTCAGTCATGTATACTGTCCAGATGGTCTCAATACCACATTACTGTGACAAGGCTATGTTCTTGAGGCAGCTTCTGGCAGGAGGAAAGGAAGCAGAATGTACATTCCAAGGTTATGGAAGGGAATGAGGAGCCTCTGATTGCCCAGTTGTAAGTCTCAAGTTAACCAGAGTTAATGTTAACGTTAACTCATGTCCTCTCAATGACCTTCCCCAACAGAATGTACTTAGGTGTTTGTTTTTAAATGACTTTTATCACAGTGAATTACATTGACCATAAGTTTGCTACTCTTATATGAGAATGACCAAGAAATAAACACATGGACTATTATTTGCAGCAATATTTAAATTACTTCAATTTAAAGTATAATCATATTTAATAAAGGTATGGTGTTATTATTTGGCAATAAAGCAGAAGAGAGGGAATATCTAGAAGAAATAAAAGATAGATAATGATGATAATAATATATAATTATCATAACATTAAAAGATAGATCAATGAAACCACATAAACTATTGATCAAAAATACAGGTAGGAAAGTTAATATTTTTCGCTGCTTGCTTTAGCTAAGAGTAAGTGATTTACATCATTATTTGGTATAATAACAATACCATCTTGACACAGAATAGGATGCAAAATTGTATAAAATTTTAAATAAACCTTGATATTTCAGAGAAATTCCTTCTTTAAAAACATAATGTGGTTTATCTGCCAGACTCTGGAGGGATATGTTTATTTCAAGTTGTTAATTTTGAGAGAAAGAAAGAATCAAGTGAAAAGTACAAGTTATTTTAAAATCCATTATAATTGATATGAAAATATAGTATATTGGCAATGAGTAGTGGGTGTATATCATCGGTTTAAAGAGGGAATGGGGAGAGGCTGTGACTGGAGAAGACTTAACACATTATAAAGAAAAAAGATGTGTGGTATTCTAAAGGTCTGTTACAATGTCTTAGAGCCATAGCTTGCAGAAATATACACATTCACCAAAAGCTTGCCTGCCATCTGACATTCTGAACACATAGGTCTGTGCATTCAATCAAGAGACAAGAATTGAGATAGTTTTTTTTTTTTTTTTTTCCGGTACGCGGGCCACTCACTGTTGTGGCCTCTCCCGTTGTGGAGCACAGGCTCCGGACGCGCAGGCTCAGCGGCCATGGCTCACGGGCCCAGCCGCCCCTTGGCATGAGGGATCCTCCTGGACCGGGGCACGAACCCATGTCCCCTGCATCGGCAGGCGGACTGTCAACCACTGCGCCAACAGGGAAGCCTGAGATAGTTATTTTTCATTTACTTTTACAAAACCTTAAAGGAAAAATAAAACCTACATGATCGGATGGCAGGAAGCTGTTGGGATAGCAGTGTGAGGGATTAGTATTTGAGCTTCATGAATCTATGAATGGCAATAGAAGTACAGTATGGAACAAATTCTAGGCAAGGTACAAGTCTTAGAGAACTAAAGGCAAGAGGAGCTATACATGCAAGAATTTGCAGGGGACTGAATACACAAGTAGAATTGACACAAAACATCATTTATAATGTAGTAGAAGGAGAAAAGAAGAGATTAACAAATTTACCTTTGTGAAAGGCTGTTGAAGTTTTGAAAACAGGAGTATGAACTTCAGTGCAGGCAATTGCAGTATAACTCAATGATGTAAGGTTTTATTAGGATTTTTTCTGGCAAATGCCAGATGACTTCATGGAAAAGGGGATACCACTTAGAAGATAATTTCAATATTTTGAAAGTGAGGCAATGTGTGAGGGTACAGAGAACTTATTGATTGTGCAAAGATATTGGATTTTATCCAGAAGCAATAAAGTGTAATCTGCATTTTAAAAATTCTGCTTTGCAGTGTGGATAATATATGGAGGGGAGATAAGGCTGGAGGCAGAGGGATAAATTGGAGAACGCTGCTTGATTCAGAGGGGAAATAATCATGTTAGAGAGAAGATTATAGATTCAGTTAGACTTGTCAGTATTCAACGATTAATTGAAAATGAAGCTGTTGAAGGAAAAGATGGAATTCGGGGAGACTCATGGCTCTCTGGCTTGAGCAAGTGGAAACATAGTATCATTCTGAAATGTAACAAGTAATTGGCAGGAAAAGCTTCAAGGTAGTGGGAGGTGGTGATGTGTGATGGTTCCTTTAGAACAGTTTGGAGCAGTAGGAACTCTCATTCACTGCCGGTGGGAATGCAAAATGTTACAGCCGCTTTGGAGTTTTGGGAGATTTATAACAAATCTATAAACATACTCTTACTATATGATGCAGTAATCATGCTCCTTGGTATTTACTCAAGAAAGTTGAAAATTTATGTTCACACAAGAGCCAGCACAGGGATATTTATAGCAGCTTTTCTCATAATTGCTCATACTTGGAAGCAATCTAATGTCCTTCAATAGGTGAATGGATAAATAAACTGTGACAACCAAAAATTGGAATATTTTTCAGAGCTAGAAAGAAATGAGCTATCAAGCCATGAAAAGACATGAAGAAACATATGCATATTACCAAGTAAAAGAAGTAATCTAAAAAGAATACATACACATGATTCCAACTACATGACATTCTGGAAAAGGCAAAAACTTTAAAGAGAGTAAAAAGTAAAATCAGTGATTTCCAGGAGTTAGACAAGAGGGAAAAATAGGCAGAGCACAGAGGATTTTAGGACAGTGAAACTCTTCAGTATGATCACTAAAATGAAGGGTACATATCATTACACATTTGTCAAAACTCATAGAATGTACAACACCAAGAGTGAACTCCAATGTAAACTATCGACTTTGGGTGATGATATGTCAATACAGATTCATCGAATGTAACAGATGTGCCACAGTGGTGCTTGGTGTCCAGGTAGCGGAAGTTGTATGTGTGAAGGCAGAGATGTGGACAAGGAGTATATGGGAACTTCCTGTACTTTCTCCTATTTTGCTATTTTGTTGTGAACCTAAAACTGCTCTAAAAAATAAACTTTATTAATTTAAACACACACACACAACCTCATGTGATCTTGGTAAGTTTCATATTTTGTATATATTTGTTTGTTTATGACACACATAGTCCCAGAAAGAATATTTGGTGGCTTATAAGGATACAAGAATCTATATCTATGTCTGTATTCATATCTCATAAGATAGAGGAAAATAGGGGAAGACTGAAAGAAAAGCTAGGATGAGTATAGAAATTAGTAATAAACTGAACATATCTATAATATTTACCTTCACACTTCCACAGGCTGCAATTTTTGGGCTTGAAATTTTTTAGAAACTCATGTAGAAAAACATAGTCTACTCATTTACATATTTCAGAGTGATCACAAGATTAAATATGTTTTTGAAGGACCAACAGTTATTATTTAAGGATAATGTTTACTATAATAAAGTCCTTGATGGCATTGTCTTTTCATGGTTGCAGTGGGGCTTTGCTTCCTAATCTCCTGTTTTAGCATTTTCTCCTGTAGAGCCTGATAAGGGATTTCACAAAAGCAATTTTGCAGGAGTGGTGGGTAGAGCAATAAAATGCAATCCAGTTACTAATTATTGATCTTATTGAACCCAGTGGCAGAACACAGCACAAAGTTTCCTATATGAAGAACTCCATATACAGTCTGACAACCAAACAAACGTGTACTCAACCAATCTTTCCAGTATAATTCCCTGTTGAACATAAGAGGTCTGTGCATATAGACATGCAGGCATTCAGAGAAGATGAATGGCTTTAGCTTGTCTTAAGCTTCTACACCCTGGGTTGCATATGCATGCTGTCCATTAGGGAGGAATTCATGCAGCGAGACATGGAAAGAGAAAAGTAAAGACTAGGGCAAAGTAGATCAGCATGCTTTATGTTGAAATACTCTTGTAAGTCCCTGAATGTATTGTGACTTGTGTTACCCTATACACCTCTTGGAAAGGCACTCTCTTTGTTTATATCAAATAAAAGAGGTACTGTAAGTTATAAATCACTCAATTTCACATGTAAAAATATATGTACATCAGGTATAGATTTGAGTTGATATTATGTATTCTCTTACTTGGAATATGAGAATATGAACTGTGGCAGGCAAATGTGGCAGAGCAAACAAAATCTGCTGTGATGTACTTACAGTGTTCTGTGAAGAAACCTTTCAACATTTAATTGTAACCTCCAACTTTACCTAACCAGTAGAAATGGCAGAATTTCACTTTAACATATCTTTTATTCTTAAATTAAACATTCACTTCATTATCCTTTATTTTACTGTCCAGCTGGGTAGCTTGAACACAAATTACACAAATAAGAATAAATACTAAATCACTTCTGCCTCAAGAAACACACACACACACAATTATAATATTTTAAGAATTAGAAGTCTTGGGATAATGTCTGTTTAGATCTTGTGCCCATTTTTTGATTGGTTTATTTATTTGTTTTTTTCATATTGAGTTGCATGAGCTGTTTGTATATTTTGGAGATTAATCCCTTGTCAGTTGCTTTATCTGCAAATATTTTCTCCCATTCTGAGGGTTGTCTTTTCATTTTGTTTATAGTTTCCTTTGGTGTGCAAAAGATTTTAAATAGAATTTGGTCCCATTTGTTTATTTTTGTAATTATTTTCATTACTCTAGAAGATGTATCAAAAAGATCTTGCTGCTTTTTATGTCAGAGAGTGTCCTGTCTATGTTTTCCTCTAAGAGTTTTATAGTATTTGGCCATACATTTAGGTTTTTAATCCATTTTGAGTTTATTTTTGTGTATGATGTTAGGGAGTGTTCTAATTTCATTCTTTTACATGTAGCTGACCAGCTTTACCAGCACCACCTTTTGAAAAGACTGTCTTTTCTCCATTGTATATTCTTGCATCCTTTGTCATAGATTAGGTGACCATAGATACATGGGTCTATCTCTGGACTGTCTATTATCCTGTTCCATTGATCTATATTTCTGTTTTTGTGCCAGTACTTTACTGTTTTCGTTACTGTAGCTTTGTAGTATAGTCTGAAGTCAGGGAGCCTGATTGCTCCAGCTCTGTTTTTCTTTCTCAAGATTTCTTTGGCTATTTATGGTCTTTTGTGTTTCTGTACAAATTGTAAAATTTTTTGTTCTAATTCTGTGAAAAATGTCATTGGTAATTTAATAGGGAATGCATTGAATCTTTAGAATGCTTTGAGTAGTGTAGTCATTTTCACAATATTGATTCTTCCAATCCAAAGCATGGTATATCTCTCCATTTGTTTGTGTCATCTTTTATTTCTTTCATCAGTATCTTATTGTTTCTGAGTATAGTCTTTTGCCTCCTTTGGCAGGCTTATTCCTAGGTATTTTATTCTTTTGGATGCAGTGATGAATTCTCCAAAGAAGACATACAGATGGTTTAAAATGCACATGAGAAGATGCTCAACATTACTAATTATTAGGGAAACGCAAATCAAAACTACAGTGAGGTATCACCTCACAACACTCAGAATGGCCATCATCAAAAAATCTACAAACAATAAATGCTGGAGAGGGTGTGGAGAAAAGGGAACCCTCTTGCACTGTTGGTGGGAATGTAAGTTGGTACAGCCACTATGGAGAACAGTATGGAGGTTCCTTAAAAAACTAAAAGTAGAGCTATCATATGATCCAGCAATCCCACTCCTGGACATATATTCAGAAAAGATGAAAACTCAAATTTGAAAAGATACATGCACCCCAATGTTCATGGCAGCTCTGTTTACAATAGCCAATATGTGGAAGCAACATAAATGTCCATCAACAGAGGAATGGATAAAGAAGATATGGTACATATATACAATGGAATATTACTCAGCCATAAGAAAGAACAAAATAATGCCATTTGCAGCAACATGGATGGACCTACAGATTGTCATACTGAATGAAGTAAATCAGACAGAGAAAGACAAATATATGATATCACTTATATGTGGAATCTAAAAAAAATGATACAAATGAACTTATTTACAAAACAGAAATAGAATTACAAATGTAGAAAATAAACTTATGGCTACCAAGGGGTAAGTGGGGGAGGGATAAATTGGAAGATTGAGATTGACATACATACACTACTATATATAAAATAGATAACTAATAAGAACCTACTGTATAGCACAGGGAACTCTACTCAGTACTCTGTAATGGCATATATGAGAAAAGAATCTAAAAAAAGAGTGGTTATATGTATATGTATAACAGATTCACTTTGCTGTATAGCAGAAACTAATGAATATTGTAGATCAACTATACTCCAATAAAAATTAAAAACAAAAAATAAGTCTTAGGACATCATAAACTTGATGATGTAAAACTCAGTCTTGTTAATGACAAACATCTATTGCATGATATTTTGGTCAATACAGATTTTAAGTTCAAATACCAACATGGTTCAGGTTAAGCTAACTGATAAAGTTGGACAGCTGGGATCTGTGGTTAAAAATAAAGAAATTGTCATCAGCCAATGGTATCCTGAAAAATCATGACACTGAGTTGTGCCATATCTTTTGATTTTCTAAAAGTAATCTGGAAATGAAGATTTTACATTTAAAACAGACAGGCTATATATAAAAATCAGACAATTCTAAACGTGTGTATTTATATGTATATGTATTTATCTCCTCACTTCTGCAGGATGGTCCTACCCAAATAAAGGCTTCTAGTTAACAACACCAAATTAGGCAACCATTAACAAAGTAAATAAAGTTATTTTAGGCTTATGACTGAAATATATACATATATAGTATTTCAGAGAAACAAAAGATTAAAATTACATGAAAACATTTTTATCAATGTCTGGAGAAATGCAAATTGATTCTATTCATGTTCTGAAATCTATGTATATTCAAAATGTTTTATAATTTTCAAAATTAAATTCTCCATGTAAGTTTATGCTTTGAAACAAGTACAATTTTAATGTTAACTCATATTGAAAAAATTCCGTTGAAAATGTAGAAAAATATCAGTTGTTCAGTCACATACTAAAAATAGTTTTTCTTACTGTTTCAATAATATTCATGTATTTAAAATTTTAAATAATATTTTGTCATTGTTGACAACATTGACAAATAAATATATAAATTAAAAACATGCTGATAAACCAAAGAGATAGGCAGTATTAAACTTTTGGTGAATTATCTTCCTGATATTTTTTTTGAATACATATAACCGATAGAAAAATTAAAGTAACATTGGCTTTACAGTTCTATGATCTGCCTTGTAACTTTTATAATATAAACATTTTTATACCATTAAACAGTCTTTGGATATTTACTTTTTAATGGCAATGAGATATACATTGTAAAATTACTCCATAGTTTATTAAGCAAAACTAATAGTATTAGATATGTATGATGCTTTCAATATTTTACTATTATGAAAAATGCAATGAAAGACATCTTAATTCATCAATATTTCTTGACCTCATTAGGATAATTTGCTAGGAAAATTCTGAATCAACAAACACAAATACATTTACTTCCAGAAGGCTTTCTACCACTTTATGAAAATTTCCATCTCTGCATAGTCCTGCTAGCTGTATGAATAATAAACAAAATTTTGTCAATTTGATTGATGAAAATCACATGAAATCTCTACTCTTGATTGTTTCCTAATGAGTATGAGCATATTTTGCTGTGTTTGCTGACTATTTGTATTTCTTTTCCCACCAATAATTTTTTTTATTATACTTGCTCATTTATCTAATGGGAAAAAAAGTGATTAGCAATATATTTTCAAGGACTCATGTATTAAAAACAATAATCCTTTCTCTATCATATTTATTGCAATTCTTTTCCTATTTTTTCATTCTTTAATATTTTTACTAAATTAAAGGAATGTACAGGAGACTATAAATGTCTAATATTTACATGTCTATGTCATTTTGTAAAATATGGTAATAGCAAAAACAAGAAAAAGCTAAAACATTTATTTATATTTACTTTGGATATATAATCATTTGCTTATGAATTTACTCTCACTTTATAAGAGATTCTATTTCTTGTGTCAGCTTGAGAACAGACAATCTTTAGAGAAAGTTGGTGAAATGATTGGCTTAATAAAATTGTAGCAAACTAAGGAAAGTTAGGCAAAATAATATGATTCAGAGTTTGACCATAGGCATGAGGAGAAACTGCCAAATATAGAAAAGATGAAGATTTCTTTAAAATAATCCCTCTCACACCTGCTCTAAAGATGGTTGAATGTATGGTCTATTCTGTAAATGCTTGTAACAGAAATATATCTTGATTCTAGTCCTAATTAATATTCCTGTTGTATAATTCCATATTAAATTGGATCATAGTAAAATAATTCCATCAATGTTTAGAAAGAAGTTTAAATTGTCTTTACTTTCAAGTAGGAGAGTAGAGAATAATTTTAGCACTCAAAAACACCTTTAACTGGTCCCAGAAGAAAAAGAATACAATTGCCTGTAGAAGAATGTGATTATGTTGCAGAGCTTCACTCTTGTGATTGTGAATTTGCAGTAGGGAACTTTGACAGTTAGGAAAAAGAAAAAAATTAATTGATACAATGTAATATTAAGTATGACGATAGCATAAGCTGGAGCTTTTAAATTGTTGCCAGCTATATATTTTATTCAAATATCATCCAAAAAAATAGAATCCATCATTGAAATGAATTTTCTTGAATAATCTATGAGATAGTTCCATGGTATATTATGAAATACAACTTAAATCACTTTATACAGCTTAACTTTTGCCTCTTATGGATTGCATTTTTGATAGTGAACAAGAGAGCGGAATGAAAAACAATTAAGATGGTGTATAACTACACATGAGCGTGGGATTCTTGGGAAGAGGAAGGTTAAGTGATGAGTTATGACCATTCTATTCTCATTCATGTGTTGTTTATATAAGTTTATATAAGTAATTGTTGTTTATATAAGTAATCCAAATTGCCTTTGTATTAATCTGAGCAATAATCTTTGCTTAATCTTACTTTGACATACAACACTTGACAAATGCTACCACTTTGTTTAACTTTGAATTATATTAGTTTTAATTTAATCAATGTGTCTTATTTAAAACATATAAAATACATTAATGAAAGAATGGTAAATATTAAACCAAACTGAGAAGCTTCCTGAATTTTATATAGTTCATATACCTATCTATAGAATATTAGTGGATAAATTGTCATTAAGAAAACCAAAAAATGAATTATTGATAAATCATTGCCATGAAAGATGTCTATGAATAACTAATTATCAATGATTAAAACCAATGTAATCATAAATGATTTCCCAATGGGGTGATTTAATTAAATACTGAGTTATAGAGAGATGATGAAGTTAAGATAAATTGGAATCAAGTAGATATCAATCAGGATCTAAGAAGAATTAAAGGTCAAAGATACTAGAAAATTTTGTCACTTTATTTACATGAAACATTCCTGGTGGGCTTCCCTGGTGGCGCAGTGGTTTAGAGTCCGCCTGCTGATGCAGGGGACATGGGTTCGTGCCCCGGTCTGGGAAGATCCCACATGCCGCGGAGTGGCTGGACCCGTGAGCCATGGCCACAGAGCCTGCGCGTCCAGAGCCTGTGCTCCGCAACGGGAGAGGCCACAACAGTGAGAGGCCCGCGTACAGCAAAAAAAAAAAAAAAACATTCCTGGGACCACTCTTTCAAGCTGGCTTGATGAATAAATAAATATTTAGCAGCAGAATTGATCATAATTGGTAGGAGTTAAAATTAGAGAAATGTTTCTTAGGAGAGAATGAGAACAACCCATGGCACTTGACACATATTAGGAGTTTAATAAATGGTAAATAAAATTTAAGACTAAAAATAGGTGGGGAAATGCAAATCAAAACTTTCTCTGCTTCTAATAGATGTTTATTGAATGTCAGATTTAAAATAGCTACTCAAATATAAGATATTTTAATCAATTGACACCTAATTTGATATTTATATCTTGCCAAGTACAAATTAAGTACCTGTATATACTCCTGAAGGTTAATACATTCATATGAATGCAGTTACAATTTTAGTATTTATGAAGTTTTAAGTTAATGATGCAAAGAGTAATTCATTGCATACATTTAAATTTCTATGTATTATGACTGTTGATTTACCATTTTAAAAAAAATCCATTTCCTTTGGGTATATTTGCATGATAAACATATAATACAATCATACACTGTAGAAATCATAAAATTGAAATTGGAAGTTGCTCTACATACAGTATAAAAATGAAAAAATGGAAAAATTCTCAATAGTGAGAAAAATGAAATTTGAAATGCAGTATTGTACTTCATTTAAAACATCCATACTAAAGGACAGTGAGTCTGAATTTGCATGAATATATGATTTATTTATCTGTGACTCTCAAATACATATTATCAATATTTTGGAATTATCATGTCATATAACATTGATATAAATAATAATTTAGTGCAAAAAATTATCATAGCCATGAAGTGGCAAAGAAGCAAAGATAAATGACCAAAGAAAAATTTTAAATGAAAGAGTTTAAAAAAAAATGATCAGGAGGGGATGACCATTTATTGAGTGTCTACTATATTCCAGAAAATGTGCTATGTATTTTCACATTGTTTAATTTTCCAAAATATCCTGGCGGGTATTTTTATTCTCTTTAGTTCAGTAAATAAATACCAGTTTGATAAGTTAAAGGCATGATTTATGATTCTCTCTTTTGCAGTGGGAATGATTCAGAAATGATTAATACATTTTCTAAAATTATGCAGTTAGACGGTGACAAAAAAGTGCTCAATCATAATTACAAAACTTACATTTTTACCATTGTATCATGCTGGATTTTAGTATAATAGAAGTTAAATCATCCCTAAACTGAGATAAACTTGTACCATTGTTCCCCTTAGTTTGGAAAGAGAGCTCAGCTTAAATCCTGATAATGATAAATATGACCTACGAGAAAGCCAGAGTCTACCTAGTTGGGCTGATAACTAAGTAACCAAAGTTAACACTGGATAGGGATTTCCAAGAGGGAGTACAGAGTTCTCTAGTCCTATATGAATAACCGTGGATCAACTGGCTCACCTGAACAACGCTAGCCCACTAGTCCATTGTGTCTCTGTGCTCTACTTATCTAAGCCTTATAGACCTTGGACACATCACATGATCAAACCACCTTGTCCAAACATTAAGCATGATGCTCACCTATCTTTACTGCAGAACTGTAAGTACTGATTTCACAAGACAAACCTTATTCCCTTTCAGAGGCTATAAATGACTAATTATATTTACCAAATAAATTAAAACTGCCTACAGTCAGTTTATTTACCACTGTGAATTCTGAGTTTTCAGTTTTTACATAAAAATGTCCACCCTAGCTCCATCAAGTTTCTGTTTCAGGACACGTTAGGAAGTTGTTCACAAATAATAACATTTTCATTACAAAACAGCTCAATCTAAGTGAGTTTACAGATTAGGTTAGGGATGTTCTATACAATTATAAAGTTACATAAAAAAGCTATATATAAAAAGTTACATTAAAAAGTTATATATTAAAACACATTTCCAGAGAAAAGGGTTCACAGTTCTCATGTTGTATCTCTTTATTCCATGGCATTTTACTTTATTCCATGGTTTAATGACTAGTTGCTAAAAAAAGTAGTCAAAGATAAGATTAAGCAGGAACTATCATGAAATGACAAAGAAAGAAAATTGAGAGGATTTAAAACCTAAAATATTTATTAAATACTGTCAAATTCACCTCTATAGGTGTTGGACTATTTTAGATTCCAAATGAAATGTCTGAGAATATCTGTTTCCTCAAAACTTTGCCAAAAGGGTTTTTTCTCACATGTTTTCAGTTTTGTTTTTTGCTTGTTTTTTTCCAATCTGATAGACAATAAAGGTATGTCAGGTTAGTTTTAGTTTGGAATATTTGTAAGTTTGGCATCTTAAGTTTTTAGGCCATTTATATATTTTTCTTTGTAAATTATCTGTTCATGAATTGGCAATATTTAATAATATTAAATATTTGACCTAGTAATCTTCTTTTAGAAACTTACTGTTTACTTTTAAAAATATCAAAATACATGCATGCATTTTATATACATTATCCATAATGCCATATATTCATACATACAAATGCAAAAGGTTTTTCATTGAGCCTTTAATTTTAATAACAAAATATTGCAAGCACAGGAACAGGCAAGGATTTATTCTCTCACCACTGTTGTTCAAACTTGTATGGAAATTCTCAGCTACTGCAATAAGAAAAGGAAAAGAAAAATATATATATATATATATATATACACATATTAGAAAAGAAGAAATAACACTTTTTATTTGCAAAAGATATGATTGTCTATGTAAAATATCTCGCTTACCCCCAAAAATACACACAAATATTCCTGGAACTAATAAGCAAGTGTAGCAGGGTTGCAGGATACAAGGTTAATATACAGAAGCCAATTATTTTTCTATATACCAGCAGTGAACAATTGCAATCTAAAATTAAAAGAAAGTACCATTTACTGAATCATCAAAAAGTAAGCATAAATCCAACATGTATAGAATTGATATATGAAAAACTACACAATACTTCTGAAAAGAAACAAAGAAGATCTTCTGTGTTTGTTGATTGGAAGACTCAATATTTTTAAGATGTCAATTCTTCCCAGCTTGATCCATAGATTCAATACAAACTTCATCAAAATTTTAGCAAGGGGTTTTGAAGATATCAATAAAGTGATTCTAAAGTTTATATGGAGAGGCAAATATATAGAAGAGCCAAAACAATGTTAAAGAAGAAGAAGGTTGAAGACTTACACTACCTGATTTCAAGACAATATAAAGCTACAGCAATCAAGACAGTGTGATGATGAAATTAACACACAATTTAGTGGAGCAGAATAAGAGCCCAGAAACATTCACACAAATGCAGTCAAGGGCAAGTCAAAGGAGCAAAGGCAAGTCAGTGGAGAAAATACATTCTTTTCAACAAATGGTGCTGGGAAGATTGGACATCCATATGCAAGTAACTGAAACTAGACACAGAACTTACAATATTAACACACACACATACACACAAACTAAACAATAGACCTAAATGTAAAATGCAAAACTATAAATCTAGGATAAAACAGGAGAAAAGATATGGGATCTTGAGATTGGTGATAAGTTTTAAAATGTAAGAATAAAAGCATAATACATAAAAGAAAAAAATTGATGTTACGATTTTAATAAATATAAAATTTTAAACTTCTGCTCTGCAAGTGATACTGTAAATAAAATGAAAAGACAGGTCATAGACTGGGACAAAATATTTGCAAAGCACATATCTGATAAAGGACTTGGATCTAAACTCCATAAAGGATTTTTAAAACTCAACAGTAAGAAGACATATAACCTGATTAAAAATGGGCAAAAGACATGAACAGATACTTTGCCAATTAATATATACAAATGGCAAATAGCCTGTGAAAAGATGCTCAACATAATTTGTCGTTAGAGAATTTGAAATTAAACATCAGTGAGATGCCATTAGCACCTGCTAGCAAGGCTAAAATCCCAAAATTCCAACAATACCAATTTCTGGCAAGAAATGTGGAGAACAGAAATGCTTATTCATTTGTGTGGGAATGCAAGAGTACAACTTTGGAAGACAGTTTGTAAGCTTCTTACAGATCTGAACATTGTCTTATCATAAGAATTGGCTATTGCAGTCTATGTTTAGCATTTTCTACTTGTAAGTATTTACCCAATGACTTTGAAAACTTAAGTACATACAAAAATCTCTATGCAAATGTTTATAACAGCTTTTTCCTTAATTGCAAAAACTCGAAGCAAACACCATATCCCTAATAGATAAATGGAAACATAAACTCTGTTACAACCATACAATGAAAAATTATTCATCAACTTTAACAAATGAGCTATCAAGACATGAAAAGAAATGGGTGAATAAATGAATATTGCTAAGTAACTGAAACCATCATGAAAAGGTTACATACTGTATAATTCGATTTTATGACATTCTGAAAATGGTGAAACTTCACAGTGAAAACATCACTGGTTGCTAGAGTATTGGAAGTGGGGGTTAAAAAGGTGGAACACGGGATTTTCAGGGCAGTGAAACTATATTATATGATATTATAATGGTAGATACATGACACAAGCATTTGTCAAAACCCATAAAACTTTACAGCATAAACAGTGAACCTTAATGAATGTAATTTTAAAAATATCATTTAGGAGGTCAGAGAATCCCACGCTGGAATGCTGAATATGACAAAATAATCTAACTCTATTACAGATGTATAAAAGAACCACACAGAAGGTGATGGGAAAAGAATGTGCTGACCTACATAATTTGATAAATGAGCAGAGTCTGTAAGACTAAAGGCAAAAGAAACTGTACATAAATATTATACATAAGTACTATACTTTATGAGGTTGTTTCCTGCGGTGGCATGGTTAAGATTCTGATAACATTATACATATATAATGGAATTGAACTCTTAATGTATGGATGGCAGATCATAGGAGTCAGGTTTGTTACTACTGGAGTGTAAGGTTACATATAAACATTGGGAATAGGCTAAGATGATACATAGAGTAATGGACTGGAGTTGGAGACATTATTATGAACTCTTGTTTAGGTTAATATAGACATCAGTGTTTACCTATAGAAAAACTTACAGATATGTGTCTATACATAGGCACTATGCACATATATATTTCTTAGATCTATAGACTGAGAGGTCTTAGAAGCAATCATACCCCAGTAGCAATGAAAACACCTACTACTCAGACATTTGCTTCTAATACCATATGCTGGTGAAAGGAACCACACTGATTGGGAAATGTCTAATTCTAGGACTAGGGCAAGAAATTTACAAGATGAACTTGAAGAATCTTATGATGACAGAGTAAGGAAGTGCTAAGAAAAAAAATCACATTGATAGAGCATATGTCAAGGGACACAAGAGCCAACTGAAAGAGCTCCCAATGGCCAAAACTGCGACAGTTTTAGAAATAAAATAACAGCATTGATTTATAAACCAAAGGGTAAAATAAATATTCATGAGTCCATATAAATAAATGATCTGATAATTAAATAAATGTAGAAGAATAGACAAATCTCTGGGTAGAAGTATTCTAAATCATTTACATAGGTACTCCACTTTCAAGGAGATAGAGCAAAATTTCCACTCAAGTGTGGGTATGCATAGTGACTTGCTTCCAAAGAATACAGTATGAAAAGCGGAGAAAAAGAAAGAGCAACTTAACAGTGGAAAAACCTGATTAATGTTAATATCAACAGTGATAAGTTATATTAATAGTATATACTCATGATATGATGAAAATTACAATTTGTGGTCTTTCTCATAAAACACATAACCCCAACCTAATCACAAGAAAATCAATAGACAAATCCCACTTGAGGAACATTCTACAAAACACATGACCAGTTCCTCAAAACAGTCAAGAATCAGGAGAGTTGTCCCTACATTTTACAGGGCACGGCCACTGTGGTCTGGTCAGTCCCATACACCAGAGGGGGATGTAGACATGTCCAAGAAGGCCCTCCACAGTGCCAGGCCCCTTGAGGCCCAGGGCCTGAGTCAGGGCCACACTTGACCAGGTCTAAGAAGGTACTGTTCTCCGTGCTGAGGACAACTTCAGCACTCCTCTCCACACTTTATTCCCCAACGTGGTGAAAGGGTTTGGAATCATTTATTAAACAAAAAGTTTAAGGAGAACAGTTAACCCTGTGGCTCTCTCTCAGGACCTAACAGTTACAAGCCATGTAAATTCTCCTTTGGAAGAGGCCTGCAGGTGCCTCTAGGTGCTTTATTTGACCTAGAAGGTAACTTTAATTCAGGAGAAGAAAACTCTAAGCCCAGTTTGAAAATTAAGCCATATTTTCTGATCTGGTTTTATGTTGATTTTTTACTCATAACTGTTGTGTCCATTTTTCAATTGGCTTAGCATTGTTGTTTCATGTGTGCAAAAGCCCCAATATTTAAAAGCAAATAGCACCTGTAAACTATAAAATGACACAAATAAAATTTATGGACAAAATCATGTACTCATGTATACCATGGTTTGAAGTCATACAGACAAGGGTTAGGCAGGTTGCGTGTATGTCTGGGTCAGGTTAAATATAAAACAGAGAGAGTGGCGGTGCCAATAAAGTATTGGTGAGTGCATGACCTGCATAAGAACATTCCTACTCACTAATTTTGACACTCTGTTAGTCAAAGAAAACATTTGGAAAATTGGCTTATCCTGGGGCTGCTAGAATGCATTTTCTTTGAGGTTAGAGATTGATAAGATTCTGAATGTCCTTTACTTACGTATTTTGTGTTGAAATAGCATAAAGTTAATCATGGTAGGTCACATATTTTCAATTTTTTTCACAATTTCTGATAGCTATATCAATTCTAAGAATATCTAGTTTTATCTTGGAAAATTTGAAATCTCAGGTTTATCATTTTTAATTTTGTAATGTTTGCTTGCCCTAAGTAATAAATACTCTGTATCATAAAGTGCTTAGAAGCTGTTGATTTCCCAGTTCTTTATTTACATATGTATGTACTGCCTAAAATCCAAATGTGAACAGGAATATCATGTCAAACTTTTATTTACAACATAAAAACCTGTGATAAAACTGATAGAAATTATTGATATGTAAGTGAAACTTAAGAATAAACATTTTGGATTCAGTTTGAAATATAACTACATCTGAGTCATTATAAACAAAATAGCAATCATCTTCCTTGGGATGGTTTGAATAAACATTACTGAAGGTCAAAGATTTAATGGTAATCTTTCAAGTTCCTCAACAGTTTTCTTATTCTCTGATTCAAATTTCATGGAATAGGCTTCCATATGTTCTTATATTGCTAGGAAATAATGCTACTACACATTAGTGTTCAGGAATTTTGACACTGTTAGACTACATTTTAACAGAAATTAATAAAATACAGCACCAGAATGACGTTACTTCCTTTACACCCCAAACACAAATATACACATGAGCAGACACCCTACTACCCACATATGCAGAAGTATGCCTGCACTTTCAGTTAATGGCACTCGTTACTTCTTTGTACATTTGAAGCAATCAGTAGAGAACTTCCACAGACTTCTAACACCATATCGCCTCACCTTTCAGCATCAGAGCTACATATCCTCCCTTCCTGCCTATTATCAAGGATGAACTTTACATGAATCTTTATCATTCCAGTCACTCTGTGATACTAAATCCCACCACATTTCAATATCCCACCCATGGATATTGCTTCCTGCAATGTTCTCCTCTTTCTCTCTTCTACATCAAAATTTCCTTTTTTATAATAATTCTCATTATCATTCAAACATTGCTTAATTTCTTCCATTAAAAAAAGAGAAAGAAACCCTTCTATTGATCACACATACCTTAATATCACTTTATTTTGCAATAATACTCCTCAAAAGAGTTCTCTATATTTGCTGTCTCCAGTTCCTTTTTACCCATACTGTCTTAAATCCATTCTCCTCTGGCTTTCAGTCCCAGTACTCCAACCAAATTACTTTTATTATGAAAGCCAATGTTCTCCACACTGTTGAATCTAATGGTCAGTTTCCGGACCTAATTTTATTTGAGCTACCAGCAACATTTGGTGTAGGTGATCATCTCCTATTCTGTAATTCATTTTTTCACTTGGTTTCCAAGATGCCACACTTACTTTATTTTCTTCACATATTATTTGCCACTCTTTCTTTATTTTCTTCACACATTATTTGCCACTCTTTCTTATACCTCTTTACTGGACATAATTTCACTACAATCACCAGTTTCCCTTACCATTATCTACATTTTTTCCATCCATTTGAAAATCATCTTGTGACATACTATACTTATATGTATTGTTGATTCTTTATTGTCCCTTATTAAACTAGTAAACTATAAGTCTATAAGTGCAGGGCTTTTAATTTTATTTTTTAGTTCATTGAGAAATCCCAAGTGCTTGGGACATAGTGGTTGCTCCAACAATACTTACTGAATAAATGGACAGAAAGTTCCCATGGCATAACTTCATTTATGTCACACTCTTATGAACCTAATTGCACCATTTAGCATTTCTTGAATTACTGTGTGTGTGTATATTTATAATCTGCCTCATGATTATTGTTAGTGTACCTTAATGGTGATGTTTTCCCTATACTTTGTGAAACCGTGCTCAGCAAGAAACCCCAGAGCTGACTGTTTTCACCAGCTAGCTGCAGTAAATAAAAACAAACACATTCTGTGATATATTTGTAGTTCACCTTTTTTTGGGCTATTGATGTTATTTCTCATGGATTTAGGCTAAATATATATATGTATGTGTTTTGACTCATGCCTTGTTAAATTGAAAAAGGCTTTTCTATCTTTGTCCTCATTCTGTACCCATTTTTCTACAGATTTTTCATGTCACATAGTGGTCAAGTGTACACTCCAGAATTAGAGTGCTGGCTGAAATCCCAGCTCTCTCTTTACTAACTGTGTACCCTTGGACAAGCTATTGAGTATCTCTACGCCTCAGTTTCTATATCTGGAAATTAAAGATAATAATTGTACATCTCATAGGAGTTTTGTGAGGGTTAAATAAGAACACCTATAACAGTGTCTGGCACATAGTAAGTGCTAACATTATGCGTCTCTCACATTTCTGCTAGAGTATCAAATTCTTGCTTCTTTCTGACTTCTCATAATACTTTTTTTTTTTCCTGAGAGCACTTGATCAAAGAAAACATGTAAAAACTTAGTCTTCAGATTTTTAATGGTAGAATTCAATTTCTGCTTGATCATTTAAAGAAATGTCACTTATGCTTTTGTCATGCTATCGGTCACTGTCTCTATCTCTCACTCTCACTCTGTCTCAAACGTATGCACTCTGTGTTTATCAAGGGTGGTTTTTCTTTGTTATCCATGTATTTTTCATCAAATAATTATTTTTTCAGGAACTTTCAGTAAAATTTTCAGGCAGAAAATTTTAGGTGGTGCCCTCCCCTTTTTGAATTTTACAATGGACACAAGTCTCTCAATGCTAAGAAATGCGGGCACCTTGACAACTCCTGTGGAATATCCCTAGGCATCCTAGGAAGTTGTAGCTAAAGGCATTGTTTAATTACATCACATCCAGTATTATAAGATTACATTTGTTAGTATAAAGCCACACCTCTGCAATTGTTTGGGGATTTCTGCAATCTTCTCTTAAGCATGAGATGATAGTTGTATGGACTGCCTTATCCAAAGTGCAATGGTATCAATAACTGCAAAGTTGACAACTCCCTTATTAATGAACTAAGTATGTTCTCTATAAGGAATCAAAATGTCTGAAAATCTTCCTACAATTAGAACTAATATTTGGTATTATTTTTATGCTCAGTTCTGTGAGTATCATAAGAACAGCTTTGCAGTTTAAAATAATGGTATGCTGGAACCAGCTCACGTGCTTTCAAAATTTTTAATCTAGATTGTGATACCTAACATCTAAATATATTCCTCATGAAGCAAATGTCTTCTCCACTTTATTGCATGTGTTCTCTATCTGTCACAGTTCTTGATTGCAAACAGACACTGGTTCAAGCAGATTTAAGTGCAAAAGCAGTTTTAGTACTGAGTCACTCAGAATAATGCAAGAAAAACTGGAGAACCAGTCTTGGAAAACAGAAAAGATCAAAGAAGGCTTTAAATAACAGCTAAAGTCAAAACAAAACTTCAGAACCATTTGGGTAAGGACATCATTTCCACTGCTACCGAACACTTGTATTTCTGACTTCACTGTAGACAGGGCCAGCACGAGATAATGGGAGCCCCACAGGTTCTATGGCAACTGCTACTTCTGGAAATTAGATATTGCCTTTGCTGCTGATTCAGAGTTAATTCCCCACCCTCTATGCTGTTTTTTAATCAAAATATTTCAGTTCAAAGCCTAGGAATCCGGGTTTGATTTGCTAAGCAAGAAAGGCTGAGAAAATAAATATCTGGTCTTTCCTGCTTCCATAGTTGAAGGTGAACTCTACTAGCACCAGATTTCATGAAGTGATTAATTTCCCAAATATATGAAGGAGTTCAGAATAGATTACCAAAACTAATAATGTTTGATTCAATTTCTGCTTGATATTTTGCCAATAAAATCAAAGTTTAAATATTTAGAGCAGGGGTTTCCCTGGTGGCGCAGTGGTTGAGAGTCCACCTGCCGATGCAGGGGACATGGGTTGGTGCCCCGGTCCGGGAAGATCCCACATGCCGTGGAGCAGCTAGGCCCGTGAGCCATGGCCGCTGAGCCTGTGTGTCCGGAGCCTGTGCTCCGCAACTGGAGAGGCCACAACAGTGAGAGGCCCGCATACCACAAAAAACAAAACAAAACAAAACAAAAAATCTTAGAGCAAAAGATCATCTGCACCCTCACATTCATTGCAGAGTTATTCACAATAGCCAAGGTATGGAAACAACCTGTGTCCATTAACTAATAAATAGATGAAGAAAATGTGACACATATATACAGTGGAATCGTATTCAGTGTAAAAAGGAAGAAACATTTTTGACAACATGAATGAATTTTGAGAACATTATGCTAAGTGAAATAAGTCAGGTAGAGAAAGACAAATATTGTATGATCTCACATGTGGAATCCAAGAGTGAATCTCATAAAAACAGAGAGTAGATTGGTGATTACCATGGTATGGGGGGGTGGGGGAAATGGGCAGATGTCGATCACATGTTACTAGCTTCCATTTATAAGATGAATAAATTCTGAGGATTTAATGTACAGCATGGTGACCATAGTTAACAAAACTGTATTGTATTCTTGAAAGTTAAAAGAGTGGATCTTAAACGTTCTCACCACACACAAACACAAAAATGGTAATTATGTGAGGTAATGGATGTATTAACTTATTAGTAATGTTACCGAATGCAAGTTTATGTACCTGACGCACAGTGAGGCCAAACAAACTGAAATGTCGGAGTCTGGAGCAGAGAAAGGTTTATTGCAGGACTATGCAGAGATGGGTGGCTTGTGCCCCCAAGTCCCTGAACTCTCTGAAGGGTTTCAGCAAGGCATTTTTAAAGGCAAGGTGAGGGAGGGGCGTGGTTAGTTGTTGCAAACTTCTTGGTGTCAGAATCGCTTGTTCTTATAGCTGTCCAGGTAGATCAGGTCAGGATATTCCTGAAAGCCTCCAACAAGACAAATGTTGTTCTCTGTTCTGCAACTTTTTATCTCTATATGAATAGACTCTCAAAGGTCAGAGCCTTGAGTATAGGCTACCCTGTATATTTCAGGCTATAGGCAGGCAACATTCTTTTACAAAAGGTACAGAGCCAGTATGACTAAGCACAGGCAACAGAGCACAAAGGCTAAAGTAAAAGGAACAGATCTAATATGGGGTCAGATTTGTTCTTCCCTATTACAATAATATTTTATCATGATTACCACAATAATCTTATAATAATCATATCACAATGTATTTCATAGATCAAATAATCGCATTGTATACTTTAAATTACACATTAATATATGTCAATTTTATCTCAGTAAAGCTGGGAGAAAACCCTTAGAGCAGTATTTTTTAATCTGGCTATAAAATAATACATTTTCACTATTAAATATTCAAACATCTGCACCTAGAGCAAACTACTGCTAACATTTTGATGAACATGTTTTCAGATATTTCTCTATATGCTCATGTAATATGTAACCTTTATTACTAATCTAGCACCAATTTCTAGTAAAACAGAGTCCTTTCTGAGAAATGAATCTATCCCTTCTCCATGCAGTCATGTGCTATAAGAGGGACTGATGCAACACTCAGCTTCAGTTTGGGGTATGAATGATATAAAAGTGATCCAATCTACATTTCCAGGGAATAGTCCAGGAAGGACATATACAATATAATTTTTTTTAAAGACTGCTTAAAATTCTAGGAAAGCTTCTCTTTGGTTTTAAAATAGTGAGCCATTGTAAACATTATAGATAGACACGAGAAAGATGAATATAGCACTGATTGCAATTGGCAGCCATTCTACAACCAAAATAGAAAAAGTTCTAGAATGACGTTGACAAAGAAGAAGGGAAAAGAAAATCACTGAAAAAATCTGAGCCCATGAAAATATTATTAAACTGCTGGATCAAACAAAAACTGAAACTTTGGGACTCCCTTGAATATTATCAAATCCATTACCTTGTGGCATAATTTACTTTTAGTTAGATTCTCTACTGTTTGCAGCTCAAAGAGCTTTGGCAAATAGAGCAAAGTAAAATAAACAGAAAATCATACAATACATATATTTACAATATTTAAACCTTTTAAGTTACTCTTCCCACTTCTTAATATATTAGCAAATTGATTTAAAACTTCATAGTTTCAGCTTTTATGAATTTTTAGTAATGCATAGTATAGATGTATGTTATTTTATTTCAGCATGTGCTTATTACCGACTGTCTAAAATATTTAGTGTTTTGTTCTGTTACTATAGTAAATGTTGTAGTGGCAAAATCTTGGCATGCCCCTTTGTGCATAATCATTATTATTATATTAACTGTAGAATGATTGCTAAAAGTATGACATGTAGGTCAACCAATATACATATTTTAAATGTTCAAATTTATAGCAATACTGCTCTCCAGAATTTTATAATGACGCATATTCGTGTGTTTGTAAAAATAGTTATTTCTCCACATGCTCATTCAGACTTGGGATTAAAAATTTTGTTAAGTATTCCAATCTAAGAGGATAAAATATTACATCTCTCTCGTTCTCTTTTTTTTAGTTTTTAATTTCTTTCATTGCCTATAGAAACCAATTTGATGTTTTACATTTCTTTACGAACATTACTTCTTTTATAAAATGCTTCTTTATGCCTTTTACCCATTTGCTCTTTGGGGTGTTCATCTTTATTCTTGTTGATCTGTAAGTGCTCAATATATGTTAGTTATATTAACACTGTATTTCAGGACTTGAAAAGATTCTATTTCATGTATAAATGTGTTAATTGCTGCTTTATATATATATATTAATTTTCATGTAGCCAAATCTATTAATCTTTCTTTTATGGTTTATAGTTACTGTCATGCTTAGTTTATTACATCTTAGTGTATGATTTTCTTCGTCTAAAATGTGATTCTCGACTGTTTTCAGCCCACTGGCATTTAAATGGGATTGAAAATTCTCTATCATCCCAATGCAAATCAAATGAACACTAAAAAAGTAAATGTTAATTACCAGAATTAAACAGGATATATTGTTAATTGTGTTTTATGTGTTTTCTTTAACTTTTAGGTACTATACTTTTTCTTTTTTATATTGGAGTATAGTTATTTTACAATATTGTGTTAGTTTCTACTGTACAGCAAAGTGGAGTTCCCTGTGCTATACAGCAGGTTCTTATTAGTTACCTAATTTATACACATTACTGTATATATGTCAATCCCAATCATCCAATTCATCCCAACCCCAACCCCCACCCCCCGCTTTCCCCCCTTGGTATCCATACACTTATTCTATATGCCCAGTAGTGGGATTGCTGGGTCATATGTAATTCTTTTTTTAGTTTTTTAATGAAACTCCATACTGTTCTCCATAGTGGCTGTATCAATTTACATTCCCACCAACAGTGCAAGAGGGTTCCCTTTTCTCCACACCCTCTCCAGCATTTATTGTTTGTAGATTTTCTGAAGATGCCCATGCTAACCACTGTGAGGTGATACCTCACTGTAGTTTTGATTTGCATTTCTCTAATAATTAGTGATAATTAGAGCAGCTTTTCACGTGCTTCTTGGCCATCTGTTATGTCTTCTTTGGAGAAATGTCTATTTACATCTTCTGCCCATTTTTGGATTGAGTTGTTTGTTTTTTGATATTGAGCTGCTAGAGCTATTTATATATTTTGCAGATTAATCCTTTGTCTGTTGATTCATTTGCAAATATTTTCTCTGATTCAGAGGGCTGCCTTTTCATCTTGTTTATAGTTTCCTTTGCTGTGCAAAAGCTTTTAAGTTTCATTAGGTCCCATTTGTTTATTTTATTTTTTTATTTCCATTACTCTAGGAGGTGGGTCAAAAAAGATCTTGCTGTGATTTATGTCAAAGAGTGTTCTGCAGATGTTTCCCTCTAACAGTTTTATAGTGTCCAGTCTTACATTTAGGTCTTTAATCCATTTTGAGTTTATTTTTGTGTATGGTGTTAGGGAGTGTTCTAATTTCATTCTTTTCCATGTAGCTGTCCAGTTTTCCCAGCACCACTTATTGAAGAGGCTGTCTTTTCTCCATTGTATATCCTTGCCTCCTTTGTCATAGATTAGTTGACCATAGGTGCATGGGTTTATCTCTGGTCTTTCTATCCTGTTCCATTGATTTATATTTCTCTTTTTGTGCCAGGACAATACTGTCTTGATTACTGTAGCTTTGTAGTATAACCTGAAGTCCGGGAGTCTAATTCCTCCAGCTCTGTTTTTTTTCTTCTTTTTTCCCTCAAGATTGCTTTGGCTATTTGGGGTCTTTTTTGTCCCCATAAAAATTTTAAGTTTTTTTTCTTGTTCTGTAAAATTGCCATTGGTTATTTGCTAGGGATTACACTCAATCTGTAGCTTGCTTTGGGTAGTATAGTCATGTTCACAATGTTGATTCTTCCAATCCAAGAACATGGTATATCTCTCCATCTGTTTGTGTCATCTTTGATTACTTTCATCAGTGTCTTATAGTTCTCTGAATACAGGTCTTTTACTTCCTTAGGTACATTTATTCATAGGTATTGTATTCTTTTTGTTGCAATTGTGAATGGGATTGTTTCCTTAATTTCTCTTTCTGATCTTGTTACTGTATAGGAATGCAAGAGATTTCTGTGCATTAATTTTATATCCTGCAACTTTACCAAATTCATTGATTAGCTCTAGTAGTTTTCTGGTGGCATCTTCTGTTTATAGTTTCATGTCATCTGCAAACAGTGACAGTTTTACTTTTTTTCGAATCTGCATTCATTTTATTTCTTTTTCTTCTCTGATTGCCATGGCTCGGACTTCCAAAACTATGTTGAATAATAGTGTTGAGAGTGGACATCCTTGTCTTGTTCCTGATCTTAGAGGAAATGCTTTCAGTTTTTCACCATTGAGAATGATGTTTTCTGTGGGTTTGTCATATATGACCTTTATTATGTTGAGGTAGGTTCCCTCTACGCCCACTTTCTGGAGAGCTTTTATCATAAATGGGTGTTGGATTTTGTCCAAAGTTTTTCTACATCTATTGAGATTATCATATGGTTTTTATTCTTCAGTTTGTTAATATGGTGTATCACATTGATAGATTTGTGTATATTGAAGACGCCTTGCATCCCTGGGATAAATCCCACTTGATCATGGTGTGTGGTCCTTTTAATGTGTTGTTGGGTTCTGTTTGCTAGTATTTTGTTGAGGATTTTTGCATCTATATTCATCAGTGATATTGGTCTGTAATTTTCTTTTGTGTAGTATCTTTGTCTGGTTTTGGTATCAGGGTGATGGTAGCCTTGTAGAATGAGTTTGAGAGTGTTCTTTCCTCTGCAATTTTTTTAGAAGAGTTTGAGAAGGATGGGTGTTAGCTCTTCTCTAAATGTTTGATCGAATTCACCTGTGAAGCCATCTGGTTCTAGACTTTTGTTTGTTGGAAGATTTTTAATCACAATTTGAATTTCATTACTTTTGATTGGTCAATTCATATTTTCTTTTTCTTCCTGGTTCAGTCTTAGAAGGTTATACCTTCCTAAGAATTTGTCCATTTCTTCCAGGTTGTCCATTTTATTGGCATAGAGTTGCTTGTAGTAGTCTCTTAGGATGCTTTGTATTTCTGCAGTGTCTGTTGTAACTTCTCCTTTTTCATTTCTAATTTTATTTATTTGAGTCTTCTCCCTCTTTTTCTTCATGAGTCTGGCTAATGGTTTATCAATTTTGTTTATCTTCTCAAAGACCGTGCTTTTAGTTTTATTGATCTTTGCTATCATTTCTTTCATTTCTTTTTCATTTATTTCTGATCTGATATTTATGATTCCTTTCCTTCTGCTAAATTTGGGGTTTTCTTGTTCTGCTTTCTCTAATGCTTTAGGTGTAAGGTTAGGTTGTTTATTTGAGATGTTTCTTGTTTCTTGGGGTAGACTTGTATTGCTGTAAACTTCCCTCTTAAAACTGCTTTTGCTGCATCCCATAGGTTTTGGTTCATCGTGCTTTTGTTGTCATTTGTCTCTAGGTATTTTTTGATTTCCTCTTTGATTTCTTCAGTGATCTCTTGGTTTTTTAGTAGCATATCATTTAGCTTCCATGTGTCGTGTTTTTTTATGGTTTTTTTCCCTGTAATTTATTTCTAATCTCACAGTGTTGTGGTTGGAAAACATACTTGATAAGATTTCAATTTTCTTAAATTTACAGAAGCTTGATTTGTGACCCAAGATATGATCTATCCTGGAGAATATTCCATGTGTACTTGAGAAGAAAGTGTAATCTGCTCTTTTCAGATGGAATGTCCTATAAATATCAATTAAATCAATCTGGTCTACTGTGTCATTTAAAGCTTGTGTTTCCTTATTAATTTTCTGTCTGGATGATCTGTCCATTGGTGTAAGTGAGGTGTTAAAGTCCCCCACTATTATTGTGTTACTGTCGATTTCCCCTTTTATGGCTATTAGCATTTGCTTTATGTACTGAGGTTCTCCTATGTTGGGTGCATAAATATTTACAACTCTTATGTCTTCTTCTTGATTTGATCCCTTGATCTTATGTAGTGTCCTTCTTTGTCTCTTGTAATAGTTGTTATTTTAAAGTTTATTTTGTCTGATATAAGTATTGCTACTCCAGCTTTCTTTTGATTTCCATTTGTATGGAGTATCTTTTTCCATCCCCTCACTTTCAGTCTGTGTGGGCCCCTGGGCCTGAAGTGGATCTCTTGTAGACAGCATATATACGGATTTGTTTTTGTATCCATTCAGCCAGTCTGTGTCTTTTGGTGTCCTTTTCCACATGGTGAACCACAACCACCCACCTGCCTCTGCAGGAAACCCTCCGACACTAGCAGGTAGGTCTGGTTCATTCTCCTACTGGTTCACTGCTTCTTCCCCCTGGGTCCTGGTGCACACACTACTTTGTGTGTGCCCTCCAGGCATGGAGTCTCTGTTTCCCCCAGTCCTGTTGAAGTCCTGCAATTAAATCCCACTGGACTTCAATCCCAGTTCTCTGGGGATTCCTCTTCCTGTTTCCAGATACCCAGGTTCGGAAACCTGACATGGGGCTCAGAACCTTCACTCCAGTGGGTGGACTTCTGTGTTATAATTGTTCTCCAGTTAATGAGTCACCCACTCAGCAGTTACGGGGTTTGATTTTATAGTGATTGCACACCTCCTACCATCTCATTGTAGCTTCTCCTTTGTCTTTGGATGTGGGGTATCATTTTTGGTGAGTTCCAATGTCTTTCTGTCGATGATTGTTCAGCAGTTAGTTGTGAGTCCAGTGCTTTTGTGAGGAGGAGTGGGGTTTTATGTGGTTTTAAGTGAATTATTAATGCAGTGGTGGCTCACGTTTATAAAATCATGATTAATTCATGCCATAATTGAGAAAACAGTATTCATCTTGGTTTTTGATTTATAATGTTTTAGTGTATTGATATTTTTAATTCCTTTTTAAGTATATGAAGTTTATCATAGGGAAATATGGAATAAGTTTATGATGTGGAAAGATAAGACTATTTATATGTACCCTACATAAAATATGTTCAAAGTAAATAATTTACAACTCACAGATCAGAGTAACATAATATCTTCACTTTTGTTTGAAGGTCTTAAATGCATATTCTGTTATGTTTCAGTGTTACCTTAACATAATTCTTACTAGGTACATATATTTCTGTTTCTTAAAATAAAGAAGTATTTGCCACAAGTTTATATAATTAATATCAATCTTTATAGGTATGAAGGTGTATTAATATAAAAGACTTGACTTGTGAGCTTTCAAATATCATTTGTAATTACATGATATTTTCTTGTAATAAAACAATAGAAGAATAAATTATTCAAGATTATTTAGATTTATTTTAAATAATCCTTTTACCTTTTCTCACTTACCTGCTTATCTCCAGTGTATAGGGTATGCTTAATAATTATTTTTTAAATAAATGAAAGTGTGTCTTCTCAGTAACAGATTAAAATGGAAATAATAGATATTAATCTAATAAATGTACTGTAAGCAACAAAAACTATTTTTAAACACTGATTATGTGGAATCGTTGGGGCAATAGCCCCAGTGTGAATGAAATATCTTAGAACTGAGCTGGTTGTTGTCCTAATTTCAAGATCTCCTATATCATAGGCTCTCTAAGGCTACTCTATATATATACATACACACCACAATATTATACACATTTTTTTTTTACCTTTGGTTCGCTTATTTTTAGAAGTTACAGTGCTGATACCTGTTCTACTTGTTGCTTTTATCCTCTCATACACTATTCTCTACTTACCCTATTATTGTTATCTCATTCTGATGTTAACATCACTTCCAAATTTCATTTTCTACTAATTCCAACTTCTCCTAAATTAGGGCAACTATCTGTGTATTCTACATACTTGCTATCTTTTATATGCTGAATATTGTTTTATTTTCATGAGGTCAAAATGTAAAGATGGGACTTGTAGTTCAGCTATGACATGTAAACAGCTTAGAAGTCCTGTGGGCACAAGATAAAAGCTGAACATACTGAAAATCAAAGTTTTCCTTAGACATCAGAAAATTGAGATTGCACGGCAAATCACCATCTCAAAATCTGGAGAGACAGGCTACTACAGAGAAACACAGCTAACCTGGAACAGAAGCTGCCAGAGCCATAGACTGGTAGAACACTTAAATGATAATTTTGATGAATTGCTGGAGGCCAAATTTGGACTCTTTTGAGAGTGAGAAACTCCTGGAGGAGTACAGTCTTAGAGGGGGCTCTCACACTTTTTTGTGGTTTTAGCTCTAGGAACCCACAAGTTCCTCACACTGAGCAGCTAAGAAAACTTACCTCCTGTCTTCGGCAAGAGGTAAAATAACTATTGTGAAATAGGCCAAGTGTACACTCCATATAAGGCCTACTCTCCAGTGAAAAAACTTGACCAGCACCTTAGCCCACATAGGCAGGGGTATAATTACCTAACACAAGCACTCACTAGCCTTTCAACCTCACATAAGTGGGAGTGAAAAAAAAGATAAGAACCACTTGTGAAGGTCACTGTCAACCTACACAGGCCCACTAAAAGACTGAGATTTAATCAAAAAATGATAGAAAAATTACCTTCTCAATTCCTTAGTACCACTTGAACAGGGCTTCAATATAATAACAGGGAATTATAGCTGGAAATGATGCGAGGCATACAGAATGTTTAGAAAAACATTTTTAGGGAAACACAAAGTCAACAGGAAGATAAAAAGTTTGACACCTACTGTTATAATAAACATTAAACACAGCTCAACTCCTAGCCAGCTTCATATAAATCCCACACTAAAGGTCTATTTGCTTCAGTTCCTATTACTTGATATGTCAACAAAAAATTACAAATCATGATAAAAGTCAGGAAATGGCACAGAATGAAGACACAGAGCAAGTGTCAGAACTGGATTCAGATATGACACAAAGTTTGGAATTATCAGACAGAGAGTTTAAGATAATTATGTTACAATATAGTAACATAAAAAACTCTAATGTGAAAGGTATTCAATTTACAAGTACACATGTGTAATATAAAAAAGAAATGGAGACTCTAAGAATCAAAATGAAATGATAAAAAATCAAAACCAATGTAACAATGTGAGTTATATGAGTTTAATTAATAGGGATATTTAATCCTAGCTCATGTACTCCAATTAACTTACTAAGTGAGTTTTTTTGGTATAAAAATGTTTTTATATTCTTTAAGACATTACTTAAAGCTTTTATGTCAAAGTCAGGAGGTTCTACCACCATGTTAACATATTGGTACTCATGCCTGCAGTTTTAGCCACCTAGGATGTAGCAGCTTTGCTTGACAAACTACACACTCTCCCATAGTTACAGAAGTATATTAAATATGTATCCTGTGTGTGTGTCTATGTATAAAATAGAGCATGCAACAATGATAATATTAGGTTTTTACGCTTTGGGGCATACAAATGAGGGAAAAAACAAGACAAAGCTTTCAGAAATGACAAACTACAATTTAAAAACTGCTCTTCTCATAAATGATGTATGAAAATCAAGAATACATGTGGAATATGTGTTTCAGATTTATGTAGATCTCATACTCTGCATAAAGTTATATAAAATAATTTTATTGTTAATAATAAAAAGATTACTCCTTTTTTGAAAGTAGATACTCTTTACTAGTTTATTGAAATTAAAAAATTGAAGATCCCTCATTTTTGTGTCTGTGTGTGTTAATTTCTGCTTTATAACAAAGTGAATCAGTTATACATATACATATATCCCCATATCTCCTCCCTCTTGTGTCTCCCCCTCACCATCCTTATCCCACCCCTCTAAGTGGTCATAAATCACTGAGCTGATCTCCCTGTGCTATGTGGCTGCTTCCCACTAGCTATTTATTTTACATTTGGTAGTGTGTATATGTCCATGCCACTCTCTCACTTCATCCCAGCTTACCCTTCCCCTTTCCTGTGTCTTCAAGTCCATTCTTTACATCTGCATCTTTATTCCTGTCCTGCCCCTAGGTTCTTCAGAACCATTTTTTTTCTTTTTTTTTAGATTCCATATATATGTGTTAACATATGGTATTTGTTTTTCTCTTTCTGACTTCACTCTGTATGACAGTCTCTAGGTCCATCCACCTCACTACAAATAACTCAATTTTGTTTCTTTTTATGGCTGAGTAATATTCCATTGTATGTATGTGCAATATCTTCTTTATCCAGTCATCTGTTGATGGACAGTTAGGTTGCTTCCATGTCCTGGCTATTATAAATAGAGCTGCAATGAACATTGTGGTGCATGATTCTTTTTGAATTATAGTTTTCTCAGGGTATATGTCCAGTAGTGGGATTGCTGGGTCGTATGGTAGGTCTATTTTTAGTTTTTTAAGGAACCTCCATTACTGTTCTCCATAGTGACTGTATCAATTTACATTCCCACCAACAGTGCAAGAGGGTTCCCTTCCCTTTTCTCCACACCCTCTCCAGCATTTATTGTTTGTAGAGTTTTTGATGGTGGCCATTCTGACTGGTGTGAGGTGATACCTGATTGTAGTTTTGATTTGCATTTCTCTAATGATTAGTGATGTTGAGCATTCTTTCACGTGTTTGTTGGCAAACAGAGTTTTCTATGATTAAAAATCTTCCAACAAACAGAAGCCCAGGACCAGATGGCTTCACAGGTGAATTCTATCAAACATCTAGAGAAGAGCTAACACCTAAACTTCTCAAACTCTTCCAAAATATAGCATAGGGAGGAACACTCCCAAACTCATTCTACGAGTTCACCATCACCCTGACACCAAAACCAGACAAAGATGTCACAAAGAAAGAAAACTACAGGCCAATATCACTGATGAATATAGATGCAAAAATCCTCAACAAAATACTAGCAAACAGAATCCAACAGCACATTAAAAGGATCATACACCATGATCAAGTGGGCTTTATCCCAGGAATGCAAGGATTCTTCAATATAGGCAAATCAATCATGTGATACACCATATTAACAAATTGAAGGAGAAAAACCATATATCATCTCAATAGATGCAGAAAAAGATTTCAACAAAATTCAACACCCATTTATGATAAAAACCCTCCAGAAAGTAGGCATAGAGGGAACTTACCTCAACATAATAAAGGTCATATATGACAAACCCACAGCCAACATTGTTCTCAATGGTGAAAAACTGATACCATTTCCTCTAAGATCAGGAACAAGACAAGGTTGTCCACTCTCATCACTATTATTCAACATAGTTTTGGAAGTTTTAGCTACAGCAATCAGAGAAGAAAAAGAAATAAAAGAATACAAACTGGAAAAGAAGTAAAACTGTCACTGTTTGCAGATGACATGTTACTATACATAGAGAATCCTAAAGATGCTACCAGAAAACTACTAGAGCTAATTAATGAATTTCATAAAGTAGCAGGATACAAAATTAATGCACAGAAATCTCTTACATTCCTATACACTAATGATAAAAAATCTGAAAGAGAAATTAAGGAAATACTCCCATTTACCATTGCAACAAAAAAAGAATAAAATACCTAGGAATAAACCTACCTAAGGAGACAAAAGACCTGTATGCAGAAAACTATAAGGCACTGATAAAAGAAATTAAAGATGATACAAACAGATGGAGAGCTATACCATGTTCTTGGATTGGAAGAATCAATATGTGAAAATGACTATACTACCCAAAGCAATCTACAGATTCAATGCAATCCCTATCAAACTGCCAATGGAATTTTTCACAGAACTAGAAAAAGAATTTCACAATTTGTATGGAAACACAAAAGGCCCCGAATAGCCAAAGCAATCTCGAGTAAGAAAAATGGAGCTGGAGGAATCAGGCTCCCGGACTTCAGACTATACTACAAAGCTACAGTAATCAAGACAGTATGGTACTCACACAAAAACAGAAATATAGATAAATGGAACAGGATAGAAAGCCTAGAGATAAACCCACGCACCAATGGTCACCTTATTTTTGATAAAGGAGGCAAGACTATACAATGGAGAAAAGACAGCCTCTTCAATAAGTGGTGCTGGGAAAACTGGACAGCTACATGGAAAAGAATGAAATTAGAACACTCCCTAACACCATACACAGAAATAAACTCAAAATGGATTCGAGACCTAAATATAAGACCAGACACTATAAAACTCTTAGAGGAAAACATAGGAAGAACACTCTATGACATAAATCACAGCAAGATCCTTTTTGACCCACCTCCTAGAGAAATGGAAATAAAAACAAAAATGAACAAATGGGACCTAATGAAACTTAAAAACTTTTACACAGGAAAGGAAACCATAAACAACACGAAAAGACAACTCTCAGAATGGGAGAAAATATTTGCAAACGAAGGAACTGACAAAGTATTAATCTCCAAAATTTACAAGCAGCTCATTCAGCTCAATATCAAATAAACAACCCAATCCAAAACTAGTCAGAAGACCTAAACAGACATTTCTCCAAAGAAGATCCCTCATTTTTAAAGGACCTTTTTACAGAAAGCAACATTTCTAATTGACAGATCTGGAAATTAGCCTGACTTGGACAAACTATGGATTCGACATGCAGATGAGATTTCCTTCTACTGTTAACTTGCCCTGGTTTTGATACCCACCCTCAAAAGAATCCTATAAAAAACTGCTTCAAAGCCCCTTTGAAATCGCAGTAGTGCAGCAAAACCACAAGTAAACAGTGACCTGTTAATCTGTTATTTCAAATACAGACTGAAAAGCCAACAGGCATTTTTTGGTGCAATTTTTTTAAAACATCGTTGATATATCATATCTGCACAGCGCTGTCCCTTCACAGAAGGCAAGAAAGTGCCGGCACATCATGTGGGAGGCCGTCCTTGGTACTGTAGGCTGTGAAAGTGGGCCTCCTTCATGGTCTGGTTGATGTGGAAGTAAGGGCCTTGACACAGTGTGTATCGCCCCAGCACGGACTGGGGGGCGGGGCGCGTGGGGGCTGGACCGGGCGGAGGGGTGGTTTAAGCTGCTCTCCAGCCAGCTGGCCTGGCCCGGGCTGTTGATGCTGCTGCTGCTGTTCCCGCCACTGCGACTGCTTGAAGACCGTGTCCCCAGGAATCGTAAAAGAAAGGGTTTCTAGTCTCCTTTTGGTCTGTGGGGGGAAATGGTGGTCTTCTTCACTGCCTTTCCTTCTCCTTTTCCTGGGGCGGAGGCGCTCGCTCAGGGCAGCCAATGGAGGCGAGCGACGCGGCGCCGCTCAGCGAGGAGAGGGAACAGAGAGTTTTGCGTTTTGGCGGCTGCCACGCACTCCCCCTCGGGCCTTGGCTCTCGCCGCGGCTCTGGTGGACGCTGCTGGCCGAAAGATTACTCTTTTGCTTTGAATTATGTATGCTGCCTTTTTGCCTTCTGAATATACCCCACTTTTAACTAATATATAGTTGTAAATAAATAAAAGTTCTATAGTAGAAAATTCTTAGACACTTCAGAAGATAATACAACCCCAAATATTTTTAATCCATTAATTTAATTCATCCCTCAATTTACTCCTTTACTAATAGTTCATTCCTTTATTTAACAAAAAGCTATATTTGAGGCATGACTGTGTAACTGGCCCCTGCACACAAACTGAATAAAATATAATCCTTGTGCTTGTACTTAGAGACTCAGAAGAATCTTTGTATAACTCAAGTTTCTTATTTATAGAAATCGATTCTAGTTAACCTAGTAGCAATGAATTTAAAACATAGCTCAAATATTTGTATAGTTCAAATAATGCTTGGGAAATGAGCAGGAAGAGATAGCCTGATCCACAACGGATACAACAACAGATTATAATAAAATAAGTGTCAGGTTGGAGTGCCACCATTACTGCTGCTGATGACTGAGAACCACTGTTGACATTACTCCCAGAGAACCTGGATGCTGTCATCACTATTTCTGCTCCTGCTGGCACAGCTGCTACTGGGCACTGGGTGCTCCTGATGATGAAATGAACATTAAAGAGTCTTGCATCAGCCTTTACAAACTGAATTCAGAAAGATAGGGTTATGTGTGACTCAATACTTTCTCTCCTTCACTCACTTCGCATCTAATCTTCCAGAAAATCTGTTCTCTTTAATTTTAAAATAAATGCATTATATGGCCACATTTCACTATGCCCACTGTACCCCAATCCAAGTATGCCATGATCTCTTGTCTAGATTACAGTAAATTTCTTTCTTTCACACTACTGTCTGTCCTCAAGGGTGCGACTAGGGTGATCCTTTTAAATCATAAATCAAACCATTTCACTCTTCTGCTCAAACCACTCCAATGTCTTGATATTTCACTCAGAGGAAACCACAAATCAGCAAAACTCATTGAATGGCTAGGTACAAGCACCTGAGTAATCTGACTTCCTGTTAATTCCTCACCCTGCTTCAGTCCTACTGGCCTCCCCTCTTCCTTCATAAAGGCAGATACGCTCCACTTTAGAGCCTCTCACTTGCTAGTCCCTCTGCAGAAAAGCTCTTCTTCAGATACCCACGTGACTAACTCCCTCTTCTTCCTCAAGTCTCTACTGACTACCCCATTTCCAAATGCAATCTGCCCTTTTCACCTGGCATTCTAAATCCACTCAACCCAACTCTATTTTATCCCAAGGAAAACATCAACTTGCAACTTACTCTTTTATACGTATTTTTCTACTATTTGTCTCCCCTCCTTACTTTCCACCAGAAAAATAACCTATACTAGGGTACGGGTTGAGGAAAAGGGAGGAATGAATAAGCAGATCACAGATGATTTTTAGGGCAGTGAAACTGTTCTGTATGATAAAATAATGGTGGATACATGTAAGTATATATTTGTCAAAACCAACAGAAAGTGTAGCACCAAGAATGAACCCTAATGTAAACTATGGACTTTGGGTGAAACTGATGTGTCAAAGTAGGTCCATCAAGTGTAACGAATGTTCTACCCTGGTGTGGCAGATCGTGTGTGGGGGCAATGTGTATATGGTAGTTCTCTGTATTTCCTGTTTAATTTTCCTGTGAACCTGAAGCTGCTTTGAAAATAGAGTCTATTAGAAAAACCCTCTAAAAAGAGAAAATAATTAGCACAAATATAACTGAAAATAGATTAGTATGCAGAATATATCAAGAATTTCTACATGTAAATTTAAAAAGATAAACCACCCAATCAAAAAATTAGGACATCAAAAAAATTCCAAGGAAATATGAATGGATACAAAAATATGCTATATCTCAAAAGGAAAATGTGAATCAAAATCATGTTTTCTAAAATGAATTTTCATGTAATTCACACATTGAAAATAACATTCATAATAATTATAATAATTAAAGTATATGGAACAATGGGACCTAGTTTATACTTCTGGTGATGTTTAAAATGATACAGCTGTTTGACATAACAATGTGACAGTATCTGAAGTGTTACCTGACAGTCTTTAAAATTCCTTGAAGTATCTTTGCGTTTTTCTCTCCTTAGGCATAGTTACCTTGAAGAATGTTTCCTGGCCCCACTGAGAAGAGGCTAAGAGGAAAAACCCAAGTCCATACATCAGAAATTATCAGAGTCTCACAGCAGTATATAATCTCCCTTTCATTCAATGAGTTCTGAGTCTCTAAATTCACACATTTCTAGGAAATGTGTTAGGCACTATGACTCAAAATCTGTTTATAGGATTTTATTTTACATATATAAACACACCATATATATATGTATATGTGTGTGTATATATGTACATATACATATGTGTGTGTGAATATACATACAAATATTTTTTCAGTTATACAATCAAAAGTAAAGTGTAGTTAAAATAAAGGTGACCTTTGAGAAGCTGCCCTGTATTTCAGTCCTCAGGGTCATGAACAATTAGCATAAACCTACAAAGATTCCTTAAGGCAGACCATTTTGATGACTGTACTAGATCTGAAATCTATCCTGACAACCATACCCATTTTGTCTCTGGAGCTCTGTGCCACTGTTTGATCTCTACCTCCTTGGGGTCATCTCACTCCCTTAACTGCAGTTGAATTGAATCCACAGAAAATTCTACCAGCCTCTATATTCTATACAAAATTGCCACAAAAATCACTTGTCAAAGATGATGACACCCCTCCTCAAAGTATATCCCTTGCCCTTGGTGGAGAAAATGTCCTTTGGGCCCTTCCAGGGGATTTTTGGGGAGTGCATGGTCCATATTAAATTCACTCCAGCATTTTTCTTTCTGTCAAAATTGTTTCAAGTTACTTCTCAACATAGTACTTGGATTTGCTGGCATTTTCATTCAATTTAGCATTGTCTATCAGTGGCACCTGGTCAATTGTGTGGACCACTCACAGCTGTTATGCTACCATAGTGAATCTAGAAACTCTAGCAGATAGACTGGTATTAATTCAGCCACTCTGTAATTATGTACTCAGAATACCTCCTATCTACAGTTCCCAGAGTTTCTATAATATAAATACTAATGTAAATTGTGAAAATGAAACACTGAAAATCTTTTGATATAATGCCTCTTTTCAAAGTTGTCTTTAATTGACAATCCCCAGAGGATTTTCAGCTGCTACCTAATTCAGTGTTTCTCAACATTGGCTGTTTCAAAATCAGCTGGGGAGATTTAAAGATTCCTAATGTTCAAGTCATTCCCCAAACTAATTGCATTGGTATTCCTGGGGAGGAATTCTGGCATCAGGATTTTTTAAAGCTCCCAGTCAATTCCAATGCATAGACAAGGTTGAGAAATACTGCTTTTGTTACTGAGCCAAACTTGAGTCCCTATGCCTACATGCAGTAAAGCCAATCTACTGACACCAGGTTGTGGTGATGGAAAGTGCAGCATTTATTGCAGGGTGCCAAGCAAGGAATCTGAGTAGCTAGTGCTTAAAAGACCTCAACTCCCTGAAGGCTTTCAGGGAAAGGGTTTTTAAGATAGGGTGAGGGAGGTGGGTGATGGGGTGCATGATCAGCTCGTGAACATTCTTCTAGTTGGTTGGTGGTTAGGTAATTGGGAGTCAGCATCATTAACCTTCTGGTTCCAACCTGTCTGGGGTCTACATGCTTGTGGGCAGCATACAGTTAACTTCTTCCACCTGGTGGTGGTTTCAGTATCTGCAAAGCACTCAAAGGATGTGGCTCAGAATATTATCTATAGCCCTTGAGGAAGAACTAAAAATCCTTGACTTTGTTTAATGGCTAAACCATTATTATTTTGTCTTGCTCGACTGTTTTCCTTTCTTTCTGTATTTTCTCACTTTGATTAAATTCACTCTATGGAACTCAGGGAAAGCCTAGGGAGCTAAAGTTTTTCTACAAACAAGAGGCAGGAAGAGGACGTGGGCGGGGAGGGGTGTGTTCTGGGAAGGCCCAATAGGGTCCTGCTTGGTTATACTTTTAAAGACAGTGATAGAGGAGGAATACGGTAGGCTGAATGTCGGCCCTCCAAAAGGCCAACTGTGACCAGCGGTCTCATTTCTGTGCTTCCAAAGGAGTTGAGGTAAGTAATTTTTGTTTCTTTTTTCATAGTGCTGGTATCTAAAATAATGGTATATTACTTTAACAGTTACTAGCGTCTTCAGTTTGATGAAATAGAGCCGTGATTCAGCAAAACATAGGATCAAACTTCATCTGCTTTCTTTACCCTGAGGCTACAGGCAGTAAGATATTCTTTAGCAAGGTCACAGAATTCCTGGGTTGATGAATAAAATAAGAATTTTAGCATGGTATTTTCTTCCTCTATGCTTTCTGTGTTATTGGTGACAGCCAATCCACACTGCAGTTGTTAAATTTCTTGTGTCCCTTTTCCTATTTTAGGGAGTAGCCAACTAAAACCCTAAAGGCTCCAATGAGCACCTCATTCTAGTAGATCCTCTATATCAATTTAGTTACCTCTTTAGTGCATGTCTTGGAATCCCAGATTCTAATACTAAAACTAAATTTTTACCGCATTAAGTCTGAATTAGGCAAAATACCCAAGCTTCGAATTGTTTCTACTTCCTGAGGATCTCTTGCTAGAAACCTGTACCCTGTTTGCAGTATCTGTATCAGTCAAAATTGTTACCGCAAGTGGGGGTCTGGCTGCTTGCCCTCTGAAGCCAATAAAGAGGCAAGGTTGGTGGAAAGGAAAGTGTGCTTTCAGAGGCTATCAAGTGGGGGAGGGGTGGAGGGAAGAGGGCAGACTCCTGCCCAAAGGCTTATTCCCCGCACTGACAATCAGTGGGCAAGAGCATTTACAGATGGAGGGAGGGGGCTAAGGCAGAAACAGCACAGTCAGCTCTGACAGTCATCTTGAAGTTAGTCATGCAGTGGTCTGATCAGTGTCATCTTCATTGTTTTAAATACAGTTAGTCTGTAGTACCAGGGTCGGTTTGTTCCCATTTCTTTGAGGCCAGTTCTCGGAATTGTGGCAACCATGTAGCTAACTTCTTCCACCTGTTGAGGGTTTTAGTCTCTGTAAGACAGCTCAAAGGATATGGTTCAGAATATTATCTACAGTCTTTGAGGAGGAACTAAAGGTCCTTGACTTTGCTTAATGACTATTGTTATTTTGTCTCCTTTGACTGCTTTCCTTTGTTTCTGCATTCTCTCACTTCTCTGATTTAACTTATCCTTTGGCTAAAGTTTTTTCACAGACAAGAGGCAGGCTAAGGACATGGGCAGGGAAGGATCATAGGGTTCTGCTCTGTTTCAAGATCGTGGTTGAGTATATCAGAGATCAACCACAGTTAACTACACAGAACATGAACTTACGGGAAATATATTGTTTATCTAACATGAAGGTTCTCTCTGCCATTATTATCTGAATTCAAAGCCCCAGATTGTATATCAAATGGGAATGTCTTAGGTACAATACACATACTCTACATGTCAGTTGTCAAAGGAACAAAGAAGTCTAGCATCTGAACTATGTGACTTTGGTAGTAGAAAGCAGATTATCACTTCCCCATAAGAACTACATGTTGATAAATTCTTCAAACATGGGAAAGCGTTTCAGATGCCAATCTGGAGGGAGGATTCATTGTGTCTTCAAATTTACCTAAGAATTTTCTCAGGTATATGTTAGGGATAAGGCAGGCGATAAAGAATATTCCAGGCTGTGGGAATAAAGGACATATGTCAGAATTATAGTTTAGGATTCTAGTTTAAGATGGCAGCTGCCACCCTTTATTTGTTCTTCTACTAAAAATCCTGCTGAAATGACAGAAGAAAATGAGGTAAAAAATGAATAATTTTATTGAGAATAGAAAAAGGAGAAACAGTGGGAGACTTTTTTTTTTTTTAATTTAGAAAGCAGAAATGCCACTGACCAATAAAAGTAGAAAATGAATGTGAGTATGTTTGGTTTGGAAATCAAGAATGCGTTGTGTGACAGAAATGCAGGTGCTTAAACAAAGGACTGTATAGTAAATAGCAGAGCTAGATCTTTCACCCTTGCCACATTTTTAGGAAAATAAATCTGCTGGCAGCACCAGTGTTGGTCCCCACATTAAAACCCTAAAGGGCATGATCTGTCTGGGAAAGGCTTGGGCTCTGTGGTATTGGTTCCTCGGAGAAAAGGCACCTTTTCTTGGCATTGAATGGTTTCATTTTCAAAATCACCAATCTATTAAATTAGCCACCTTTATTAAACAGAATTCTCAGTCATCTCTTCCATTCAGGGAAGATATCTCTTAAAGAAACAGAACTATATAACTGGTGAAGAAATCCATGCCATCAATCTGTATTAATAAAATTTTATTTATAAATTCAAAGCATACCCAAGGGGAATTTTGAGAGCCATTGACTTGACTCAGACTTAAAAGGCATTTATGGAAGTAAAGCAAGTTTAAAAATTTTAATGTTTTTATATCAATATCCCTCACTGCCTTAGTAGGAGTGTGTGTCTAAATTATGTGGTGATTAAGTCTTCTCTGTTTAAAGAAGAAGAGGGAGAAGCTTCTCTCCTCCTTAGGGTGTATTCTTGAGAACACAAGACCTTTTAATTTTACAGCACAAGGTCCTGGGCCTTCTGATTCTGGAACTGTAAACACAAACCTCCAACATTAATTTAGGAGGCCCCCATAAGATAAGCAATCACAAAGTGTATTTTCTTGTCTCAAGGAAATGAGAGAAGTTTTTGTCTCATACTTTTCTCTATAAAGTGCATGAAATTCTGTCCAGACCCCATAATCACTCGTTTTACCTTACATACGTATAATCTATTAGTACTTATCCAGTTATGTGATTGTTCTCTGCCCGTTCTCTGTTGGTAGGGAGAGAACTTTTGTTGACAAGATTACTTATTTTTCCCGACAATATATAAGTGGGACTGGCTCTAACCATTTAGACTATTATTTCTGGAAGCAGAACCTTCCCTTCTAATCCATCTCTAAGAATTTTGTACTTAAATATAGGGTGGGTATCGGGAGCAGTACACTAAAAGAAAAAACAAATCATGTAATTTAAAGTAACATTTCAGCGCTTTGTGTGAGATAGTTGGGGTAAACATAATTTCTGTAAAGTTCCTCCAATCATACTATACCTGAAATTATGCAATTTCTAGTCAGTTCATTGTATGTCCGCATTTGTCTGTTTTACTATTTCCTGTGGCACACCGTTATTAGCTCTGAGAATTGAGAGTGGAAATGAGTTTGTTAATCTGATGGTCTGTTTTATTCTGGCTTCCTTTTTTTCCCAATTGAAAATATAGTCAAAGACTCAAGTGGCGAATCATATTTATTTCTGTAATATAGATTTAAATATGCTTAATTCTGTTCATCTGTCTAAAATATATATTTAATATTTAATACATAAATTGTGATCTGTGTTTAGAAAATATGTGATTATACCATTATATTCTATTTTTAACCTTATATCTAGAACGTAGAGTTCTGCTGCAATTATTACACAGAGGCCACTTTCACTGCAATTCTGAGTTTTCATGGGTCTATTGGGAAAGCTTAAGATGTGTGTAATGGTAACATGAGTTTTATTGGGCTTCCTTCATCAAGAAATAACCATGCTAATTATTTTCTATGAGGTGTATGTATCAGTTGCATTGTCCTGTACTGCCTTCCGTGTGAATGTGTTCCTTGGCTAGATGCTATATTGTGTGAAACTTCATGCCTGTATATCAAGCATTTTGTAACTCCCTAGATGGTGGTGCTGACTGGGGCTCTGAGGGTAAGAAAAAAATTCTCCATAACCAGAATAGATGTCAATTTCTGTGAGAATGACTTGTTACCCCTGGTAACAAAGGATAATTTGTCTTCCCAAGGAAATATGCCATATGGGTGATTCAGAATTGTTATTTTTGTTTGTTTTTTTCTGAGAGATTAAATTTTCTTAGAAGGCAGAAGCTAGATTGTTAGAATTCATGCTGCTGGGTTCCTGTGTGATCTCCATCTTTTACCCAGTGATTACTCCATTTCTATACCTGTCATGCCAGGTCTGGCATAGCCAATAACAAAGACTATTTAGTAGCAACTGGCAGAGTAATTTTGTCTACGTGGTTATTCAGTATTCTTTCCATGGTGAGTGCTCACTGGTAGGCATTTATATCTGACATGAAAAATGTCACTTGACGCCCCTTTGCATACGTCCACCCGCATGCCTCTCCCATAGACCCTCTTTTATCTGACATTCCAGTCTTTTAATTTTGAGGCCATTCACCACTGCCCATAATTCCACACATTCTCATCTCTGGCCACATCTCCTTTCCCATAAAGTCAATGAATGGTTGTAACGATAGCTCTGTCCATTGGGAAGATTTTCACACACTCACTGTCATTCAGAGTTACCACTGAGTGGCTACAATGTAGCCTCCATTTATTTTGGGTTCATTTTGTATACTGAGCCAATCTATCTATAAACCAAGCTTGGGTTTTTCATATTCCCTCCATATACCCATATATAAGATGAGGGAAGGATGAAAACATGGGTGACATGAGGCTGTGTACAATTTACTTAGGCCTTCTCGTCCTGCTCAGGCTTGATCCACGATGTACCATTTCTATCCTACAATGAATTATTGCTGCATCTACCCAATCTGATGATGATTTTATGGGTTATCAAAATGGGCATATATGCATTGGAGCTATTCTGGGATTTAACCCCAGTTATCAATCTGGTAGCCAGAAAAGAAGGTGGGGACAGCTCTTGAGGGGGTACTTGTTGCCTGGCAGGGAAGAGACCTTTGCAGCTTATTCTCATATCAAGGAACTGCTAAAACTTTAATGGGAAAGGGTGAGCTCCCTCTGAAGACTCTGAAGGCTCACAGTTAAAATCTTCAGAGGAATCCACACAGATATTCCCGTTCTAAGCTTCAGTAACGCAGGTTTTCTCAGCCAGGACCCTAAACACAGCATAACAGACCTGCCTAGGCTGAGCATTCAATAGTCTCTGTAGCTCAGTGTTCTTAACAATAATATCCTGAGTCTGTTCCTCATTTGGTCCTGTCCCACAATGTAAGAGCTAAAGCCCTCTTTTTAAATGACAGCAGAGGCTCTCTGACTCCCTCCCTTAGCTATACGCAGGTTATCATCATCCTTCTGCAGGGTGTCAGTGTAACTTTGTAGATACCAGCCAATTCCATGATCCTTGTATGCATTCTACTTCCTGAACTTTTCAAAGTCCTTGTGCATTACACTGGGTGGGGCATTCCCCTTCATGTTTGTAACACTATATCCTCCAATATTGTTTTCCAAGATGCTCATGGCTTCAACCTGGAAGCTGAGGCAGTTCCTGAAGGCACTTACAATAGGAAGCAGTCAGGTGGGGATACTCCTTGTAGGAGTTTCTCTCATGAAAGGAAATATGAGCAACTTAATGTCCATGACGGCAACAGTTTATAATCTGTATATTATGTGCTTCCTATAACATTATCAATTTATATGATAAAGTACCATGAAAATGTTTATTCAACATGTGACAGTTTTTCATTAAGAATCACCATGTGAAAATTGTTGTATGGTGTATGATCTTTACTCTGAATTTACCCTTAGGAGGGAGTGTATGTTACATACAAGTAGGTTTAATTAGAGATAATGTATAATGCTTATGAGAAATTTCTTAGGAAACAAGCATGTTTAGAAATTAGTGAAGTTAGAAGTTAAATCCACTTGAGAACTAGAAAAAGATAGGACAGAGGTGCCATTTAAGATTGAAACTGAAATGACAGTAAAGCTGGAGGAGGAAAATGCAGCGAAAGGGAGTAAGCACTTTAACTGGATATGACATACACAGTACAAAAGGGAGTGTCTAGGCTACTGCAGATTGTTGAGACCCTTAAAGATGAATCTTGAGTAAGCGCCAAACCAGTGCAGCTGTGGAGCTGCATTTTTGGCCCGGGCAGAGCCAAATAAGGACACCATAGTCTTCACAATCGGTTGCTTCTTATTAGTTATGTCATGATGTCATTCATGATGCATTAAACAAATTCAGCATAATGGAAAAGGGAAGATAAAGGTAAATTTCAAAGATGGTAAGGAAGTATAAATGACAAGCATTTGCATCTAATGGGATGTGTGAAATCAGGGAGAGAACGCAGTTAATAATGAGGAGGTTAGTGATACAAATAAACAAAGGTAATGAACAAATGAATGAAACAATGCCACAATAGCACTAAAGAGTAGCAATTTAAGTTTATGTATTTGGTAAATTTAAAATATACTGTGATTATTTTAAGTTACTATTTGCTTTATTAAAAATATTAGTCTTTTCAGTAAATGTTAATGGAAAAGTCTATTTAAAAAATTGCACATCAAGTAAGAGTTCATGAGTACAATATATAATGCAACTTCATGTGTCACCTATTTTCAAGGATAGTAGGAGCTGATAAGAATTCCTTAGCTAGAAATGTGATTACTTCTATTGAACTTGATGCTGAGAGAAATAATTTGTTAGTATAAGTGTACTTTGATGTCACATGTTTAATTCCCATCTTATAATATTAAATTTATTATGATATTAATATACTTCTTAAACATGCAACATATATGCAGGCATCCACACATGTACACATGCCTACTTTAGGTCAACTTGAAATTAATACCAAGTATTAAACACTTTCAAAGTTTAAAAGTGAATTATATTTGAACACCGTGACTACTTTCAGAAACAATAAAAATGTGCTTTAAAAATATTGATATCAAGATGAATTATTTATACAGCTTCAATTTCTTTGAAAGCAAGGTGTTAGCAGACTCTAATAAAAATACATCTTGACTTTACCCGAAAGGAAAAAGCTCAAAGGTGGATATAGATGCTTTCAGTTTTGTATTCCCCACACATTTATTACAGTGATTATAAGAATTTTTATTTAGAATTTTACTTGGTTAGCTATACAAATGTTAAGGATTTCATACTTAATAAAAAATTTTTATCAAACCCACCTATTATTCAAATACACCTACTGACTTGGTGTGTTTCAGAATTATGCTTAATTATCTGCACTTACTGAAAAGAAAGGGTGATGTCTTCACTTTTAAGTTTGTACCTTTTGATCATCTTCACCCATTTCACACATTCCCCCACCTCCCACCTCTGGCAACAACTGATCTATTCACTGTATCTATGAATTTGTTTTTTAGTGTTTGTTTATGTTTTATTTTTAGATTCCACATATAAGTGAGGTCATATAGTATTTGTCTTTGTCTGATTTATTTCACTTAGTATAATACCCTCAAGGTCCATCCAGGTTGTCACAGATGGCAAGATTTCCTTTTTTATTGCTGGATAACATCCCTGTGTGTGTCTGTAGTAAGTCCCCTACATACAAACAAGTTCTGTTCTGAGAGTGCATTTGTAAGTCCAACAAAGTTAGCCTAGGTACCCAAATAACACAATCATCTATACAGTACTGTACTGTAATAGGTTTATAATACTTGTCACACAAATAATAAAGAAGCAAACACAAAAAACAAAGAACATTTTTAATCTTACAGTGTAGTACCTTGAAAAGTACAGTAGTACAGTACAACAGCTGGCATGCAGGGGCTGGCATCTAGTGAAAAGGCAAGAAGAGTTACTGACTGGAGGAGGGAGGGGAGGTGGGAGATGGTACAGCTGAAGGATCCTCAGCAATAGGAGATGGAGGGCAAGCTGCGATTTCACTCATGCCTGACATTGATGACACAAGTTCTGATTCCTTGCTGGATTCAATTCTATCTACCCTCTTGAAAAAACGAACCAGTGATATATGGATAGTAGCTCTTTTTTCTCATCATAGTTGACACGGTAGCACTGGACTGCATACTGAACAGCTGCTGCAACCTTCGTGTACCATTCTACATTCGGGTCCTGTGCCTCAAAAACTAACAGTGCCTCCTCAAATAAAGAAAATCCCCTTGCCATTTCCTGCATCACAAATCTCTTCAGTTCTTCAGTTACTTTTTCTTCCTCTTGTCTCTCTTCATCCTTTCTCTGGGCCTCCAATTCCATCAGGTCTTCATTAGTAAGCTCCTTGTGTTGCACAGCAAGGAATTCAATGTTATAACAATGAGTGACTTCTACCATCTTTTTGCCTCTCCACTTTCTCAATTATTGTCACTTTTGTTTCCATCGTTATGGCTTGGTGCTTCTTAGCAGTACTAGCTACATCACAGCTGCTTTTATGCTTGCTTCCAGACATCCTGGACTTGAAACAAAGATACTGTACTACTGTACTCTATACAGTACTGTACAGTAAAGTACACACAAGCACAACCACTTATTAGAAGATGCACACATGCGACAATGTATGCCAGACATGTGAACTAACTTTCGTGATTGGACATGCAAATATATGTTTGCATCTCTGAAAGTTCACAGCTTGAAGGTTCCTATGTAGAGGACTTACTGTATATATATACAATTGACCTTTGAACAACACAGACTTGAACTGCAAGGGTCAACTTACATGTGGATATTTTTCAAGAAATATGTACTATATTACAAAACAATCCACTGTTGGTGAAATCTGTGGATACAGAACTACAGATAGGGAGGGCCAACTGTAGAGATATACTCAGATTTTTGGCTACATGAAGTGTCAGCAACCCTAACCCCAGTGCTGTTCAAGAGTCAACTATATATATATAACATAAAATCACATTTTCTTTATTCACTCATCCATCGATGGACACTTACATTTTTTCCATGTTTTGCCTGTTATAAATAATGCTGCAGTGAACATGGAGGTGCAGATATTTTTTTGAGCTAGTGTTTCATATCCTTTGGATAAATACCTAGAAATGGAATTGCTGGATAATATGGTATTTCTATTTTTAATTTTTTGAGGAACCTCTATGCTGTTTTCTATAGTGGCTGCACCCGTTTACATTCCCATCAACAGTGAACTAAGGTTCCCTTTTTTCACCAACATGTGTTGTTTTTTGTCTTTTTGACAATAGCTGTACTAACAGGGGTGAGGTTGTATCTCATTGTACTTTTGATTTGCATTTCTCACTGTGATGCCAAGCACCATTTCATTTACCTGTTGGCCATTTGTACATCGTCTTTGGGAAAATGTCTATTCAGATCCCCCTTCCATTTTTTAAATAGGAATGTTTATTTCTGTTATTGAGTTGTATGAGTTTTTTGTAGCTTGGATGTTAACCCCTTATCAGATATACGATTTGCAAATATTTTTTCCCATTTGGGAGGTTGCCTTTTCATTTTTGTGATTGTTTCCTTTGCTGTGCAGAAGCTTTTTATTTATATGTAGTCTCACTTCTTTGTTTTTGCTTTTCTTACCTTTGCTTTTGGAGTAGTGTCCAAAAAATCATTGCCAAGACTGATATCAGTAAGCTTAATGCCCATGTTTTCTTCTAGGAGTTTTGTGGTTTCATGTCTTATGTTCAAATCTTTATCCATTTTGGGTTAATTTTTGTGTATGGTATAATATAGTGCTCCAGTTTCATTCCTTTGCTGTGGCTGTCCAGTTTTTCCAACACCATTTACTGAAGAGACTTTTGCTTTCCATTGTGTATCTTGGCTCCTTTGTCATAAATTAATCAACCATATATGTGTAGGTTTATGTCTGGGCTCTCAATTCTGTTCCATTGATCATATGTGTCTGTTTTTATGCTGACATCAAACAGTTTTGATGACTATAGCTTTGTGATGTAGTTTGAAATAAGGAGGCATGATGCCTCTAGCTTTGTTTTTCTTTCTTAGGATTGCTTTGACTATTTTGCATCTTCTGTGGTTACATACAGTTTATAGGATTATTTGCTCTATGTCTGTGAAAACTTTATTGGACATTTGGCAGAGATTGCATTGAATCTGTGGATAGCTTTGGGTAGTATAGACCTTTATAAAATATCAATTCTTCCGATCCATGAACATGGAATATCTTTCCAATTATATGTGTCTTCTTCAGTTTCTTTCATCAATGTCTTATAGTTTTCAGTGTACAGGTCTTTCACTTCCTTGGTTAAATTTATACCTGAGTATTCTTTTGATGCAATTGTAAATGAAATTGTTTTATTAATTTCTTTGTCTGATAGTTATTAGTATATACAAAAGCAACAGATTTTTGTATATTGATATTTGTATCCAGCAACTTTACTGAATTTGTTTTTAGTTCTAACAATTTTTGGTGGAGTCTTTAAGGTTTACTTTCTGATTTGGATGCCTTTTCTTCTTCTTGCCTAATTGCTCTGGTTAGGACTTCTAATACTATGTTGAATAAAAGTGATGAGAGTGAGCATTTTTGTCTTGTTCCTGATTTTAGGGGAAAAACTCTCAGCTTTTCACCACTGAGTATGATGTTATCTGTGGGTTTGTCATGTATAGACTTTATTAGGTTGAGGTACATTCCCTCTATATCTGTGTTGAGAGTTTTTAAACATAAATTCAGATGACTTTTGTCCAATGCTTTTTCTTCATCTATTGAGATGATATATGATTTTTATCCTTCATTTTCTTAATGTAATATATCACATTGATTTGTGGATGTTGAACTATCCTTGCATCTGTGGAATAAGTCCCACTTGATCATGGTGTATAATCCCTTTTATATTTTGTTGAATTCAGTTTGTTAATATTTTGTTGAGGATTTTTCTATGTTCATCAGGGATATTAGCCTGTAATTTTCTTGTGGCATCCTTGTCTAGTTTTAGCATCAGAGTAATCACAGTCTGTGAGATGCATTTGGAAGAGTCCTCCCCTCTCCTACATTTTAGAAGAGTTTGAGAAGATTGGTATTAGTTCTTGTTTAAATATTTGGGAGAATTCACCAGTGAAGCCATCTGGCATGGACTTTGTTTGTTGGGAGGTTTTTGATTACCAATTCAATTTCCTTATAGATTCAATTTGATTACTGATTAAACTAATAATTATTCTGGTCAGCTTTTGTTTTTCATGATACAGTCTTGTTAGGTTGTATGTTTCTAGAAATTTACCTATTCCCTCTAGGTAATCAAATTTTTGGCATATAACTTTTATAGTACAAATGTTAAATATGAATTTTGAAGGGACCCAAACATCTAGTCCATAACAGTTCTACTGACTATATGGGTCATATAATTCTTTGTTATGGGAGGCCATCCTGTGCAGGTTTAGCAACATCCCTGCCGCTAAATGTCAGAAGCACAATCTGTCCACAAGATGTCAGAAGCACTGCTCAGATGCAAAAACCAAAAATGTCTCCAGATGTTGCCAAATGTCCCCTGGGGGTTGAAACCACAATGGTTGAGAACAAACTGCTCTATGTGAGTAGTTCCAGGATTTTTAACAGAAAAATGTATATATATATAAATTTGCATATACTTACATTATATATATATACATGCATATATATACCTACTTTATATATATACACACACATACATACACAAATAAATTTGCTTAATATATGTTACGTATAATAGGGGCAGGGAATAATTATTGGTATTCAGACTAATGATATGCCTTCTTTGGTAGTTCATAAATTGATTTGACTTGAATGACCCTGCCTTACTTACCCTCTATACTAATGAATAGTATACAAAAATTATAGTTTATTACATTATTAAAAATAGTAAACCCAATCAAATTTTCTATTAATGTGTATATTTTAATTGATAATTTGTAATTTCATATTTTTATTTTCATAACTAATAAACACAACCTCACCATGCATAAATATTTGGGACAATTTCTATATTTAAGTCCTTGAGTTTAATAGTCTCTAAAAAGACAAAATAAAAGTTTGTTCTCAAGTGAAGATATTAACATGGACCACGTCAACAAAACATGCCTGAGGTATTTTAGCGAGTTGCTATTCCTGAGACCAGAATTAATGGACTGCTGAGAATAATTCATTGATTCAAGAATAATGTATTGGATAGCAACTATGTTCCAGGCATTGTTATGAGTACCAGGAATATTATGGTGAATAAGACAAGGAAAAAATAACCTTTTAACTCTCTTGGAACTTTCCTTTTTATGGGGGGGAGCTACTGAGGGGACAGAAAATAATGTAAATATATATATTAAACATATTTATATAACTATATAACTACATAATTTATGACACAATAATATATGTAACTGATTCAGGGAGTGCCTGATAGTGTTTGAGTGGTATTACATTAGCTAGCTAGAGAGCTCATAAAGGTCTTTCAGGAGAGGTGACATTTGAACCGAGAGGTAAGTGATGGAAAGTAGGCAGAACTGTGAAAGAAAAATATTTCAATCAGGGGAGTAGCAACACCAAAATTCAAAGAATGTGGCATATTACAGTGATAGCCCACTAGTGTGGCTGAAGCTTAAAGGAAAGAGATGGGAGATAAATTTTCTTATTTCTTAAAAAATGATTATCTTAAATAACTTATATCTCCATTAAACATGGTGTTAACACTTTTTAATTTATTAAGCATTTCCATTTAGATAGATAGCTCAGATACAAATTTAAATCTAAGCTCTGAATTTCAAAGACAGATTCTACCGAATCATACCATTTCTTTCTGAACTTACATATTTCAAGTATTTGAAACAAACAAACAAAAACACAGTACTTACCCTAGACTTTTGCTTTGCCATTCAACTAGTCTGATATCGCTGGTAGTTTTTTCCTCACTTATCTAAATTTGCTTCCTCTTTTTTTAGTCCCCTCTCAAAGCCTATCATGTATCTTGTCTTGGTCACCACCATTTTGATTGGATTTTAGTAACAGTTCTGACCTGCTTGCTATACCGATGAGTAGTTGTTTAGTTTGGAAAATACCAAATTATTGCCCCATTAAACCTCTTTAAACTTTAAAGTTTGTATAACTGCCTCTTTTTCCCATGGAACAATCATACAGTCCATAAAGTTGAAGAAAGGTATTTAAACCTTTTTGTAAACTCTATAGACTATTTGATCCCTTTAGGTTCCAGTGTAATAGTTTATTCACTCATATACAATTATTTAATTCCAGGCCATGTATACAGTTTGTGGGATACACCTGTGAATAAACCAAAATAAATAACCTCTTCTCATGGCAGTTATATTCTCAGGGAATGAGGCAGATAAAACACTGTAAACACCATAAATAACTAAGTTATATACTCTCTTAGAATGAAATGCTATGAAAAAAGAAAAATATCCCAACTTAAGGTTTATGAGTGTGTATATATGTGATGTTTGTTTCAATTACAAAAAAAAGTAGTCAGGGTATACATATTGGGGATGGTGATATTTGAGCCAAGACAGAAAACGCTTTTATTCAATTTATATTGAAGAAGCTAGATAACTGATCAGTGCAATTCTAATTCAATATACTCAGCCAGTAGAAAACGTGTCTGAAAGTCAGACATAAAGACAAGCATTTGCAGTTATTTTGAATGTAAGTTACAAACTCGTTTTTGCAATAGTCATTTCCTCTGTCATTAGAAAATGATAGCTTTTGTTTCCTTGATCTTAGATTGTGTCCCTTGCTAAAGAAAACTAAATTTCATAGATCTCATTTTTCAAGAATGACTTCTTTTTACTAAAATAAATTGCAATAGTTCCCTCAATTCTTTCAATAAATGATAACCAAAGGTTCAAGCTAATTTAACTGACAAAAATTAGTTTGGTAACTGACATTTTATAAAAATCTATTAAGCATAATTATATTTTATATATGTGTGTATATTACTGAAATAAAGCAAAAAATCTGAAACTATACATAATTTCATCAGATTTTTTTGCTTTGTTTCATTAACAGGTGCTATCAACCATTAATTAAAATTAGATGACAAATGACCTTTTTCAAGTGACTCACTGTAGAAAATGAAGAATTTAACTGTATTTTCAGTTATATTTTTCATATAGAAAGTGAGTTCTCAACTTGAATTATAAAATATGGGATTTGCAAATTAAATTGTAAGAACAGTCTTCTGAGTCTCAAAATAATAAGTGCAGTATATTAGAGTCCATTTCAAGTGAAGAAGGAAATTTATATTGGCACTGTATGTTTGGGTGATGGAATCAGATATGAACATGTTATTGAAAGTTAAGGCCAAAAGACTAATTCATCATGTATCGTGTTGCTTTGTTGAACTAATTTTGTTGTGGTACTTACAACTGCTATTTTACTTTAAATGAGTTCTATTCTAAACTTTCACAAATAGAGTACTTCCTTAAAGGTAATGATTTGCTCATTAGTATTTAAAGTAATTTTTTTTGCCAATTTTAAGTAATATTAGGAAAAATTCTTCATTGTCAATTCACATTTGTTTCCTGATTTATAACAGTCACTAGCAAATGGATAAATGTCTTCAGATATAAAAAATTCTGAAGGATAGGAAATATATATCATAATATTCTGGTCATATTATTTTAGTAAAAATATCTATAGCTAAAAAATTAGCATTTGGAAATGATGATTCGAAGGAATATTATAATGTGGCAAATAGGAGTATACCTTAAGAAAATACTTATTTCCAATATTAAATACTATTTAGGAACCTGGGAGTTTGGCATTGGTAGATGCAAACTATTACATTTAGAATGTATAAACAACAAGGTCCTACTGTATAACACAGGGAACTATATCCAACCTCCTGGGATAAACCGTAATGGAAAAGAATATTACAAAAGAATGTATAGCTGAGTCACTTTGCTGTACAGCAGAGACTGGCACAACATTGTAAATCCACTATACTTCAATAAAAAAATACTATTTAGGAAATAACCTCCAGATTTTAAAGAGCATATAATAATCTTTTGCAAAAACATGTATTCTAGTCTGTTGTTGGCTTGTTGACTTCATAGAATCCTAATAAAATAAGTTGAAATATCTTAGTGTTTTTAGAAGAATGTCTTTAATGGATAAAGACATTAAATGGATTTTTAATGGATTTTTGTCATTCTATTCCCGATTATCCTTGAATATACGGTCTTCATTTGATTGTACAGTGCATGGAGTGCCACTGTTTATGAAAAGCAATGTCATTTCTAAAATCTGTGTAAAATTTGGAGATTATGTTTCTTAAACATTATGATGTATAAGAAAGCAAATGGAACTTGGGGTCAGATAACTTGAACTAAGACTTGTTAGAGTTAATGCAATCCCAGTAAATATAACAGTGGTATTTTTAAAATGAAGCCAGTCAAGTAGACACTAAAGTTCATTAGGAGAAATAAACATTGAAGACTAGTAGGTATATAGACTAAAAGTGAAAATACAATATATAAGGAAGTAAGTAGTTTTACTAGATACTACAACATACTGAAAAGGTCCTATAATTAGTGAATAAAAAGGCCAGAAATAGACTGAACTACATACAGAAATCCATTATGTGGTAAAGATTTCAAAGGTATTCTTTTTGGAAAGCTGGATAGTCATTTGGAATAAAATACATAAATGCCTCTTATTTACACTAGCTTTCTGTACTTCCTATTCAAAGTTAATACAAATCTCTTGCATTCCTATACACAAATGATGAAAAATCTGAAAGAGAAAGAACCAATCCATTTACCATTGCAAAAAAAAGAATAAAATATCTAGGAATAAACCTACCTAAGGAGACAAAAGACCTGTATGCAGAAATCTATAAGACAGTGATGAAAGAATTTAAAGATGATACAGACATGTGGAGAGATATATCATGTTCTTGGATTGGAAGAATCAACATTGTGAAATTGTCTATACTACCCAAAACAATGTACAGATTCAATGCAATCCCTATCAAACTACCAATGGCATTTTTCACAGAACTAAAACAAAAAATTTCACAATTTGTATGGAAACACAAAGGACCCCAAATAGCCAAAGCAATCCTCAGAATGAAAAATGGAGCTGGAGGAATAAGGCTCTCTGACTTCAGGCTATACTACAAAGCTACAGTAATCAATACAGTATGGTACTGGCCCCAAAACAGAAATATAGGTCTATGGAACACGATAGAAAACCCAGATATATACCCATGCACATATGATCACCTTATCTTTGACAAAGGAAGCAAGAATATACAATGGAGAAAAGACAGCCTCTTCAGTAAGTGGTGCTGGGAGAACTGGACAGCTACATTTAAAACAATGAAATTAGAACACTCCCTAACAGCATACACAAAAATAAACTCAAAATGGATTAAAGACCTAAACGTAAGGCCAGACACTATAAAACTCTTAGAGAAAAACAGGCAGAACACTCTGACATAAATCACAGCAAGATCCTTTTTGACCCACCTCCTAGAGAAATGCAAATAAAAACAAAAATAAACAAATGGGACCTAATGAAACTTCAAAGCTTTTGCACAACAAAGGAAACTATAACAAGACGAAAAGACAGCCCTCAGAATGGGAGAAAATATATGCAAATGAAGCAACTGACAAAGGATTTTTCTCCAAATATACAAGCAGCTCATGCAGCTCAATAGGAAAAAAACAAACAACCCAATCCAAAAATGGGCAGAAGACCTAAATAGAGATTTCTGCAAAGAAGATATACAGATTACCAATAAACACATGAAAGGATTCTCAACATCACTAATCATTAGAGAAATGCAAATCAAAACCACAATGAGGTATCACCTCACACTGGTCAGAATGGCCATCAAAAAAAATCTACAAACAATAAATGTTGGAGAAGGTGTGGAGAAAATGGAACCCTCATGCACTGTTGGTGGGAATGTAAATTGATACAGCCACTATGGATAACAGTATGGAGGTTTCTTAAAACACTAAAAATAGAACTATCATTTGACCCAGCAATGCCACTACTGGGCATATACCCTAAGAAAGCCATAAGTCAAAAAGAGACATGTATCACAATGTTCATTGCAGCACTACTTACAATAGCTAGGACATGGAAGCAACCTAAGTGTCCATCGACAGATGAATGGATAAAGAAGATATGGCACATATAAACAATGGAATATTAACCATAAAAAGAAACGAAATTGAATTATTTGTACTGAGGTGGATGAACATAGAGTCCGTCCTACAGAGTGAAGTAAGTCAGAAAGAGAAAAACAAATACTGTATGCTAACATATATATATGGAATCAAAAAAAAAATTGGTTCTGATGAACCCAGGGGCAGGACATGAACAAAGACCCAGAGGTAGAGAATGGACTTGAGGGCTAAGGGAGGGGGAACGGTAAGCTGGGACGAAGTGAAAGAGTAGCATTGACATATATACACTACCAAATATAAAATAGACAGCTAGTGGTAAACAGCTGCATAGCACAGGGAGACCAGCTCGGTGCTGTGTGACCACTTAGTGGAGTGGGATAGGGAGGGTGGGAGGGAGGCACAAGATGGAGGGGATATGGGGATATATGTATACATATAATTGATTCACTTTGTTTTACATCAGAAACTAACAAAACATTGTAAAGCAATTATATTCCAATAAAGATGTTAAAAGAAAAAAGGAAATACAAAATTCTAGAAGATAATGAAAAGAACACTGTCTACTTATGGAACAGTGAAATCTGTACTCAGATTTATAGGCTTAGATATCTTTAAAAGGTCCAAAATTGATATTTTAAAGCTATAATTTATATTTTAAATATTTAAGGTCATATAAAAGCATCATTATCTCCACAATTCTTTTTATGGATCCAGCATAATTTTAAAACCAAAATATAAATAACAGTATACCTACACGTGTTTCACATTTAATCTGGAAATAAAACAAACCTAAAAAATTTATATAAACAAATATAAAAGAACGCCAGTTGTTAAAATGGAACTTAGAGACACAAGACATACAAAATAAATTGAATTCAATTTTAATTGACTTAATGTTTTCTGTGTGTGTGTGCTTTTTCCTCCTAACGAATCATTACACCAAATTACAACTCATGATCCTAGTTTTCCTGAGAACTAGATACTTCATCTCTGTGAGTAACCTGGGCATATTCAAGACTGTGGATAATCCTTGAAAATTAAAGGTATTCCTTAATTTGTAGTAGGGAAATAATTTGGAATGAGGATCTGGTTATAAAATGTGCATGTTCTGGCTTCAGGAGAACTTGCCATGTTACCAAATATCTTCTTTAACTCTGTAGGTAATCTATTTATGATCTACACTTGAAGCAGTATATACAGAGGCTGGCTTATGAGAATAGACTGCATTACGTTAAAAGCTATAAGATATTTTGAGACATAGAGGTCTAAATCTAATTTTGACTCTCAACAGCTTTTTCCCATTTTTGCCAATTTGTTGTTGGTACTTTGTCACAAAGAGTTTAATTATTTAGAATATAATTACCATACCAGGAAAATATATTCTCCTTGGGAGAGTAAATGATTGAATGTTACAAATCTTAAATGAACTTTCAAATTATTAAAAGGGCAGACTATATAATTAAAAACAATTGATAGAATACAAAAAATTTTAGGAATATAATAAAGTTCCAAGAGCAATTAAAGTGACTAATATCATTATATAATATCAGTTTTGACATATTTAAATATTTAGAAAGTCAATATATTTAATAAGAATTCTAAGAACTAGAACTGGTACGTTATTGATGTAGTTAAAACAAATACATTTAAAACGGAACCCTAAAGAAATGGAGAATGAGATGGTATTTATGCTGCTATTAGATGTATATTTTTCCTTCATCTCTATAATACAATATTACATTGCTTGCATAGTTAATAAACATTCAGAAAATAATATGAAGAATGAGAGTAACTTGTGACTAGTCGTGTTCTACACTAATCCACATAACAAGACAATTGTGAAGACGAAGAATGTTTGCCTCTGCTAGTATTGATGCAGACTGTATATAAGTTGAAATGTACTTAAGTTGTGTAGAGTTAAACTTATTTTTTCCAGAAGCTTCTCAAGTGAAATATTAAAATTAAATTACTGGGATCCCTTGTTCAAAAGTAAAGAATATAAAATAGTAATTGAATTTTTTTAACTGTTAAGGATAATCTGGTGTTAAATTTGCTTCAGTATAAATATTATGAAAGTATAGACACTTTTAAACAATAAAGAAGTATTATATAATACATTTTCAAATATAAAAAGAATATTAGACATAGGGATGTATAAGAAAAGGATATTTGCATGCAGTTTTAATTTAACCTATTTGGTTGATTTAACATACTTGTTAAATTTAATATAACATATTTAGTTAACTTTAAATCATTAAAAGTAAATGTACATATATGTACAGGTATGTGTATATATATTCATATATGTACAAATACCTGTGTAGGTATATATATGAAACATGTATGTAGAAGTAATATTTCTTCAAAACCTCAATTTTGAGATTAATGATATCAATATTTCATAATTACAGCCTCTTATAAAATCCTATCCATAACAAAAAGTTTCCTCACAGCTCACTGAATTAACCTTTGCACATTAAATTCAAGTTAATAGTCAAAATCTATGTGCCATTTCCGCACAGTGTTGATAAGCATCATGTGCCCATCACAGAAGGTAGTAATGGTACTATCAATGAAAATGGAGTCACTTGTTATGACAAATTATTAGGTCTGAAACACCCAGCAAACTAAAATGGCATCCTGTCAATTTCTACATCCTTGATATGATCAACAATAGGCTGTTACAGCAATAATTAAGCAATTAATCATCACTGAAATGGTAATGCTATTAAATCTAGACAAGGGGAATGTGCTACCACAAGGTTATAAAATGCATTGCTTCAATTATATTAGGAGTTATATGTTAAAATCTCAACTAATATAAAGTGAGGTAATATAAAGCACCACAATTCTTACAAAATGACAAGTGATATACAAAAGTATTTGCATAAAAACAGTTCATGTTATTTTCATATAATTTCTAATGAAGAATTGCATAATTTGGAAATACTTTCACCATTGAATGTGTTTGGTCCAAATTTGGTTATAAATGTAGAAAGTAATTAAATGAGTTGCACATAAGTCATTATCTAGTATATCATTACACCCTATGGTATTAGTAGAGTAATTAAAAAAGAAAGTTCTTTCTATAAATATATAATGGAAGGAAAAGGGAGAAAAAAGTGATATTTGGGTATATGCTGTATTAAATTGTCAGTGAGCAAGTTCTGAATTACATATAACTATGCCAGTCTCCAATATAATGATGATTGAGCTTAGGTAATAATCATAATCTATTCCTCATAAGGACTTATGCTGCCATTATCAGTAGTAAAGCATTACAGGTCACAATACTACTTAGGCATATGAGCCAGTATCACAAGCCCTAGGGGGACTGTCACCAGTAAATGTCAAATAGCCAACTTGAACTTTGTATTTTCCAAAAAGAGAAAAGAAAATTTGAATTTATTACTTAGAATAATATTGAAATATCTTAAGCAAAGTAAAATACCATACTTCACATAGGTGTGTTTTGTTTTTACGCTGTTGTTGTTTTTTGATATTGGAAAGGTATTAAAAACTCATAAAAATAATTTTTGTATGCTAAATGTTGGACCAACTTCTTGCAGTTTTTGTCATTTATTCAGTCCCCCATCCCAGGCACCTGGCAGTCATCTGAATTATCTCAATCCTGTCTTTCACCTGATAACTCCATATCTCTGTTACCAAATTTTGTTGGTTTTATACCTCTAATATTTTTTAAAGCTATTTTCTTTCCATATCTATCATTAATACTGTAATTAAATGAGGAGTGATAGGACCATATCTGTACTATACTAAGCAGTTTTAACTTCTCTTCCAGTCTCTGTTCTAGCTTTATTCAATTACAACTTTTACATGTCCTCCAGGGAGACTCATCTAAAACAAAACATTTTACATCTTTAGATAGTTTCTCATTCAATATATACATTCGTGTGATATACATTCAATCCCTTAGATGACTGGTTCTAAAACATTATTGTGCATATGAATCACTTGGTGAACCTGTTAGATTCACTTCACTTGCTAAATTCTAGAGCCTCACCCTCAGAAAGCCTCATCCAGCAGGATATACATGGGGTCAGGAATCTACATTTGTTTTATTTTATTTTTTAAATTTTTATTGGAGTATAGTTGATTTACAATGTTGTGTTAGTTTCAGGTGTACAACAAAGTGAATCAGATATATATATATATATATATATATATATATATATATATATCCTTTTTCAGATTCTTTTCCCATATAGGTTATTACAGAATATTGAGTAGAGTTCCCTGTGCTATATAGTAGGTCTTTATTAGTTATCTATTTTATATATAGCAGTATGTATATGTTAATCTCAATCTCCTAATTTATCACTTCCCCTCATGTTTCCTGTTTGGTAACCATAAATTTGATTTTGAGATCTGTGAGTCTGTTTCTATTTTCTAAATAAGTTCATTTGTATAATTTTTAATTAGATTCCACATAAGTGATACCATATGATATTTGTCTTTCTCTGTCTGGCTTACTTCACTTAGTATGGTAATCTCTAGGTCCATCCATGTTGCTGCAAATGGCATTATTTCTTTTTTATGGCTGAGTAATATTCCATTGTATAGATGTACAACATCTTCTTTATCCATTCCTCTGTTTATGGACATTTAGGTTGCTTTCATGTCTTGGCTACTGTAAATAGTGCTGCAGTGAACACTGGGGTGCATATATGTTTTTGTATTATGGTTTACTCCAGATGTATGCCCAGGAGTGGTATTGCTGGATCATACAGTAGTGTTTTAGTTTTTTAAGGAACCTCCATACTGTTCTCCATAACAGTTGTACCAATTTATATTCCCACCAACAGTGCAGGAGGGTTCCCTTTTCTACACACCCTCTTCAGTATTTATTGTTTATAGACTTTGTGATGATGGCCATTCTGACCGGTATGAGGTGATACCTCATTGTAGTTTTGATTTGCATTTCTTTAATAGTGATGTTGAGCATATTTTCATGTGATTTTTGGCCATCTGTATGTCTTCTTCGGAGAAATGTCTATTTAGATCTTCCACCCATTTTTTAATTGGGTTGTTGTGATTTTGTTGTTGTTGTTCTTTTGTTTCATTTTGATATTGAACTGAATGAGCTGTTTGTATATTTTGGAGATTAATCCCTTGCCAATCGATTCATTTGCAAATATTTTCTCCTATTCTTTGGGTTGTCTTTTTGTTTTGTTTATGGTTTCCTTTGCTGTGCAAAAACTTTTAAGTTTAATTAGGTCCCATTTTTTTATTTTTGTTTTTATATTCATTACTCTAGGAATTGGATCCAAAGATATTGCTGCAATTTATATCAGAGAGTGTTCTGCCTATGTTTTCCTCTTAAGAGTTTTAAGTATCCAGCCTTACATTTAGGTTTTTAATCCATTTTGATATTATTTTAGGGAGTGTTCTAATTTTATTCTTTTAACATGTAGTTGTCCAGTTTTTCCAGTACCACTTATTGAAGAGACTGTCTTTTCTCCATTGTATTTTCTTGCCTCCTTTGTCATAAATTAGGTGACCATAGGTGTATGGGTTTATCTCTGGACTTTCTATCCTGTTCTATTGATCTGTATTTCTGTTTTTGTGCTAGTACCACACTGTTTTCATGACTGTAGTTTTGCAATATAGTTTGAAGTCAGGGAGTCTGATTGCTCCAGCTCCATTTTTCTTTCTCAAGTTTGCTTTGGCAATTTGGTTTTTTTTGTGTTTCCATACAAATTGTAAACATTTTGTTCTAGTTCTGTGAAAAATGTCATTTATAATTTGATAGAGATTGCACTGAATCTGTAGATTCCTTTGGATAGTAGAGTCATTTTCACAATATTGATTCTTCTAATCCAAGAACATGGTATATCTCTCCATCTGTTTGTGTCCACATGCTGTGCCCTAGATGACCTGGCTGTTTCCCACCATTTAACATATTTTAAGCTTAATAGTGCAAAATTGTTTGTAGTACTCCCTCTTTCTTCATGCTGAGGGGTGCCAAGGGAAGTATACAGGTAAACAGAAATTGTCTATAATAAATGTTATGAGGAAATAAGGGCATAGAGAATGACAGGGCTGCTATATTTCTTTATAGGGTGGTCATGGAAGACCTCTCTGTTATGGTGACTTTTGAGTTGAGATCCTAATGAAATAAAGGAAAAAGCCTATTAAACATGTGTGTTGAAACCATTCCAGGCAAAGATAAAGGTCCTGAATCTGGAGTTCAGTGGAAAAGGAGTTATTAAAGGAGACACAGCTTGAGATGCAGGCAGAGACATCATAGTTTAGGGCTGTATGATAGAGATTTCCAGTAAAGAATACCTAGAGTGCTAGGTAAAAATGCACACCCCATTGTTGAATTTTTCTGAGGTAGAAGAGTCCCATGGTCTATATTTCAAACAAGTTTCCAAAGGGATTATGACATATCATAGGATAAATTTAATTTTTAATATAATGGAAAGACATTGTAGGGGAGTAGCTCTTAAACTTTAGCAAGCATCAGAGTTCCCTGTTGGGCTGGTTAAAACATGTTGCTAGGCCTCATCTCCAGAGTTTTCTTATTCAGTGATTTTGGGAGTTGGGCCTGAGAATTTGCCTTTCTAACATGTTCCCAAGTGATGCTGATATTTCTGGTCCAGGGATCAGATTTTGAAAAGCACTGTTGAAAAATGTTGAGCTGGGGACTTCCCTGGTGGCGCAGTGGTTGAGAGTCCGCCTGCCGATGCAGGGAACACGGATTCGTGCCCCGATCCGGGAGGATCCCACATGCCGCGGAGCCATGGCCGCTGAGCCTGCGCGTCCGGAGCCTGTGCTCCGCAACGGGAGAGGCCACAGCAGTGAGAGGCCCGTGTACCACAAAAAAAAAAAAAAAAAAAAGTGAGCTATGTAATAACAATGATCGATTTATAATTTCTAAGTGTCTGAAAGTTGATTCAGAGGTAATTAAGTTAAGACCTAGGAAGCAAGGGCAAGTTCTTGTATGAATAGGCTTCCTAAAATCTTTAAGTGGTAAGGGATTGATTTCCTTTTTTTTTTCTTTCTTTTTTTTTTTTCCTTTAAGCTAAAAAAGACTGGCAATGAGGCTGTAATGTGAATAGTGAAAGCAATGTGGTTAGAGAAGAGTGCAAATGCTGGCAAGAGAGATCCAGGAAGAGCAGGATCCTTCAGGGCCTTGTAGGCCATGTTAGTTAAAAAATTAAAATATAAAAATGTCTCGGTTGGCTTTAAATGAGGAAATAACATCATCAGAATTATTTTAAATGTTTGAGGGAAAGCTGAACATACAGGAGACCAGTAAACTAAAGAACAAAATAAAGGAAACATGTTGATTTCAAAGTTATAGTGATCTCAGTTTCATGTATCCCTATACAAAATCGTATTAACAAAAATAATTTACGTTTTTATAGTACCCTGAATTTTTCAAACGATTTCATATACATTTACTTAACTAACTTTATAAGAATCACTTGAAGTAGATAGAAATTAATACCTCCCAAGAAAATGTGAAGGGAGTTTTTATTGAAATGAACTAAATTCTTGACACTTTATCAAATAGATTTAGAGATATCTTAGAGATAACTTGACACTTAAAGACAAAGTAAGTGAAGTCATATCAGGAGATTGGGAGCACAAAGTAGCCCACAAGCAGATATTGGAAGCACCGAAGAACAGAAAACACAAAATGTTGGTACTTCCCAAAGAGACATTGGCAAATATCAATGTCATGAGTAGGTTTGATAAATGTTATAATCAAGAACCGGTTAAAGATGAAAGGTAGAAGAAAGATGGCCAGGTATAACATGAGACATATTTTATTTGCCCATATTCAAGTTTATTAGTTACAGGTTCATTAACATAACATTAGGAAAAAAATGCAGCTCTTTTGGTGGTAAATGTGCCTATCAATAGGCTGAAAGAACCACAAGTATATACTGGGTTGTTTGAAATAATCGTATTTCTTATCCATCAATCATTCATTGAGTATATAGCTTTTCAAAGCTATGAAAGGATATCTTGGAAATTGAAAAAAAAAGTCCTAAATAGGAAACATTAGATGTCTTATTGTTGTGTTTTATTTCATGTAGCTTAGACAGGAACATTGGAAAATAATTTCATGTTATTATACTTGTCCAATATTGTACCTCACACATACACACTCACATGAACACACATACATACCCATATGCTTCTGCATTCACTGCTCTGCGTGAATTACTTCTTTTGTATGGGGAAACATAAAGAGATTAGATCAAAATAATATCCACAAAAGAGAGAACAAAGAGCAAGGAAGGAATAGAGAAATTAAAATAGCTTAATTTAAGAATATGACAATTTGATGTTGAAGAAATGAGGTAATTTCTTACTATTGAGCACTAATAGACATTGCTGTCTAATGTTCTAATATTAGGGAATTATACCATCTTCGTGAGGCTGCCTACCTTACGTAAAAGGAAAAACAGGAAAAACCTAACGGGCCAAAAGAACCTAAACTTGGATTTATCTACTCACCCGAGTTTTATCAGTCTTTTCTTAATGGGAATTTATATACTTTACCTTTCTCACTCACAGAGTCTGAAGGCATCTTGTCAGTTGGAGTACATTTTTTTGTTTATTTATTCATTTTATTTTTAAATTTTTATTTATATTTATTTATTTATTTATTTTTGTGGTACGCGGGCCTCTCACTGTTGTGGCCTCTCCCGTTGCGGAGCACAGGCTCTGGACATGCAGGCTCAGCGGCCATGGCTCACAGGCCTAGCTGCTCCATGGCATGTGGGATCTTCCCAGACCGGGGCACGAACCCGTGTCCCCTGCATCGGCAGGCAGACTGTCAACCACTGCACCACCAGGGAAGCCCTTAACTTTTATTTTTTTTATTGGCGTATAGTTGCTTTACACTACTGTGTCAGCTTCTGCTGTAAGGCAAAGTGAGTCAGACATATGTATACATATATCTCCTCTTTTTTTGGATTTCCTTCCCATTTAGGTCACCACAGAGCACCAAGTAGAGTTCCCTGTGCTATACAGTAGGTTCTCATTAGTTATCTATTTCATGCATAGTAGTTTATATATGTCAATCCCTATCTCCCAATTCATCCCCCCCTTTCCCCCTTGTATCCATATGTTTGTTCTCTACATCTGTGTCTCTATTTCTGCTTTGCAAATAAGATCATGTACACCATTTTTCTAGATTCCACATATATGTGTTAATATATGGTATTTGTTTTTCTCTTTCTGACTTTTGGAGTACATTTATAAGGGTGATAGTTTTGTGGTAAGGGCAACACTCTCCTACCTTGTAACCAAGCTGTTGATCCAAGACAGATTAATGAAGTATTCCATCATACCAGCTACATGAAATAGAAATCAAGATGTGAAAAATTATACAGGTCTATATATTTGGGATAATGATAAGAGTAGTTGACAAAAGTTTATGTGGCTAAATATTTAACAAGGCACATAGAACTCTCCCTAATTTATTATTTCTATGACAAATATGACAGAGTGTATTTTCCAAGAATTGCAACAATAGCTCCTATTCCATATACTCTTTCTGCATTGTGGTCTTGCCTTTTCCCCATCAAAAATTGGAGGGTATATATATATATATATATATATATATATATATATATATATATATTTATCAAGGCAAGTGTAGGGTGAGTTTTCTACCGTTAGAATATGTCAGGAATGATGCTGGTCCAGTAGCAAGCATCTGTCACTTCTTATCTTATGGGACACTCACTCTTGGTATGCTCTCACTCAGGAACCAACTACCATGCTGTGAGAAGAGAAACCCAAGCCATGTGGCAAGTTCACATATAGGGATTCTGGTCTATGACTCCAGGTTAGTTCCCAGCCAAGAACCAGACAATTCTGCCACCCAAGTTAGTGCGTCACCTCCTTTGAGTGGACCTAAATAGGAGGCCTCAAGTGGGAATCACTCACCTGAGCTTAGTTAAGTCACTGAACCAGTAGAGATATTTTTGTTTGTTTGTTTTTAAACCAATAAATTTGGGCCATTTGTTATGTAAGAAGAAATAAATGGAATAACAACAACCACTGCAGCTTGAAAATTAAGTCCTTCATTAAATGAGTTAATAAAGGAACATGAAGAGGTCCCTGGAATTTTCTATGGGTTTTGGAAATATATTGTATATTCTTTTCTAAAGGATATTAGTTGTCAGGGTGTAAACTAACTAGTTCAAAATTATGAATACCTGGTCCCCAAATGTTTGTTCCAATAAGAACCTTCTAGGTACATGCTGATGAAGAAAAAGTGAAATGTCTTTATCTTTTGAAAATTTCTCTAGCCTCTCTCCTCCAATTTCTGTCATAAAAGACATCTGCCTCTACCCTCCAAAGTAAAAAATTTTCAGGGTTTATACTTATAGCCAAGGTTTTCTATAAGAATCTACCTCTTGATTTGGGAGAAAACATGTTCTCACTCTCCTGATCTGCCTCAGCTCATCCTCCCAGTGACTGGACATATTCTATTGTCTTACACACAAGATCTTGGTGGTTTACAATGATATAAAAGAATTTTAGAATTTTAAAGTATGGATTATTGTTAATTGGATGTTTCTAACTGTAGCCTATCATCTAATTAAATAAGGTGTACATATCACCACCATCACCCTAAGAAAGTACGAGGAGAGGATTAGATAAATGACTTCCAAAAGTTATTCTTTTAATGATTTTTTCCCCTCTCCATTGCATTTTAACATTGAATTTAATATCCCATTTAGATAATTAGGTTATGAAAATTTCTTGTATTACAGTAAATGCTGTACTAAAATTTTTTTCTCATCCACGTACCTCTAAAAACTCATTGGTCACATTGAACTGTTCTAATAAAATAAATTTCTTTTTTATTAAATGTGTTCCATAAAGATACTTTCTTCAATCACAAAAGAGGGTGATCACTAATTACACAAGTTAATCCAGTTAATTTGTCATAGGGATGAATTATACTTCCCACTGTTACTTTGAATTTTAGTTCTCTTTATTTTTTTTAAATGGTGGAAAATTATCAATAAATTACAAACTGAATATATTTTTTATTTGGGAAAATTTAAGGTAGTCATCTAAAAGGTAGCTAGCTGTTTCATTTTTAAAGATATTTTAGGGTTTTATTTTTCTTTTTATTGATATACTTCAGATACCAGGAGATTAATAAACAGTGTAATCTGGGCAGTGAATACTACACAGTTATTACAAGCCATTGGAGAAATACAGCTATAGAATTATAAGACACAAGAGACAAGCAAAGATTTCAAAAATCCAAGAAGGGTGATAATTTCATTTTAGTACATTTATTATGCTATAATCTTAAAAGTAGAAGACAGATTTTTTTTTAAAGCCAATAAATTGTACTTCTTTTGGCTTATTGTTCCATTATTATAACCATCTGGAATTTGAACATATTTAGTATCCCATTATTTTCAGAGGAATAGGTATTTGATGATATTTGTGCCCCTGCAGCATTTTAATACTTAGACACATCTGAAAAGTATTCTAATAAGCCATTGAAATTAGCCTGCTCATTGCAGCTACTCATATTTTATTTGTCATTTGCAAAGTGTTATAAGTAACCAGATAACTTAGAAACCAGATTGAATCTTAAAAACTTATGTTTTAAATGTTTGGAAATCAGAGTGAAAATGCAAAGTACTGTTACAACTACATTTAACTTAAGCTTATCCATACTTGATTACAAATTAAACACTTGAGAATATAATATGGATTTTGACAGCATGTTAACTTTGAGTGCCTTCTGTCTTTGCAGATTGTTCACAGAAAAACAAAATATTTAGGTCACTAGATCTTTTTAAAACTCTGAAATTTCCTGCAGTTATAAATGTGCAAGTTATCTGTTAAGAAACAGATTTTTAAAACTCTACTATTGTATGTCCAAAGTGTTAAAACTTTTTTAATATTTTCATTTTTAAAAAATTGAAAAAAAAACTTTCTTTTGAATATTTCATTGTCAATTTCTCATAATCAAAATATTTCAAGAATGTTTTACCCAAACTGTGACCCAAGTTGAAGATATTCTGCATTTGGGAAAGTAACAAGTATGCACAGACTCAACTGTTTTTCTACTCACATATCTTTTCTGAAAGGAAAAATAAAAACAATGATGAAAAGCAAAAATACAAAAACGTCTAGCTTACAAAGATATGGATCAGAATATCTCAGGAGTATTGAAGTAGATAGACTTGCAGTGAGAATTGAAAGCATTGAGTAGAAACAATGGTAATGTTTGCAAAAAATACAATTATAAAATCTTTCAAAAATGTATTTGAAGTAAAATCTGTCAATTATAGATTAATACAGTAACAATCAAAATAATTGGTTAAGGATGAAGGAAACATTTGTTAATTTCCTCATTTTACTGAGGGTAGTGCCAGTCATCACAGTTTAAAGTTGTCTCTCAATAATCAAGGAATATTGTGTTTTGAATATTTTCAAACTGTCACTGGTAAAAGTAAGGTAAAATGTAAACTTACCTATAAACGTGGAAAGAAACACAACAAAACTAACCAGAAATAAAAGGAGCAGAAATGAAAGCAACTTACAAAACATTTTTTAAAAGAATAACCTGAGATGAATACGTGAGATCAGTGCTATCGAAGAGAGATTTTACTTAGATTAGAATCCATTAAGATATATATAAAATAGTCAATATCCTTTCTTGTGATAGGATTCCATGAATATCTATACTTTTATGAATGCAATGTACATTTAGGAGTCAAAAGTGTCGACTGAGGGAAAAAATGCACAACGTGAGAGTTGTGAGTTCAGTTTTATTTGGGGCAAAATGAGGACTATAGCCTGGGAGACAGCATTTCAGATACCTCTCAGAAACTGCTCCAAAGAGGTAGGGGGAAAGATCAGTATACATTTGATTTTGGTAAAGGGGGAGTACATACAATTAAGCACATATTTGTTTGCAGAAGGTTTCTGCTAGTCTCTTGAAGGTTACTGTTAGTCACAAGGAGCAGACGTCATCATGAAGGATTTTAGTGTTTTTCTAGATATGAGGAGATTTAAAAATTGGGCTCATGGGGCTTCCCTGGTGGCGCAGTGGTTGAGAGTCTGCCTGCCAATGCAGGGGACACGGGTTCGTGCCCTGGTCCGGGAAGATCCTACATGCCGCGGAGCGGCTGGGCCCGTGAGCCATGGCTGCTGAGCCTGCGCGTCTGGAGCCTGTGTCCCGCAACGGGAGAGGCCACAACAGTGAGAGGCCCACGTACAGCAAAAAAAAAAAGAAAAGTTTATTGATATAATTTCAGATTCCACATTAAAACTAATTTTGAAAGAAATATCACTTTTCAGTTTTGATATAGTCAAAGAATATCTTCAGTTAACTGAAAAGTCCCTAAATTACCCTTTAAAAAAAAAATGAAAAAAAAAAAATTGGGCTCATGAAATCGTCTCAGGAAAATATCTATCTGAAGACCAGTTCTGCCAGTTTTTCTCAGAGCACAGAGGGCCTCATCCCTGATCTGCACCCTGAGCTCCTTTCAGGGGGTGTTGAAGGTCAATAGCTGCAGTGGATCTTAATTTGTAGAGGTAGATGACAAGTGCCAATTTGTAGGTGACAAATTGATGCAAAAAAAAAGAATAACATACAGAATCAAACTCACTCTAGAATATCTATAAAAATTCTTTTTACTATATGTAAGTAAAATATGAGTTGGAAAAATTTGCTGTATAAATATATAAAACAAAAAACTTTATATCTAACAAATCAACTTTGAAAATAAATATAATTTTTTTCGAAGTCAACAGTTCCTATTGTATAAAAGAAAATATATAAGCTATTCAGAAGAGATATAAGTAATGTCTAAGTATAACATAGACATTTTAAAAATAAGATATGAAACAAGCGGAAATACTAAAGACAAAAAAAACCCTTTCATATCAAAATTAAGAAGATTGAAATTCAAGGCAAAAGTAATTCAATGTAGCATAACTATTTTATTTTCATAACCATAACAATTTGAAGGAAAATTAACATATCAATTGATGCTTTTTATACAAACTAGCCTAGCATTACAGTATTGTTGGAAACAGAAGTATATATTAGGAAAGATTTTTTTAAAAATCTTTGTTTTTTATAAACAAAAACTGTATGGAAAATTAATCGTGTAATTGAGGACAATATTTATCTTATGAGGTGAAACTTTAATATTTTTACCAGCAATTAATAATGTTGAGGAAAGAATAGGAAGATTTTTGCATAAGAAGCCAGGGTTAGAGTGATAAGACTTTTCCATCCATGAATCAAAGATAAACTTTGATTCAAAGAAAAACTTTGTGTCAAAAGCCCAGTGCAAATATTAATAATACAACATACCTAAAATGTTAGTATCAGTGTAAAGACAAAACAAATAGGCAGGTTTTTGTACCATATACATTTGTCTTTGAAGAAAAAATGTTCTGGAACTGAAATCTATTGGATGCAAGAAACTGAGAATTGCTGTGCCCCAGACATGTTGGCAGCTTACATACCAGTGGGGTAGTAGAGTGGGTGAATCTGAGAACTGCATGCTACCAGTTTTGGCATGGAGCACCACAGGCTGAGCAAAACATTGAGGGAAGGAAGGACCATCCTCTCTTGCACTCTGAAGAACCACTGCAGGTTTCTGACCTTGGACTGTTGGTAATGAATGGTGCTCAATTCCCAGGTGTCTGTTGGGTCTCCAGGTGAGCTCAGCATTTGTGTTCAGAAAGTCCTAGGTTTCAATCTAACAATCTTACATGTGAATTGTGACACTTGGAGAAGGTTATTTAAACTTTCTGAATCATAGATTACTTGTCTATTGGAAATAACACTTTCTGCACAGTGTTGTTGTAAGGCTAATGTAAGGTATTCTTCCTAGGTTACTAAAAACAGTGTCTGGGGCTTCCCTGGTGGCGCGGTGGTTGGGAGTCCGCCTGCCGATGCGGGGGACGCGGGTTCGTGCCCCGGTCCGGGAGGATCCCACGTGCCGCGGAGCGGCTGGGCCCGTGAGCCATGGCTGCTGGGCTTGCGCGTCCGGGGCCTGTGCTCCGCAGCGGGAGAGGCCGCAGCGGTGAGAGGCCCGCGTACCGCAAAAAAAAAAAACAAAAAAACAAAAAAACAAAACAGTGTCTGACGTATGATCATCTCTCTATTGTCAATCATATTATTAAGTACAAATAAACATTCACTAAATTTCCATAATTCTGCTAAATTATGTATAATGTGAGATAAAACAACAACAGAACCATTAATAAAATAAAATTTGATAGAATTCTAAGTATTTCAGAACACCCACATTTAAAACTCTTCATAATAACTGAGTAAAAAATGCAGTCAAAAAGGTAAATGGAATATTACATTTAAATAAAAAACAGTACAAATACTCAAACAAAACTATGGCCAAAACTTTGTGGGAGGCAAGTGCAGAGTCATATAATTTCATTGTTAGACAATAACTACTGGAAACATACTAATTCAAAATTCAATAAAAAAAGATAGAATGGCCAGATAAAATACTGGATACCCAGTCCAATTCAAATATCAGGTTTTTTATAAGTATGTCCTAAATATTGATTGTCATTGTCTGAAACTAAAATTAAACTCAGTGTTCTATAGTTTTATTTAATATATATGCCAACCTTAAAGACACCAGTGGACGTAAAAGAAAAAAATAAGGATACAAAAGTAAGCGTGTGAATAAATATTCTAGAAATAAAAAATTCTATAACTAAAAATTCAATCTATGGGTAATTAGCATGATAAAAGCTTGAAAACATCAATTTCATTTAGTAGAAAAGACAAGTGTAAAATTGTAAAAGAAAGGAGAAATAACTCCAGGAAATAGTACAAATATTACTGTGTGATATTTACAAAATATTACAGTGTACTTCAAATAATTTATTGGAAAAAAAACCAAGATCAGATTAAATTAGCTATGGTGAAGTCAAAATCAAAGCTAAATTGTCATTGTAGAAACATAGTGGATGACAGAGAAAAATATCTATGCTGTATTACCAAGAGATAAAAGCATTGTATAATAGTATAAACAAAAGAATCCTAATCATGCCAGTAAGTATATACTTGAATATATGCAAAGTAAAAATATATGAATATTGCTCACTACATCTCCTCTTAACTCACCTCTGTTTGATCAACTAATTAATCAATGTTCTTAATATCCCTGTAAAATATATAGAAAACCAACTCATTCTAAAAAATCTAGGATAGTAAGCTATGCTCCAGTTAACCAAGAATCTGATATGCTTGAATTTGCACTACAAAAATGTTACTGTGAAAAAATGTTTTTATTAATGGAAGAAATTTTCACATATTGAGGTATAGGGAGGTCAATCTGGCTTATACATGATTTAACTTAAACTTTGTACTATCAGTAGAACAGCCTGTTTTGTAATCTATTTTTTTTTATTTTAAATTTGTATTGGCATATATTTAATTTACAATGTTGTGTTAGTTTCAGGTGTACAGCAAAGTGAATCAGTTATACATATACATATATCCACTCTTTTTTAGATTCTTTTCCCATATAGGTCATTACAGAGTATTGAGTAGAGTTCCCTGTGCTATACAGTAGTTCGTTATTTGTTATCTATTTTATATATAGTAGTGTGTATATATGTCAATCCCAATCTTCCAATTTATCCCTACCACCCCATACCCCCTGGTAACCATAAGTTTGTTTTCTACATCTGTAACTTTATTCCTGTTTTGTAAATAAGTTCATTTGTACCCCCCCTTTTTATAGATTCCACATATAAGCAACATCATATGATAATTGTATTTCTCTGTGTGACTTACTTCACTCAGTATGACAATCTCTAGGTCCATTCATGTTGCTGCAAATGGCATTATTTTGTTCTTTTTTATGGCTAATATTCCATGATGTATATGTACCACTTCCTCTGTTGATGGGCATTTAGGTTGCTTCCACGTCTTGGCTATTGTAAATAGTGCTGCAAGAAACATTGGGGTGCATGTATCTTTTCGAGTTATGTTTTTCTCAGGATATATGCCCAGGAGTGGTATTGCTGGATCATATGGTAGCTCTATTTTTAGTTTTTTAAGGAACCTCCATACTGTTCTCCATAGTGGCTGTACCAGTTTGCATTCCCACCAGCAGTGTAGGAGGTTCCCTTTTCTCCACACCCTCTCCAACATATATTGTTTGTAGATTTTTTGATGACCATTCTGACTGGTGTGAGGTGATAGCTAATTGTAGTTTTTGATTTGAACTTCTCTAATAATTAGTGATGTTGAGCATCTTTTCATGTGCTTTTAATCCATCTGTATGTCTTCTTTGGAGAAATGTCTATTTAGATCTTCCACCCATTTTTTGATTGGGTTGTTTGTTGTTTTGATACTGAGCTGCATGAGCTGTTTGTATATTTTGGAGATTAAGTCCTTGTTGGTTGCTTCGTTTGCAAATTTTGTGACCTATTAAACATACATTTTATATTTGTTTTAACCATTAAAGAAAAGAATGCATTTAAAAATCAAGTTGGAGTAACTGTGGTTCAGACATCGAAAATGGAGCTGGGTGGCCATTGTGGATGTGGTTTCAGACACGTTCCTGCATCCTTGAGAACTTGAATTTTCTGAACTGTATCAGACTCAAAGACACCACCAGCTGTTCTCAAAACAATATCTGCTAGGAGCTGCAAGGTGCAAACTTGTGCTCTCAAGGTCTCCCCTTGTAACTATGCAACCATTTCAGACCCTAATCAATCCTTCTTTAACCAGCATCTTTGCTTCTTGCCAGCTCCAATTATAATTCTTGACAATTTATATAATTCTGCAGTTTTTGCCTATATAAGCCTCCCCCATTTTGTGGTCTGATGGAACACAATTCCAGTGCTTCTTGAACCTGTTTCTCCTGGGCTATAGTCCTCAGTTTGGCTCAGATAAAACTCTTTTCTTTTCCTATTATAGACTGTTTATAGATTATTTCTATTGACACTATGATTCATAAGTTAATATTTTAGAAGATTCAACAATCTGGGTTGCTAAACAAAACAAGTACTTTCATAGGGAAAAAATAATATGAAATCTAGAATCTGCCCTCAGATTGCTTTACAATTGCTTTTAAGTTCTTACTCTACTTTTAAGAAACCAAAACATGAACTCTTGTATGATACATTATAGATATGATTTTTAAAAGAAAACCTGTAAGAAACTTCTAATGAGTAGATCTATATTCATAATAAAGATAACCAATAAAATGCATGTCCAGATCATTTAGAGGATGACAGATTGATTCTACCATGAAATGTTAGCAGTGTTCATCTTTATATGATGGAGTTTGGGGTGTTTTATTTATTTATATTTTCTGTTTTTAATATTAATGACCATGAGTCAGTTTTCTCCCAATTGCAGACATCCTGGGATATGTGACCCCAAACTCTGTATATTCAAAGTTTAACAGTAACGATTATAATGTTAACAGAGTGAAAAATTTTGTGGAAACTGAAATTGGAGCCTCTTCAAGGAAAAGAATAACTAGAAATTAAATATTTCTAGAATGAATAAAATAATTAAAACACATCACAAATTTAAAAAATGTTTTTCCTGTTTTATTGAAATATAATTGACATACAGCACTGTATAAGTTTAAGGTGTACAGCCTAATGACTTGACTTACATACATCATGAAATGACTGCCACAGTAAATTTACTGAACAACCATCATCTCATATATTATAAGTACAAAATTAAAAGGAAAGAAAAATTATTTTTCCTTGTAATGAGGACTCAGGATTTACTCTTAATGATTTTCATATATAACATAAAACGATGTTAATTATATTTATCCCATATATATCTTTTTGTATATTACATCTCCAGTACTTAGTTATCATATAACTGCAAGTTTGTACCTTTTGACTAACTTCATCCAGTTGTCGCTTCCCCAAGCATCACATAATTTTAAAAGCTGTCAAAAGTCACATATATATCCACAATTTAAAAAGCAACAATGGTAACCACAACAGCACTTCTATAATATACTCTTACATGTTCTATAGTTTTTGTCCTTTTAAATGATAAGATTTTCCAAAGAGAAAGGCAATTTAGTCTTTCCTCTAGCATGGTTGACTGGAATCTGAATTTTATAATTTGGTGTTTTGAAGATTTTCTTTTAGCCTCACTCCTTATTAATACAATGTAAATTTTTAGGATTACTGTCAAATTTGAGGAAAATTCTATTAATTTTCATGCATGCTGTCAGACTTCAGGAAATTTCAAGTTGTTTTAGATTTATGTACCATCATAACTTTATTACCAGGAGCTAAAGACCCATTCATATCATTATGTGATATCTGGCTCTGCTCTTTAGTGTCATATTGCCTAGTGAGTCATCAAAGCACTTAGTAAGCATGTTCCTGAAAGCCATCTCTACTCTGGTATGGCTAGCAGTAATTCACTATGATAGGCAGAATTCTGAGATGAATTCTGAGATTTCAGCCCCTTGCTGTATACACCCTGTATAATCCTTTCTGCTTGAGTATGGGCGGAACTGTGGATATGATGTCCAGCACGCTCCTAATTAAGTTTAGTTATATGACAAGGTGAAAGGATTCTATGGGTGTAAGTAAGGTCCTAAATCAGTCGACTTTGAGTTGATCAAAAGGGTGATCATCCTGGGTTGGCCTGACCTAATTAGGTAAGCCCTAAAAGGCTCTTCCTGAAGTAAGAGATTCAGAGAATGGAGATCTATCAAAAAGAAGGCTTATAGAGGGAGACATATGGCAAGGAACTGCAGGTGGCCTCTAGAAACAGAGAACCACTGTCTGACAGGCAGAAAGATAATGGAGGTCTCAGTCCTACAAAAGCAAATAGCTTAATTCTACCAATAAACCCATATGCTTAAAAGAGGGCCCTGAGTTACAGAAAGGAAAGAAGTCAAGCCAACACCTTGATTTATGCTTTGTAAAACCCCAGTTATAGAACACTGCACAGCCATGTTCAGACTTTTGACTTTTATGAATTTTAGATAAAAAAATCAATATTGTTTTAAGCAACTAAATCTACAGTTATTTGTTATATAGTGACAGAAAACTAATATAGTAATAATACATAGAAATTATACAGAACCCATACATATATCTCCTAACCCTAAACTAAAATTTGTATTTCCAGGTGAACTTCCCCTTAGCCTGATCTTGAAAATGTCCATAACTATTCCATTGTACTTGGCACAAAATGAAAAAAAAAAATGATGAAGTGGAAATACTAATGGAAAGAGATAGGAATCACCAGAGTTAAATTATTTTAAGCTTGTAAAAATTCCACGTGTGAGAAAATGAAAAGATGTTTCTAGGGTTCCTCCTTCAGTGTTGGGAGGGGTCCATACATATGAAATACTAAAATATGTAAAACATAAGCTTCCCATGTGTCAAGCACTGGGATAAACACTTTTGTGCATGATCTCATTTAATAAGTTAAATCTATAAATGGATAATAAGGATCAGAAGGCCAGTTATTTCACTACAGGCACTGTGATCCTAATTGTTATGCTGTACTTAACTGCAGTTAGGTCAATTTCTTTGCATTACCGACATACAGAAATGTTGAGAAAACACCTATATCGTGGCCAATATCAAGAAACCTGTGTGAACAGTTTATAGCTGATTCTAACATTGAAATTTACTTGTTAAGATTAGATTATATTTATTTTGATACCTTAAAACTCAATAAATGTACTCAAACAAATGTATTAATTCAACAAAATGTCACAGCGTACTAGGCCCTGTGCTGGAGCAATCTTGGACATATAGGGGAAAAGGGATTCCTGAAACTTGTTTCCTGTTCTAGAAGGAAAGGCCATTGACCAGTGCATTGTGGATATTATGTGGATGCACCTGTAGAAAAACAGTGAAAAGCTGTGTTGAAATATAAGTTCTCAGCTAAAAAGTATTAGGACTGTTGGGTCAAATTTTCTGCATATTTTAAACCTTGGAGTCATCATTAGGTCAATTTAAAAAATATCTTCCTGAGGGTACAATTTGTATTGCAAACAAAATCTGGATATGGTAGGCTGGTACCCTGAGCTTAAATGTGATTTTTCTCAGAAACTTTAGTACTTGAATTGAGAGTGAGTTCAGAAAATTAACTCTAGAGAAAAAGACAGGTAGAAATCCTTTCTCTCCTGCCAGGTAGACTAATGTTAAATTTACAGCATTTCATTTTTCATACTTGGAACCAACCAACATCATGTTCTTCAAGATAACTGTCTATCCATCTTTTTCAATTCAGAACAAATTAAGATTTTGGAAAAAAAGTCAAAGGGATTGAAACTATTCTTTCCTTTTGAGAAATATTGATAGAAACCGGATGGGATAGGGGAAACTGGGAGTTCATAGAAACAATATTTCTATTTGCAAAGTTCTTAAGAGAAAAATGCAAATAGGATACAACTGTTAGGAATTTTAATTAGGGAATTTATGATCTTCAAAGCAACTAGAGATGTCAGAGAATAAAACAAAAGATAATTATACAATATGGATAAAAGTGATAGTATCTTCCCATATATTTGTTATTGAAAATCACATAATTTAAAAACAAAATAAGATTCTATGTGATTTTGAGTGCTTTGATTAGAGACAAAGGCATTAGAACAACATACTTTGCAAAAGATAAATTCCATAGTGATAATTCTAATTGTAAAATCAATGAATCGTTTTTTGATAATTATTAATGTGGCTATGCTAATTAATTTATTTTAATGAAGTAGATATTAGATGATTTTTTAAAAATGTACATACCTGAAGGCTAGATACCTGAAGTTAAAACTAGGCAATGTTCATTGTTTGCCCTGATTTTTTAAAATAAATATACTTTGCATAAATTTTTTTATGTTCAGCATTGGTTGATAATTTGAAAGATCTGGTATTACCAGCCCTATATTTCTTCATTGTGTGATTGTTAGGACTCTTCAGTGGCTGCCTCTTTTAAAGGAAGCAACGTTCTCCAGTTTGCCATAGAGTCACAGCCTCTCCAACTGCTTACATGCTTAGCCTCCTGAGGCACTTGAGTTTGATTATTGTTTTGTATATGTGCAGACCCATAAATAATTTTGGGTTTGTGATAAAAATAGATATATCTTTGTTGTGATTTACATTTCTAAAATATGTGATAATGTAAATGTGTTTAACAATTCCAGACTCTTTATATAAAACAAAGAATTTTAACTCATAAGAAAATGCTTTTGCATACCTCTTAGAAGCTTATAAATATGTTAAAAATGAAAATCATGCAACTCTGTAAGTATTATTAATTCCTATTTGTGCAAAGCCTGATGCTAAGTCCTTTGATATAGCCCCCGATGTCCAGTAACCTATTCCTGTTCCTTGTATGACAGATATGTATATATGACTATGAAATAACAGAGAATTTGAAAAAAAATACAACACATAATTATCAAATAGCAGTGTGCTTGAAAATTATAATTTTTCTTCAGAGGAATTAGGGAAGATTTTGTTTAAAATGTGACACTAAGTCTTTGTCTTGAAAGATGAGCAGGATTTTATCTATTGGAGACATGGATAGGTAAGATAAAGACTGAGCAAAGGAAAAGAATGCATAGAACTACCAAATACTTTAAAGAATGGTAAATATTGTTTTCCATCTTTTAAGTAAAACGAAGATATGTATTAGAAGGTAAAAAAGTAAATGGAGCCAGAATTCAGAGAACATAACACTTAATTTTCATGGTGTATCAGACTAGGTTAAATTATGGTGCAGTAATAAAAACCCAATCCCTTAATCTTAGTAGCTTAAAGAATAATGGTTTATTTTTTGCTTATATGCATATCTTGGGTTACCATAGGCTTTGTTTCATGTCATGGTAATTCTGAAAAGCTGCCTATGTAGGTAGTATCTGTCATTTATAGTTTTGCTTGTCTCTGAGGACAGAGGAAGCAACATAATGAATCAATGGAAGACTCCATCTGGAAGAAATATCACTTGCATTCATAATTTATTAACCAAAGTAGGTCATCTGACCATGTCCAACTGTTGAGAGATGATTACCCATACATTTCTCATGTTTCTGAGTGATATGAGCTAAGACATTTATACTTAGGTAAGGATTGTTAGTATAAGAACATATTCCAGGATAGTAAAGTTTAGGGATGTCTTCCTCCCTGGAGATGTTCCAGAATAGTAAAGAAAAAGACATTTCCTTTCCATTTCTTGGGAAAGATTAGTCTACCCTCCAGAGTGAAGATAAAATCCTTTTTCTTTCCAGAAGGCAAGATGGGTCTGTTGCAGGTATCCTGATATAAGATCAAAGTCTCATAAACTCAGAATTCCTTTCCTTTATTACATTCCATTGCGTGTGCAAATACCATCTAGCTCTCACAATGTCACCCTGTGTGGACTGGGATTTGGGAATAGATATTATGATGTTACTTTGGCTGTTGCTGCTTCTTTCATGAGTAATAATTCTTTGTCTCTGACCCAAAGGCCTTAGATTTTCTGTCAAGGTATAAATATAAAACTTTGACAGCTAACCTGTCACCTTGAAAATAGAGTAAAATCTCAAAAACTTCACATTTTCTGAACTAACACTAACAATATGGAGTCAGAGAAGTACAGTCTTAACATGTGCCTAGAAAGAATATATCTGGAAATAACAGTAAACCAATAGAATGACTCTGAAGTGTGGAAATGAAATGGGATAATTCTTTTGGTTCATTGGTTTCTCATATTTTATGGAAGGCAACCTGGTTGTAGTAACCCTGTACTTACATTTAATACTGCAGTTAGACCCAGATAAGAAGGTCCTTAGGGGCTCTGAGCTCCATTCCTTGATGAATCCTATATATCACAAATATTACAAAAATATAAATACTTAAAGAAAATTCATAGACTTCTCTCACTTGTGTTCTGATTTTCAGCATTAGCATAAATCAAAGTGATAAATATAATATTCGATCTTGGACTAACATTTTTCCAGTCCCAAGTAAACACTTTTCTACATCTTTCTTTCCCTTGAAGCAAAAGTTGCTTGTATCTGAGTGGCATGAATATGCCTGGGCTCTGCTGCTATATATGTTGGAAACAAAGACTGCCTTACGGTATGGGAAAGATTTATACAGAGAAAGTTTATGCTTAAATGTAGTCAGAATAATGGCCCATCCAAGATTCCAGGGTCTAATATCTAGATTTTGTGAATATGTTACTTTACATGGCAAAAGGAATTTTGTAGAAGTAATTAAGGTTAAGGACCCTGGATTATCCAGGTGAGCCCAAGCTAATCACATAGAACCTTAAAGCAGAGGATCTTTTCCAGCCGTGACCAAAGGAGATTAAGTACCTACGCAAGAGGGTCAGAGAGATGCAACTCTTTGTTGGCTTTGAAGATAGAGGTGGGAGACAGGAACCAAGTGAGGGCAAATTGAAATTATAACGGAGTAATCATAGTTCCGGCATACAAAAATGGATTCGGGCAACCATTGAGGACGTGGTCTCAGACATGTCCCTGCACCACTGAGAACTTGAACTTTATGTGAACTATACCCAACCCAAGGACACCAGCCTTTTTAAGAACAACATCTGCAAGCTGCAACTTTAAGTCTCAGGGTTGTTCCCCTTTGTAACTTTACAACTATTTAAGACCCCAACCAATCCCTACTTAATAAGCACTCCTACCTCTTGCCAGCTTCAATTACAATTCTTTTTCTTTTGTTTGTTTGTTTTGCGGTACGCGGGCCTCTCACTGTTGTGGTCTCTCCCGTTGCAGAGCACACGCTCCGGACACGCAGGCTTAGCGGCCATGGCTCACGGGCCCAGCTGCTCCGTGTCATGTGGGATCTTCCCGAACCGGGGCATGAACCCGTGTTTCCTGAATCGGCAGGCGGACTCTCAACCACTGCGCCACCAGGGAAGCCCCAATTACAATTCTTGATAAACAACTCATGTAACTTACTGTAACCTTGTGGTTTTTGCCTTTATAAGCCTCCCCCATTTTGTAGTTGGGAGGAACACAATTCAAGTGCTTCTTCCATCTGGGTCTCCCAGGCTAACAACCCCCAGCCCCCACTGTCAAAACACCCTTTTATTTCTTTTTTTTTTTAAATCTTTATTGCAATATATTTGCTTTACAATGGTGTGTTAGTTTCTGCTTTATAACAAAGTGAATCAGTTATACATATACATATGTTCCCATATCTCTTCCCTCTTGCGTCTCCCTCCCTCCCACCCTCCCTATCCCACCCCTCCTATCCCACTGCTCTAGGTGGTCACAAAGCACCGAGCTGATCTCCCTGTGCTATGTGACTGCTTCCCACTAGCTACCTATTTTACGTTTGGTAGTGTATATATGTCCATGCCACTCTCTCACTTTGTCACAGCTTACGCTTCCCCCTCCCCATATCCTCAAGTCCATTCTCTAGTAGGTCTATGTCTTTTTTCCTGTCTTGCCTCTAGGTTCTTAATGACTTTTTTTTTTCTTAGATTTCATATATATGTGTTAGCATATGGTATTTGTCTTTCTCTTTCTGACTTACTTCACTCTGTATGACAGACTCTAGGTCCATCCACCTCACTACAAATAACTCAATTTCGTTTCTTTTTATGGCTGAGTAATATTCCATTGTATATATATGCCACATCTTCTTTATCCATTCATCTATTGATGGACACTTAGGTTGCTTCCATGTCCTGGCTATTGTAAATAGAGCTGCAATGAATATTTTGGTACATGACTCTTTTTGGATTCTGGTTTTCTCAGGATATATGCCCAGTAGTGGGATTGCTGTGTCATATGGTAGTTCTATTTTTAGTTTTTTAAGGAACCTCCATACTGTTCTCCATAGTGGCTGTATAAATTTACATTCCCACCAACAGTGCAAGAGGATTCCCTTTTCTCCACACCCTCTCCAGCATTTATTGTTTGTAGAGTTTTTGATGATGGCCATTCTGACCAGTGTGAGATGATATCTCGTTGTAGTTTTGAATTGCATTTCTCTAATGATTAATGATGTTGAGCATTCTTTCATGTGTCTGTTGGCAATCTGTATATCTTCTTTGGAGAAATGTCTATTTAGGTCTTCTGCCCATTTTTGGATTGGGTTGTTTGTTTTTTTGATATTGAGCTGCATGAGCTGCTTGTAAATTTTGGAGATTAATCCTTTGTCAGTTGCTTCATTTGCAAATATTTTCCCCCATTCTGAGGGTTGTCCTTTGGCCTTGTTTATGGTTTCCTTTGCTGTGCAAAAGCTTTGAAGTTTCATTAGGTCCCATTTGTTTATTTTTGTTTTTATTTCCATTTCTCTAGGAGGTGGGTCAAAAAGGATCTTGCTGTGATTTATGTCATAGAGTGTTCTGCCTATGTTTTCCTCTAAGAGTTTGATAGTGTCTGGCCTTACATTTAGGTCTTTAATCCATTTTGAGTCTATTTTTGTGTATGGTGTTAGGGAGTGTTCTAATTTCATACTTTTACTGTACTGTCGAGTTTTGTCAGCACCACTTATTGAAGAGGCTGTCCTTTCTCCCCTGTATATTCTTGTCTCCTTTATCAAAGATAAGGTGACCATATGTGCGTGGGTTTATCTCTGGGCTTTCTATCCTGTTTCATTGATCTATATTTCTGGTTTTGTGCCAGTACCATACTGTCTTGATTACTGTAGCTTTGTAGTATAGTCTGAAGTCTGGGAGCCTGATTCCTCCAGCTCCATTTTTCGTTCTCAAGATTGCTTTGGCTATTCAGGGTCTTTTGTGTTTCCATACAAATTGTGAAAATTTTTTTCTAGTTCTGTGAAAAATGCCAGTGGTAATTTGATAGCGATTGCATTAAATCTGTAGATTGCTTTGGGTAATAGAGTCATTTTCACAATGTTGATTCTTCCAATCCAAGAACATGGTATATCTCTCCATCTATTTGTATCATCTTTAATTTCTTTCATCAGTGTCTTATAATTTTCTGCATACAGGTCTTTTGTCTCCTTAGGTAGGTTTATTCCTAGGTATTTTATTCTTTTTGTTGCAATGGTAAATGGGAGTGTTTTCTTAATTTCACTTTCAGATTTTTCATCATTAGTGTATAAGAATGCCATAGATTTCTGTGCATTAATTTTGTATCCTGCTACTTTACCAAATTCATTGATTAGCTCTACTAATTTTCTGGTAGCATCTTTAGGATTCTCTATGTATAGTATCATGTCATCTGCAAACAGTGACAGCTTTACTTCTTCTTTTCCAATTTAGATTCCTTTTATTTCTTTTTCTTCTCTGATTGTTGTGGCTAAAACTTCCAAAACTATGTTGAATAATAGTGGTGAGAGTGGGCAACCTTGTCTTGTTGCTGATCTAAGTGGAAATGCTTTCAGTTTTTCACCATTGAGGATGATGTTGGCTGTGGGTTTGTCATATATGGCCTTTATTATGTTGAGGAAAGTTCACTCTATGCCTACTTTCTGCAGGGTTTTTATCATAAATGAGTGTTGAATTTTGTCGAAAGCTTTCTCTGCATTGATTGAGATGATCATATGGATTTTCTTCTTCAATTTGTTAATATGGTGTATCGGATTGATTGATTTACGTATATTGAAGAATCCTTGCATTCCTGGAATAAACCCCACTTGATCATGGTGTATGATCTTTTTAATGTGCTGTTGGATTCTGTTTGCTAGTATTTTGTTGAGGAATTTTGCATCTATGTTCATCAGTGATATTGGCCTGTAGTTTTCTTTCTTTGTGACATCTTTGTCTGGTTTTGGTATCAGGGTGATGGTGGCCTCGTAAAATGAGTTTGGGAGTGTTCTTCCCTCTGCTATATTTTGGAAGAGTTTGAGAAGGATAGGTGTTAGCTCTTCTCTAAATGTTTGATAGAATTCGTCTGTGAATCCTCTGGTCCTGGGCTTTTGTTTCTTGGAAGATTTTTAATCACAGTTTCAATTTCAGTGCTTGTGATTGGTCTGTTCATATTTTCTTTCTTCCTGGTTCAGTGTTGGCAGGTTGTGCTTTTCTAAGAATTTGTCCATTTCTTCCAGGTTGTCCATTTTATTGACATAGAGTTGCTTGTAGTAATCTCTCATGATCCTTTGTATTTCTGCAGTGTCAGAGGTTACTTTTCCTTTCTCATTTCTAATTCTATTGATTTGAGTCTTCTCCCTTCTTTTCTTGATGAGTCTGGCTAATGGTTTATCATTTTGTTTATGTTGTCAAAGAATCATCTTTTAGTTTTATTGATCTTTGCTATCGTTTCCTTCATTTCTTTTTCCTTTATTTCTGATCTAATCTTTATGATTTCTCTCCTTCTGCTAACTTTGGGGTTTTTTTGTTCTTCTTTCTCTAATTGCTTTAGGTGCAAGGTTAAGTTGTTTTTTGAGATGTTTCCTTTTTCTTAAGGTAGGATTGTATTGCTATAAACTTCCCTCTTAGAACTGCTTTTGCTGCATCCCATAGGTTTTGGGTTGTCGTGTCTCCATTGTCATTTGTTTCTAGGTATTTTTTGAATTCTTTTTTGATTTCTTCAGTGATCACTTGGTTATTAAGTAGTGTATTGTCTAGCCTCCATGTGTAAAACACCCTTTTATTTCAATCAGGTCTCTGTCTCTGAAATTTTGGTTAACACAAAGAATGTAGTTGGCCTCCAGAATCTGGAAAAGACAAGGAAATGTATTCCCCCTCAAATCCTCCAGATACCCTTATAACACCCTTGATATTAGTCTGGTTAGACCCATGTTGGACTTCTGACTTACTGAACTATAAGATAATAAATGTTATAAATTTTTTGAAGCCATTAAGTTTGTGGTAATTGTTAGGACAGCAATAGAAAACAAATGGAGTACAAGAAAATACAGATGAATTAACTTATCACATCCTTCCTCTAGAGTAGCATGGATACAACTTGTTCTTATACAGCAAGTATCACTTCCTGTTTGTGGTGTGCACATTTTATTGCTTCTCTTATAGTTCCCAATTGTGAGTCATAGTATATAAAAGAAGTGCACATGGTAGCTAAGGAAAATTTTTTGATATTAAAGAAGCTATATTAACTTTAAATTTTTTTTATATGTATAGATGTAGTATCTAAGTATAATATCAATAGTTCACATTGGCTAGTAGATGCATATTGAACACAGAACTGTGACTGTATTATTAATATGTAATACAATTTGCAGTAAACATTTTCACATTTATTCAGAGAATTTTGATTAAAATTTTATAATATTAAATTATGATTTATATTTTACATTTAAGAATAGTAAATGATTATATTTTAAAGATTAAAATTATGTTCATATCTAATTTTTATTTTTGAAGAACATGTATTAAAATCTATTTTAATATAATTAGATGCAATTTTAAAAATTTATTAGATCATTAATCTCAATAGAACACAAATTATGTTTATAGTTGTTTATAACAAAATTATAAATTTTCTTGACATTAAGGCTATAAAAGTTAGCCTTATGGAATAAAATAAGCTATTAATTATGTATTTCTTTTATTGTCAGTCATCTAAATATTGTTGACTCATTAAGTATATACTAAGTCACGCACAAGAGTAAATTAAAAATTCTTTGGTATTTTGCCAAATTTTAGTCATATAAACAGCTTTATGTGTGTTTTTTATTTTTTTCTTTTTGAAAGGATAATTGTCAAATCAGATGTAAGAAGCATTATATTTAACAGCTTATTAGATTAATTTCTAATTTTTAAATACAGAAAAAATTTATGGAGACATGTTAAATGGCCCTCCTTTTGTAATCCTGCCCAGTCCTTGAAAATATTTGAGGGAGGGCTCTGTTAAGTGTTGGCAAATTTATAAGTAGTTTCCATGGACTGCACATACATGACCTTGTTCACAGCTCTTCTTATTACTGTCACTTTAGATATTTTGTCTGTTAAGGTTATTTTCCATTTGAAATTGGTTCAACAAAAAACACAGAATGAATTAGCATTTGAACTGAAGTTATTTTGTGTGTTAGAAGACTAGAAAAAAACTAATGAAGAATAAATATGTATGAAGGAAATATTTGTTATTGAAGGAATGACCACAGTTTCATATTCCTTTTGAAGTAACAACTACATGCTTTATGGGGCCTGTGAAATAAAAATCCCCATAGGTAACTCTGCATTATAGTTTCTTATTGCAATACATTCAAACTCTGAATGTAAAAAATAAAAAAAAATTAAGGAATTTATTTCTCTCTATATAATATAAATTATATTATGATGTGTCAGCAATAAAAACTGTATTTGTATAAACCTAACAGGTCTTTCAATAAGTATGAAATAATAATTCTGAGTGATATGAAATTATGGGTCATAATTTACATGGAACTTTATTTTGTTATTCCTTAGGTGTTCATTAAATAATAATGCATCTCACAATCAATGGCATGTTAGATGTAATACGATAAATCATAACTAAGGATGCTTATCCCAGGAATGCAAGCATGCCTCAGTGTGTAGAACATTAATGCAATACACTGTTTTAATGGGCTAAAGAGAACAGCCTAAGAGCATATTAATAAATGTAGAAAAGGCATAGGCAAAATTCATCATTCTTTCATTATTCATACTTGGTATATAAGCAGTCTTCCATAATCTAATGAAAAGCATCTATTAAGAATCATACTTACTGGAAGTTATCTAGAATCATCCATTATGTTAGGAACAAGATCAGGAGATCCACTAGCACCACTGTTTTTCAACATTGCATTGGTAGGTAGAACCCACCAATTATAGTAAGCAATACAAGAATTGCTTACTTGGAAAAACAAAATTGTGAATAAATAAAAGTCATTAGTTTGGGATACAGTGTTGATATCAAACTAGGACATAGAGCATAATAAAAAGATTCAGTTGACAATAGTAATCAAAACTATATGGCACCTGAGAATGAACCTAATAAAATATGTAAAAGGCCTAAATTTAAAAAATATAATTATCAAACAAAAAGCATAGATAATCTACTACTGGAACTCTCTAATAATAATAAGACATGTTAGTCTGTAAATGCAGTAAATTTTCATCCAAAACCCGAAGAGTTTTAATGAAAGTAAATAAGCTATTTTTAAAATTTATATAGGAAAATATGAGCTAATGTTTGAAGAACATATGGGGAAAGTTTGAAGAAGAGGATGAGGATAAATCTGACATATAACACATCTGACTACAAAGCTATATTAAGAGTATGTGATTGATAAACTGATAGAAAAAGAGACCAATGAAAGATAAAAAGCACAGAAATGTTTCAGTGCAAATATAGAAACTTGATATATGGCAGAGCTAATAATCTAGAGTAGTGGAAAATAAAATCTATATCCATGTCTCACTACATATAATAATCAATTCCAGGTAGGTTAGAAATTTGTGTTACCAGCAAACTACACAGTTCTTAGAAAAATAATGAATATTTTATTAATGTTGGATAAAACACTACTATTTTTAAGGAAAAATTTTAAAATGAATTTGACTGTAAAAGGAAAAAGTTGTGTTCATTAAAATTTGAATTTACAAAACAGAAAGAAGAACATAAAGTCAGAAGATAAGCAGAGAGCGGGAAAGATATGTACATAAATCTTTGACTTCGAATGTTTGTTTACAAAATGCTAATTAACAGGAAATTTATTTTCAAAATGAGTGAATAATATGAATAGATGCTTCCCTGTAGAGGATGTTTGAATCATCAATAAACCAATAGTCTAGTCACTTGTTGCTATCTGATGAATCAAGGCCGAATAGGCTCATTTGGAAGGTTTCCACTTAGTCTTTTTTTTCTTTTTTAATAGATCTTTATTGGCATATAATTGCTTCACAATACTGTGTTAGTTTCTGTGTACAACAAAGTGAATCAGCCATATGCATACATATATTCCCATATCCCCTCGCTCTTGAGCCTCCATCCCACCCCTCCAGGACATTGCAAAGCACCAAGCTGATCTCCCTGTGCTATGCTACTGCTTCCCACTACCTAACTACATTACATTCGGTGGTGTATATATGTCGATGTTACTCTCACTCCACCCCAGCTTCCCCCTCCCCCCATGTCCTCAAGTCCATTCTCTATGTCTGTGTTTATTTCTGCCCTGTGACTAGGTTCATCAATACCATTTTTTTTTCTTTTTAGATTCCATATATATGTGTTAGCATACGGTATTTGTTTTTCTCTTTCTGACTTACTTCACTCTGTATAACAGACTCTAGGTCCATCCACCTCACTACAAATAACTCAATTTCGTTTCTTTTTATGGCTGAGTAATATTCCATTGTATATATATGCCACATCTTCTTTATTCATTCATCTGTTGATGGACATTTAGGTGGCTTCCATGTTCTGGCTATTGTAAATAGTGCTGCAATGAACATTGTGGTACATGTCTCTTTTTGAATTATGGTTTTCTCAAGGTATATGCCCTGTAGTGGGATTGCTGGGTCAAATGGTAGTTCTTTTTTTAGTTTTTTAAGGAACCTCCATACTGTTCTCCATAGTGGTTGTATCAACCCACCAACAGTGCAAGAGGGTTCCCTTTTCACCACACCCTTTCCAGCGTTTATAGTTTCTATATTTTTTGATAATGGCCATTCTGACTGGTGTGAGGTGATACCTCACTGTAGTTTTGATTTGCATTTCTCTAGTAATTAGTGATGTTGAGCATCTTTTCATATGCTTTTTATCCATCTGTATGTCTTCTTTGGAGAAATGCTTACTTAAGCCTTCCACCCATTTTTTAATTGGATTGGGGTTTTTTTGATATTGAGCTCCATGTGCTGTTTGTATACTTTGGAGATTAATCCTTTGTCCGTTGCTTCATTTGCAAATATTTTCTCCCATTCTGAGGGTTGTCTTTTTGTCTCAATTATAGTTTCCTTTGCTGTGCAAAAGATTTTAAGCTTAATTAGGTCCCATTTGTTTATTTTTGTTTTTATTTTCATTACTCTAGGAAGTGGTGAAAAAAGATCTTGCTGTGGTTTATGTCAAAGAGTGTTTTTCCTATGTTTTCCTCTAAGAGTTTTATAGTGTCTGGTCTTATATTTAGGTCTTTAATACATTTGGAGGTTATTTTTGTGTATGGTGCTAGGTAGTGTTCTAACTTCATTCTTTTACAGGTAGCTGTCCAGTTTTCCCAGCACCACTTATTGAAAGGGCTCTCTTTTCTCTATTGTATGTTCTTGCTTCCTTTGTCATAAATTAGGTGACCATATGTGTGTGGGTTTATCTCTGGGCTGTACTTTTGATCTATATTTCTGTTTTTGTGCCAGTACCATACTGTCTTGATTATTGTAGCTTTGTAGTATAGTTTGAAGTCAGGGAGCCTGATTCCTTCAGTTTCATTTTTCTTTCTCAAGATTGCTTTGGTGATTCGGGGTCTTTTATGTTTCCATATGAATTGTAAAATTTTTTGTTCTAATTCTGTGAAGAATGCCATTGGTAGTTTGATAGGGATTGCTTTGAATCTGTAGACTGCTTTGGGTAATATAGTCATTTTCACAATACTGATTCTTCCAATCCACAAACACTGTATATTTCTCCATCTGTTTATGTCATCTTTGATTTCTTTCATCAGTGTTTTATAGTTTTCTGAGTACAAGTCTTTTGCCTCCTTAGGTAGGTTTATTCCTAGGTATTTTATTCTTTTTGTTGTGATGGAAAATGGGATTGTTTCCTTAATTTCTCTTTCTGATTTTTCGTTGTTAGTGTATAGGAATGCCAGAGATTTCTATGCATTGATTTTGTATCCTGCAGCCTTACCAAATTCATTGATTAGTAGTTTACTAGTGGCATCTTTGGTATTTCCCACGTGTAGTGTCATGTTATCTACAAACAGTGACAGTTTTACTTCTTCTATTGCAATTTGTATTCCTTTTATTTCTTTTTCTTCTCTGATTGCCATCACTAGGACTTCCAAAACTATGTTGAATAAGAATGACAGGAGTAGACATCCTTGTCTTGTTCCTGATCTTAGTGGAAATGCTTTCAGTTTTTCACCACTGAGTATGATGCTTGCTGTGGCTTTGTCATACACGGCCTTTATTATGTTGAGGTAGGTTCCCCCATGGCCATTTTCTGGAGAGTTTTTTTTATCATAAATGGTGCTGAATTTTGTCAAAAGCTTTTTCTGCCTCTATTGAGATTATCATATGGTTTTTCTTCTTCAATTTGTTAATATGGTGTATCACATTGATTGATTTGCATATATTGAAGAATCCTTGCATCCCTGGGGTAAATCCCACTTGGTTATGGTGCATGATCCTTTCAATATGTTGTTGGTTTCTGTTTGCTAGTATATTTTTCAGGATTTTGGCCTCTATGTTCTGTGATATTGGTCTATAATTTTCTTTTTTTGTGATATCTTTTCTGGTTTTGGTATAACGATGAGAGTGGCTTCGTAAAATAAATTTGGGAGCGTTCCTCCCTCTGCAATATTTTGGAAGTGTTTGAGAAGGATCAGTGTCAGCGCTTCTTTAAATGTTTGATAGAATTCACCTGTGAATCTATCTGGTCCCAGACTTTTGTTTGTTGGAAGATTTTTAATTACAGTTTCAATTTCATTAGTTGTGATAGGTCTATTTATATTTTCTAATTCTTCCTGGTTCAGTCTTGGAAAATTGTACCTTTCCAAGAATTTGTACATTTCTTCATGGTTATCCATTTTATTGGCATATAGTTGTTTGTAGTAGTCTCTTATAATCCTTTGTATTTCTGTGGTGTCACTTTTAATTTCTCCTTTTTCATTTCTAATTTTATTGATTTTTATCCTCTCCCTTTTTTTCTTGATGAGTCTGGCTAAGGGTTTATCAATTTTGTTTATCTTCTCAAAGAACCAGCTTTTAGTTTCATTGATCTTTGCTATTATTTTCTTTGTTTCTATTTCATTTATTTCTGCTCTGATCCTTATGATTTCTTTCCTTCTACTGACTTTGGATTTTCTTTGTTCTTCTTTCTCTAGTTGCTTGAAGTATAGGGTGAGATCTTTTTTTTTTTTTTATGTATGTATGTATTTATTTATTTTTGGCTGCATTGGGTCTTTGTTGCTGCACATGGGCTTTCTCTAGTTGCAGCGAGCGGGGGCTACTCTTTGTTGCAGTGTGTGGGCTTCTCATTGCGGTGGCTTCTCTTGTTGTGGAGCACAGGCTCTAGGCACACGGGTTTCAGTAGTTTGGCGTGGGCGCTCTAGAGTGCAGGCTCAGTAGTTGTGGCACACGGGCTTAGTTGCTCCACGGCATGTGGTATCTTCCCAGACCAGGGCTAGAACCCGTGTCCCCTGCATTGGCAGGCGGATTCTTAACCACTGCGCCACCAGGGAAGTCCCGGGTGAGATCTTTTATTTGAGACCTTTCTTGTTTCTTGAGGTGAGATTGAATTGCTATAAACTTCCCTCTTAGAACTACTTTTGCTGCTTCCCATAGGTTTTGGGTCATCATCTTTTCATTGTCATTTTTTTCTATGTATTTTTTGTTTCTTCTTTGATTTCTTCAATCATCTCTTGGTTATTTAGTAGCACACTGTTTAGCCGCCATATATTTGTGTTTTTTACAGTTTTTTTCCTGTAATTGATTTACAATCTCATAGCATTGTGGTCAGAAAAGATGCTTGATACAATTTCAATTTTCTTAAATTTTCTAAGACTTGATTTGTGACCCAAGATGTGATCTATTCTGGAGAATGTTGTATGTGCACATACATACAACAAGTGGCAGTGTATTCTGCCACTTTCGGGCAGAATGTTCTATAAATATCAATTAAATCTGTCTGGTCTATTGTGTCATTTAAAGTTTGTGTTTCCTTTTTTATTTTCTGTTTGGATGATCTGTCCACTGGTGTAAGTGGTGTGTTAAAATACCCTAATATTATTGTGTTACTGTTGATTTCCCCTTTCATGGTTGTTAGCATTTTCCTTATGTATTGTGTTGCCCCTATGTTGGGTGCATAAACATTTATAATTGTTATATCTTCTTGGGTTGATCCCTTGATCATTATGCAGTGTCCTTCCTTATCTCTTGTAATTGTCTTTATTTTAAAGTCTATTCTTTCTGATATGAGTATTGCTACTCCAGCTTTCTTTTGCTTTCCATTTGCTTGGAATATCTTTTTCCATCCCTTCCCCTTCAGTCTGTATGACCCTAGGTCTGAAGTTGGTCTCTTGTAGACAACACATATATGTGTCTTGTTTTTGTATCTATTCATCCAGTCTGTGTTTTTTTGTTGGGGCATTTAATTCATTTACATTCAGGGTTATTATCAATATATATGTTCCTATTACCATTTTCTTAATTGTTTTGGGTTTGTTTTTGTGGGTCTTTTTCTCCTTTTGTGTTTCCTGCCTAGAGAAGTTTCTTTAGCATTTGTTGTAAAGCTGGTTTGGTGGTGCTGAATTCTCTTAGCTTTTGCTTCTCTGAAAAGCTTTTGATTTCTCCATTGAATCTGAATGAGATCCTAACTTGGTAGAGGATTCTTCCTTTAGGTTTTTCTCTTTCATCACTTTAAGTATATCCTGCCACTCTCTTCTGGCCTGCAGAGTTTCTGCTGAAAAATCATCTGATAACCTTATGGGGATTCCCTTATGTGTTACTTGTTGTTTTTCCTTGCTGCTTTTAATATTTTTTATTTGAATTTAATTTTTGTTTGTTTGATTAATATGTGTCTTTGTGTGTTTCTCCTAGGGTTTATCCTGTATGGGACTCTCTGTGCTTCCTGGACTTGATTGAATATTTCCTTTCCCATATTATGGAAATTTTCCACTATAATCTCTTCAAATATTTTCTCAGACCCTTTTTTTCTCTCTTCTTCCTCTGGGAACCCCTGTAATTCAAATATTGGTGCGTTTAGTGTTGTCCCAGAGGTCTCTGAGATTGTCTTCAGTTCTTTTCATTGTTTTTTCTTTATTCTGCTCTGCAGTAGTTATTTCCACTATTTTTTCTTCCAGGTCACTTATCCGTTCTTCTGCCTCAGTTATTCTGCTATTGATGCCTTCTAGAGAATTTTAAATTTCATTTATTGTGTTGTTCATCATTGTTTGTTTGTGTTTTAGTTTTTCTAGATCTTTGTTAAACATTTCCTGTATTTTCTCAATCTGTGCCTCCATTCTGTTTCTGAGATTTTGGCTCACCTTTACTATCATTACTGTCATCTTTACCTTTTCAGGTAGATTGCCTATTTCCTCTTCATTTATTTGGTCTTGTAGGTTTTTACCTTGATCCTTCATCTGTGACATACATATTTGTTGTCTCTTTTTTGTTTTTTTATGAGTGGGATTGTGTTCCTGTCTTGCTGGTTGTTTGGCCTGAGGCTTCCAATACTGGAGTTTATAAGCTGTTGGGTAGTTTGGTCTTGGTGCTGAGATGAGGACCTCCAAGAGACCTCACTCCAATAAATATTCCCTGGGGTCTGAGGTTCTCTGTTAGTCCAGAGGTTTGGACTTGGAGCTCCCACAGCAGGAGCTTCAGCCTGATCCCTGGCAGTTCATTTGGGGGGTCCTTCCATCTCCTTGGGAACTGGGTTCCCCCACCAGCATCCAGCAAACACCCTAGTTGTGGGGTGATGCGAACTCCACATATTCCCACACCAGCATCTTGACTCCACCCCCTTCTCCCTAAGAGTCTTTGAAACATAGTCAGAATATGGCTGGGACTGGAGTCATAATTTGTACTGTCTAGCACTCAGGTTGGATGGCTAGAAAAGCTGAGGTCTGGTCATGCATCTCTCTAAAATGCCAAGAGGCTACCTTAGATTTTCTAACATCATACTGGACTTCTTGCATGATGGTTGACTTCCCCCAGAGTGAGCATTCCAAAATATATGAAGATTAAAATGTGAGCCTGAACTCCCAAATTGGCACAGTGTCTACTCTGCCATATTCTATTGGACACAGCAATCATGAGCTCACCTGTTTTCAAGGGATGAGTACATATACCTCAACTCAGTGGGCAGAGCTTCAAAAAGTTTGTGGCCATCTTTGATCTGCTACAAACTTTGAAAACAAACTCAATCTATAAGTACTCAAGTAAATAAATTCAAACTATGATGAAATATTTATCCAACATTGTATTGACTGGAGGTTTAAACTCTGAAAATGGCAAGTTTTTGGTGAGAAGGTAAATAAAAATATCTCATGCACTCCTGGGTGGGTGGACATGGGTACAAGTCTTTGGAGGACGGTATTTATACCACCTATTAAAGTTGAAATTATTCAAACCCTCTAGGCTCAGTAATTCCACTTCTATGTATATAACCTAGAGACACTCTCAAAAATGTGCATCAGGATATATTTATAAGAAGTTCATATTATTCATTGTTCATAGTAGCAAAATGTTCAAATGCTGGATTGATTCTCACTCAGCAGAGGAAAATGGGAAAAGGAAGAGAAATGGGGTCCTATTTGTATCTGCTGTATTTAATATTGAATTTCATTTTTTAAACGTCTGAGGTGAATATAGCATAATGTTAAGATTTACTAAAACCTGGGAAGTTTTTAAATGAGTATCCATAATATTAATATATTATTTTCAGTGGATAAAAGTGACTTCAAAAGTTTAATAAAGAGAACCTAGAAAAACAATCTGAATTATACTGGATTCTGTGGTTTAGATCTCAGTAAGCAGGTTAAGGAGAAAAGATATTTACATATATTAACGTGGTTAAAACAATTTTATTTGGGAAATTTTCTTTGGTAAAGCCCTTAATTTGTGCTTTAATTAAAAAGTGCATCCTAAATACATCAGACAAGATAGGAAAAAACTCATCTTTTGTTTACATTCTGCACATATAAATATGTACATATTATATTTTTCAAGCTTTAATATATCCATACAAATTGAAAATGGACAGTTATGTTTCAGATTACCATTATCAAATCAGATAAAATATTTGAATGAAATTAATAATTTATATTATGAATCCACTTTAATATAAAGTATGCATGTTATAATTTTAAAGTGATATAATCATAAACCATACAAAGTATTATTTTAAAATGTTTGTAGTTATAACACTTATATAATTATCAGTATATACATTTACAGATATAAAAATTAGCCTGGATAACTTAATTAAGGATAATTTTAATAGTTTCTGCAGATGTTCTTTGGTTAGTTAAAAGTAATTTTTAAAATTTGTCCTGTGTGCTTTAGAAAACATGCATGCTCCAAGTCTGGGATTAATTTTTTATACATGTATGTTAGGTCAGTCATGATAATTAATTTGTTTAAATCTATATTTTATTGAATTTTTTTCTGTTCTGTCATTTACTGAGAGAACTGTCTTTAAATCCTCACAGTATGATAGTAGATTTTTGAATTCTTCCTTCCAGTTCTGTTACTCTTAGTTTTATAGTTGAAGCTATATTATTAGGGGAAATATACTTTGAATTGTTATATCACCTTGATTAATGAAACTTCTACCATTATGGAATGGTTTCCTTTTTTTTTTTCATAATGCTGTCCCTTAAAGTACTTTTTCCTGATATTAATATTTTGGAATAACTGATATTTGGTTAAACATGGCAGTTTTTTTCCATCATTTGACTTCAAATTTTACTGGACCTTATGTTTTATGTCCGTGTCTTGTAACAAGCATATAACTGATAATTTTTAATAAGTGAAGATTTTAATAATTTACATTTACTGATACTTTTAGATTCACTTTTTGGTATTATTTGTGCTTTATGTTTTTCCATTTTTATATTTTTTTCTTTCTAGTCAATTTCTAAATTGAATTTTTATTCCATTTTCCTCTTTACCACTTGGAAAATTACACACTGTATTTCCACTTTTTCACTGTTTATACTATAAATTTAAACATGCATATTTATAATAATAAAATCCAAAGTTAATGAATACCTTAAATCACATCCCAAAGAATACAGGTAAAGTAAATTGCTATTACGTCTGACATCTCTCCTCTCAATTAGCAAACCTTCTTGTCCATTACTTTAATTCTGTTTTTTTAAACCCACAATGTATAAACTATTATTGCTGTTTGATAAATGCAATGCATATTTAACTTTTCTTATGTGTATCATCTATTCTTTTACCCAACATTCTTTCCTGCATGTCAAACCTTCTTCTGTAGATCATTCACTATCTTCCTGAAAATCATCTTTCAAATGTTACTTTATCAAGAGTCTCCTGGTAGTACTTTTAATGGTGAGTACTCAGTTTTTGTTTGTCTGAAACATGCTATTGAGAAATAGTTCCATGGGATATAGAATTCTTGAGTGAATTTAAGCATTTTAAAGATGTGTTTTCATTGTCTATGTTTTCCATTATCTCTGTCGAGATGAGAGTTTTCAAATTGCCATTGTCCTCTCTCCACAACTTTTAAACTCTTACTTCACCTCTTTTGTGTTCTAAAGTTTCAGTAAATCCACAAAGTGGTTTTCATTATATTTATTTTCCTCAAGATACATTGGGATTTCAGAGTGTAAAACTGTTGACATTCATCAACTGGGAAGATTTGTTAAGTGTGATCTCACCAAATATCCTCCTCTTTATATCCTTGTTTTCCTTCCAGTTGGAGATATGTTTTGACTTTGGTAGATTTTCCCCCCCTTTTTCGCCCCCCATTACCCTTAATTTCAATTTCATAGTTCTAGTTCTTTGTTTTACTTTGCTGCATTCATATAACAACCTAACTCTTAATTCATGTTCAGTAATTTGACCTTTGACCTTTGACATTAATTTAGTTTCCATATTTGATGGATGTTTTAAATCGGATATTTTAAATCATTAATTTAATTTCCATATTTAATCATTATATTTTCCTTTCTAGAAATTCAATTTGCTTTTCACTCAGATCTCTCTGTTCACTTTTTTATGGACAGTTTTGCTTCATCCTACTTTCAATATCTTTTTTAATGTTTTAATATAAATATACTTACTAAATTATGTTGAAGGATAAGAAACTTGTAACATTATGGCTGAATATATTGTGTAGCTGATAAATCCAATAACTGCTCCTGATTTTTGAAAACTTTGATTTAAGCCTCTGTACTTTCTTGCTTTTTTCATTGCTTGGGATTTTTTTTAATGAATGTGTTTTCCTTTGAACTTTTTCTGTGGCATTTTTGAAGCTTTGTTTGGGATTAAGCTCCTCAAGAGAGGATTTGACTTTGCTTCCACCATATACTTATGACACTACAAACTCAGGATTATTTTCAACTTTATTGTAAGCCTGGGATTTTTGTTTTGTTTTTAAATAAAGCCTTTTTTTGAGGATAGTTTTAGATTCACAGAAAAGTTGTAAATATAACAGAGAGTTCCCATATACTTCACTTAGTATCCCCATTTATTAATGTCTTGTTTCTATGGTAGATTTTTTCACCCAAGAAACCTACATTGGTACATTAAATTTCTAGGCTTTATTTGTATTTTATTAGTGTTATCACTAATGTTCTTTTTCTTTTCCAGTATACCACTCAAAATCTTATACTTCATTTGGTTTTCCTGCCTCCTTAGTCTCCTCTGATCTGTGGCTGCTTTTCTGTCTTCCCTTGATTTTTGTGATCTTGATAATTTTGAGCATTGCTGGTCAGATATTCTGTAGAATGTCTATCAATTTAGGTTTGGATGATATTTTCCTCATGGCTAGACTGGGGTAATAGGTTTTGGGAAAGAAGACCACAGTGGTGAATTGCCCTTCTCATCATATCATATTATGGGCACTGATATACCATATCAGTACATCACTAATACACCTTATTACTTATTTTGTTTTTAATTACGGCCCAGGTAATATGGATTTAGATCTCAAATCTATATGAGGAGGTGATTGTCATTAGGAATTCTTAGATGGAGATTTCCGTTTCTATTTTAATTATTTTCTCTTCTTCTAGCTCCAAAGGTAGATGCAAAAGTGACTGTAAGCTAGAACCAACCTATTTTCACACTTAGGAATGGGAACAAAATTTCTTAAAAACTTTTTTCTTTGGAAACTTAAAATTTAAAGTTAGAACTCTGAATATATTAATTTTATGTTCAATGTTTGGAGAAATATTCATTAGTAATTATCTTAGTCCAGGCTGCTGTAACAAAATACCATACACTGAGTAGTTTAGACAACAAACATTTATTTTGCAAAGTTCTAGAGGCTGGGAAGTCCGAGATGAAGAAGCTAGCAGATCCAATGTCTGTTAAGAGCCTGTTTCCTGTCTTGTAGATGGCTATCTTCTCCTTGTGTCCTCCCATGGCAGAGGACAGAGAGAAAGGAACAAGATTTCTCTTAACTCTTATAAAGGCGCTAATTGCATTCATGAGGGCTCCACCCTCGTGATCTCATCTAATCCTAATTATCTCCCAAAGGCCCCACTTCTAATACCATCACATTGTGGAGTAGAGCTTTATCATGTACATTTGTGGCACACACAAACATTTAGTCCAGGAAAGTAATCATGTATTTGATTTGGTGTCTTCCAGTTGGCTTTTTACCAGCTGTATGAACAAAAGGTAACTGAACTTTAAGCTTTAAGCTTCTCACCTGGCTGTGTTTATGGTGAGGATAAAGTGTAATAATACATATAGTTTAGCACCACACTGACACACTGTATGAGCTCAGTATGTGTTTTCAATTATTATTATTGAAAGTGGAAAAGTCCAGTCTGGTAAAGATAACACGATAACCTTGTTCTGGAACCAAGGCTAAAAAGGATGTATTTAATAGTCCTTTGTGAACACCTTTAGGATATAACATTTCTTTAAAGTAATATATATGTAGAATAAATATTTAGGATCAAATTAGAAAGTAATTTACTTTTAAATCTTTGAGTCTTATCTTTTTAATGTTCCTTACTAATTGCTTTTTAAAGCAGTTTGTAAATTTGTCTTTATAGTAATTTTTTTTGCGGGGAGCCAAGCCACATGGCTTGTGGAATATTAGTTCCCTGACCAGGAATTGAATCCCTGCCCTCGGCAGTGAGAGTGTGGAGTCCTAACAACTGGACCACCAGGGAATTCCCTAGAGGTGTGTTGTTAATGTAACATAACTTAGCTTTGCGTAAATGAGAAAAATAATTGATCAGGAAGCTAAAACAACATATGACTTTGACCACAATTCAATTTGGTACAGTATATATCATGTACATCCCTGTAATTATAATCTTTCCAAATATTTTGTAACCCACAGTTTTTTATTTTAGAGGTGCAAACATATTTTTCCAGGTGTGAGTAATGACCTATGACTATTCCTGAGCTCTCTTTCAATTTATAGCTTCCATGTCAGAAAAAAAGTGTGGAATGAAAAATAACCTCATTATTTTTATGCAATTACAATAGATTGGGCTTTTCTACAGCCTTTTCTATTAGGTTTTTCATCAAATATCTATTTTTCTTTGCTGAATATTTATATGTATTGTTTGAAAAACTGGCCAAGTTGATTCTTCCATTCATATACAGAATTTATGAAGAATATATTTTAAAGAACTATCATCCATCAGTGCAGAAAGAAATTAAGCCAATAACCTAAAAAATTGAACATATATTTTACAATAAAAGAAAGCTGACCTTTTGTCAGTATAAGAAAAATTAAAAATAGTTATTCAAAAGTTGTAATGAGGCATGGCTTGTTAAGTATTTTTGTTCCTGGTTCTAGGTGTTACTGATATAATAAAAAATTTTAAATAAAGATGCTCAATATAAGATTACATTGTTCTAGTATTATATATGGATATGATGGAACTTAAATAATTAAATTGCTATTAGCATGGTTATATTCAACATGAAAACTATCTTTCATCATTACTTTTCTTAAAAACTCTTCACTTTTCCACTTCCAAAATCAATATCTGAAAATATACTTACATGTAGAATAGTTTAACTCATTGATCTTTACAGCAAATAAACATTTTCCCCATATTTTGAGGAGGGTCATAATCAGTGTCGAGATGGAAAATTTGGGGCTTCCTTGGTGGCGCAGTGGTTGAGAGTCTGCCTGCCGATGCAGGGGACACGGGTTCTTGCCCCAGTCCGGGAAGATCCCACATGCTGCAGAGCGGCTGGGCCCGTGAACCATGGCCGCTGAGCCTGCGTGTCCGGAGCCTGTGCTCCGCAACGGAAGAGGCCACAACAGTGAGAGGCCCGCGTACCGGAAAAAAAAAAAAAGATGGAAAATTTGAAATAGTTCATTAAAAATTCCTTATTCCAAATGGTGATTGCCTTTTCCTGTAATCAGGAAAGAGTAAAATTTCCCCAGATTTTACATGTCTCAACACCATGAACAATAACATGCTTTTTAGACTTCCCCTTTGAATTTCAATATTCTTCAACGTGTTGGGATTATATAGATTTCATGAAAAAGTGATTTGCCATTTTTAAGGATATCTTTTCAGATAATAGAATTAAGGCGGAGTTAGAGAAGTATAATTCCCTTAACTGGAAAGGGCTTGGGATTTCTCAATGCAATAACTGATACTACAATCAGATATCAGTTATGGAAAAGTCGATGCTGGATTGTGTATGTGTGTGGTATGTGTGTAAAACCCACTTTATTCTAACAGCCTTTATGAAAGTACCCCAGACCATTTAACCTTACATTTCCCTTCTCTACACTTGCAAGAGTTAAAATTTCTCACAGTGACACTTCTGAAAAATCTGCACTCCTCAACATCTGAATCAGTGTGCACACTTTGTCAAAACTCAGGGCTAAATGTATTAAGTTAGTACTGATCTTCACCTGCTACAGAAAGCATACTTATATTCTGTTAATGCTATTGACAAGTTTCTGTAGGAATATTATGGACAGTATCCCTTGAGAAGTGGCTACTTACATTTATGAAACTTAAATTTATGTGGCTTCACTTACTAAAGTATTTAATTAAATTCTTATACCATTAAAATTGGTTCAGTAATGAAGCAGTGGTAAAAACCCCTGTGGTAAGCTCCTTGTGCCTGATCCATATGTCTATCTCTCTTTGTAGTTTAAAATAAATGATTTACCTATATAATGTACATTTAATAAAGTCAAAGATAGGCAAGGGGATTATTAAATTAAATCTTAAAATGTCCTCTAAATTGTAATGATTATGCATATGAGACAGCTCTAAAATATGGTAATACTTTTTCTTGTAGTGAGAACATATAATATTAAACTTACCATCTTAACTACTTTTTAAAATTAATTTTTATTGGAGTATAATTGATTTATAATGTTGTATTTCTGCTGTACAGCAAAGTGAATCAGCTAAACATATACATATATCCACACTTTTTAGATTCTTTTCCCATATAGGTCATAACAGAGTATTGAGTAGAGTTCCCTGTGCTATATAGTAGGTTCTTATTAGTTATCTATTTTATATATAGTAGCATGTATATGTCAATCCCAATCTCCCAATTTATTCCTCCCCCCCATCCACCCTGGTAATGTAAGGGTTTTTTCCTACATCTTTGACTCTGTTTTGTAAATAAGTTCATTTGTACCCTTTTTTTAGATTCCACATATAAGTGATACATATATTTGTCTTTCTCTGACTTATTTCATTCTGTATGATAATCTCTAGGTCCATCCATACACTGCAAATGGCATTATTTTGTTCTTTTTTATGGCTGAGTAATATTCCATTGTATATATGTACCACATTTTCTTTGTCCATTCATCCCTCAAAGGACATTTAGGTTGCTTCCATGTCCTGGTTATTGTAAATAATGCTGCAGTGAACATCTTTTTTGTGTGTGTGTGTGTGTGTGTGTGTGTGTGTGTGTGTGTGTGTGTGTGTGTGTGTGTGTGTGGTACGTGGGCCTCTCACTGCTATGGCCTCTCCCGTTGAGAAGCACAGGCTCCAGGCGTGCAGGCTCAGCAGCTGTGGCTCACGGGCCCAACTGCTCCACGGCATGTGGGATCTTCCCAGACCGGGGCACGAACCCGTGTCCCCTGCATCGGCAGGTGGACTCTGAACCACTGCACCACCAGGGAAGCCCGGCAGTGAACATCTTAACTACTTTTAATTGTACAGTTTAGTAGTGTTAAGTATCTTCACATTGTTGTGCAATGGATTTCCAGAACTTTTTCATCTTGCTACACTGAAACCCACTAAATCCTCTTTCCCCCTCTCCCTAGCCCTTGGTGACCACATTTCAACTTTCTAGTTATCTGCTTTTGACTACATTAGATACATATTGTAAGTGTTATCATACAGTATTTGTCCTTTTGTGTCTGACTCATCTTTTTTAGCATAATGTTCTCAAGATTCATCCATGTTGTAGCATGTGACCAGATTTTTTCTTTCTTAAGGCTGTGTAATATTCCATTGTATGTATATACCATTTTTTAAAATCCATTCATCTGTCAATAGAAATTTGGGTTGCTTCCACCTTTTGGTTATTGTGAAAAATGCTTGGATGAATATGGGTGTGCAAATACCTCTTTGATATCTTGCTTTGTGGTTTTTTGGGCATATACCCAGAGGTGGGATTGCGAGATCAAACGGCAATTCTATTTTTAATTTTCTGAGGAACTCCTAAACTGTTTTTCATAATAGCTGTACCATTTTATATCCACAACAGTGTATAAGTGTTCCAAATTTTCCACATTCTTACCAAACTTGTTATTTTCTGTGCTTTTGTTAGTAGCCATCCTGATGAGTGTGAGGGGATATTTCCTTGTGGTTCTGATTTGCATTTCCCTAATGATTAGTGATGTTGAACATCTTTCATATACTTAATAGCCATTTGTAATCTTATCTGGAGAGAGATCTACTTAAGTCCTTTGCTGATTTTTAACTGTTTTTTTTTTATTGTTGAGCTATAGAAGTTCCTTATATATCCTGGGTATCATTATACCATTATCAAATATATGATTTGCAATTATTTTTCCCATTTCATAGGTTACCTTTTCACTCTGTTAAGTGTTTTATTAGTCTCACAGAAGTTTTCAAGTCTTGTGTAGTCCCATTGGCCTATTTTTAATTTTGTTGCCTATGTTTTTGGTGTCATATCCAAAAACTCATTGCCAAATCCAGTGTCACAGAAGTTTTCCCCTATGTTTTCTTCTAGAAGTATAACAGTTTTACGTCTTACGTTTAGGTTTTTAAACCATTTTGAGTTAATTTTTGGATATTGTTTAAAGTAAGGGTCAAACTTCATTATTTTGCATGTGGACATAGTATTCTCTTTAAAAGTAGTTGATTTGATTTATCAAACTTAAGTGTCTGAAAAGGACATTATAAAAGGTTGGATAGAGATTTAGATCTGGTTAAACAGATAGTATCATTCACTTTTTTCCCCATTTATTTATACTGGAGGGTATTCAAAAACAAAAGACTTAGCTATGTCCATAAGAATTGAACTCTTCTGTGTAAAGATATAGATTTCCAGCTTCTCTTGCTTGACACTTTAGAGATCTGGCCCTTTCAGCATGCCAGCAACTTTCCTGGAGCCAGATAGCTATTGTATTTTTGGATGAGGAACCAGCAGGTCACTTTGCACTCTTCCCCATCACTCTCTGTTGTCATAGCATCACTTAAGTCTAGTAGCAGGGGCTTTCAGCATCATCTTTCCACTTTTATTCTTCTCATAGTAGAGTTAAGACAAAAGCAAACCACTGCTTGTACCCTTATCTATTTCACAGGTGGGAAAAGTAAAAATTGACGCAGAAGGCTTCATCTTTCAAGAAAAGATAAGGGGTGCTTTTTTCCCCCCTATAAGTGAAGGATATTTTTCAACTTGGCATATTTCAAACATTCATATTACCTGCCCACTCGCTATAGGCATTTGATTTTTCAAACCCTGCTTTAAGCAGTAACTCATGGTAACAGCTAAAATTGTGCTATAAGTATTCTCAAAAGTTCATCATTATCTATCTTGCTCCTGAGGGAAGCAGAAATGATAAAATATTTTATTAGTGTAGATAGGAACCCTTCTTCCTTCTGTCAGGGCATGCTATTTTTTTAAATTTTGGCTGAAATTGAATAAAAGCCCCCTGTCATATGAATTCCAAGTATGATACCTGGTAACATATTCTTCAAAATATTCAAAATTGACGTTTGAATAAAAGTTTTGCTCAGTCTCCATTGTGACTCTGGTAATGTATTAAACTGTTTACCATTAGTAATTAAGAATAGATTTAAGCTGCCTATAGATTTCTAGTCTATTTTAATAAGATTTATTACTTTTCACTCACACACCCATACGATGATAGGCTAGGTAATAATGAAGGAGATATATATATATATATATAACAGGTTTCAATAAAACCAGAGTTAAATTCTGACAGGTAAATATTTAAAATTAAAAACAAATCCTTTTAGGCCATCTAGAGTTCTTGGTGGAAATGTAACATGCTAGGAGAATTCTGTTTACCATTTAAATTTGAAGTACTGCATCCATTATGGTGACAAAAGTGGTTTTAGCAGCTCTCATTACATTTCTTTAAAATTTCAAAGTACTTTGGGTTCTTCCAAGATGAATGTCCTTCCTTCCTTGCCTCTCATTTCTTAAATTATTTTCTGAAGATAGCAAAGTTTGGCCAGTTTAACTGACTCCAACTCTAGGCATTATGTCATTGCTTCCTTTACTTACAAATGGACCACAAATATTCTTTTCCTCCTAAAAAACTGTCCCTCCTCTGTGCTTCCCTTGTGTTAACAGGGTCCATCAGGAGCAAATCTCCACCCCTCTGGGCAGCACCCTAAGATGTCCTCCTTTTAGTCTCTTTCTTCTCTCTCTCCTTCCCCTCACACAAATTAACTCTTCAGTTCACAAAAGTATAACTTCTGCTAACACTATCACATTAATTCAATGTTCTTAATAGAGAGCTGTAGGCTGTGGCAGCCCTCACATGGAAAAGCTGCCCTGCCCACACCAGATTTGGAGAACAGCCAGGGCATTGCAGCCTCTGAAGAGAGTTTCCATCAAGGACTAGTTTTCTTTTTTAAGTTATATAATTATCAGCTTTATTTATAACTTATTTGTAAGTTAAATGGTATAAAGGGCATAATAAAATTATAAATTTTTACCACTTAAAAAATGCTGTAGTACAACCTAATCCCATAAAAATTTTTAGAAAATCAAAGAGAAAATGCATACATGTAGCATCATCATCAGATAACTATCAAAGTATTTGTCAAAGTGATTCCATATTTATTGAAGAGTTTTCTGAATTATTGTGATTTCCCAGGTCATTCAGAACCAGAAAAATGATTCTCTGCTTCATGTTCAGAGTACTGAAATGGTTTATCATTCTGCTAATTTAAATAAATGTCATTTGGTTTTAATGATCATTGTAAACCTATTTAACATGTGAGCATATATATCTATAGGATACTTGATAAAATTAATTTCCTAAAACTGCAGATCTTAGGAAGATAATCTTATTTGTCACAAAATCATAGACACCTGGAAAAACTGAAATAGTACTCATTTCTTTATTTGTTCCTTTAACAAATATTTCTTTGCTCAGTACTCTGTCAGGCGTTCTTTTAGGCACTGAATTACAGAGTGAAGAAAAGAAAAAGTCTAATTGCCTGGTCCTATGGCTTATGCATTGTAGTGAGAGAAGGCATATAAAACAATCTGATCAATTAATTAACAAGAAAAATTTCTAGTCTAAGGGTTCTCTCAACCTTGAGTGTACACTGTAATCACCTGGAGAGTTTGAAAATTTACCAATGTTTGTGTCCCTCTCCTAGAGATTCTGGGGTGAGTCCTGTGTACATGAATTTTTAAAAGGCCCCATATGACTCAGATGTGCAAGCAGAATTGAGAAACATTTGCCTAGAGATTTATGTTAATCAGAGAATTGAGGTAAGGAAATGTGACAGAATTTTTCAGTTTCTGTAATTCCAAAACCCACTAGATGTCCCAAACAGCACCTTAAAATGTATTCAAGGCTTTCCAGGATTGAAAGTGTCTAAACTTTATTAGAGCAGGAATGCAATTTAATAGAAATGCAGAGGATGTCTGAAGGAAAATTAAAGAGCCTGAAAGCGGCTTACAAATGATAAAAGAAATTTCTGAAGATCCTGAGAATGAAATTGAGAATTGAAAATACCCATGTCTCGAAGACAAACATGAACTCTATTGATTGAAGTCAGGGATTGGAAATGAGTATCAGAAATTTAGTGAAGGCTGAATAAGGTAGAAGAGGAGATTAAAATGCTATGGATACTCTCTCACCTCGTCCCAGCCCAGGGGTGGGATAGGGAGGGTGGGAGGGAGACACAAGAGGGAGGGGATATGGGGATATCTGTATTCCTATGGCTGATTCACTTTGTTATACAGCAGAAGCTAACACACCATTGTAGAGCAATTATACTCCGATAAAGATGTTGAAAAAAAAAAAGCATTAGAAAAAATGGTGTGGATAGATTGAAAAGACCTTGGGTGATCAAAATATTGGGATTAAATTTTTGTATCTCTATCATCTGTCTGTTGTCAATGCAGATATTTCATATATCTACTATCCTATCTTATTGGTAGAATTTTTTAGTTCACTTTACTTCTTGGCACTGTTCCTGATGTCCTTAAGCTACATATTTTAAACTCAAATATGCAACTCAACTGAATTGGATATCCTAGTGTTAATGTGCAAGAAGGACTAAACTTTCCCGTAGGCTGTATCTTGGACAGAAGTTTGATTTTTATTAACGATGTGGCATAATAAATTATGTTTCTGCCTCTTTTAATTCCCTTTCTCATTCATTGAAATTTAAGATCCAAGTCAGTGACATGAATATTGTCTCAAAGTCATTATCAGCCAAAGGAGAGCAGTATGGTATACAACCGTTATGTGCATGGGTTCTAGTACAAGGTACGTAATTCAAAAAGGTGTACTAAATTTGCCATTTATGGGCTGTGTGACCTCTGACATGCTAAGTAATTAATCTTTCTGTGTAGATTCCAAGTTAATAACAGTAGAAATAAAGCAGTAAAACAAATTCTGTATTTTAAAAAGTCATTCACAGTAAATTCTACCAGGATTATGTTTTATATATTTTTTGTGTGTGAAAGTATTTGATTTAGGAAATCCCCACCCAAATCCAATGGATAATAAAAATATTGAGGATGAAACTTAAATTATAAAATACAGAGTTAAAATATGATATCATGTCTTTGGTTTATTACAACTTACAATATCTCAGTTGCTTATTTTCATAATTTAAATGGTAAAATATTAACTGTCCAATGTAAAACCAGTTATTTAAGATTTCAGTGACTAAACAAAGGCTCCACAATTACTTCTACAAAAGTCTATTTGCTAAAATGGTCAATATGTTAAAACAGGTGGTTATGATAAGCAATCAACTAAATTGTGTGGCAAGTGGCCACCACAATATAGTTTCAGTGAATTTGCAGACGTATTACTGATTGTGTGTGCGGGATCGCATGAATAATACTTAATCATTGGTGGATTTCCTTTACTCTAGATTATAAGAACCAACAGTAGTTAATTGTAAATGTAACTATAAATAAATAAACTCATTCTGTAAAAATAGAACTTATACATTTCCCCCAAAGCCTTTCTTTAAAAATAATTACATATTAAAGTAAATAAATAGTTGCCTATAAATACCACATAGTCCTGGTGTTAACTTCCAGGTGCCACTTAGCATATGAAATAAATATGTCAATCTTAGCACTATTCAGATCCTCACTTAGCTTTCAATGCCTCCTAATAATTCCAGCTGAAACAAATCAATTTTATTAATATTACAGAGTTTTTTTCATTTTAAGTGGAAAACCCTTAAGCTTTGTTCCCAGGACAGTTTTGTTTTCCTTCACTCTTCACTCTCAACATGTCTGGGAGGGCATTTCTGAACTCTCTGTAGTGGTTTAGTGCAGTGGTTTAGTTGATCCATTCTTTGTCATAGTAAATGCAGGGCTAGGATTTTATCCCAAGTGCCCTGACACTAAATCCATCACTACTCTGATGTACCAAAAGACTTACTTACGTTTTTGTATTAATGAAAATAATAAGCTTATTTAATTTCCCACTTAAAAAATCTATCAAATAGAAATGGGAAGTCACTAAGTACTACCTTGACCAGAAATATTGTCCAGCACTGGTTTCCTTACGTCTCTCAATTGCACCAGGTTTTAATAAGTGAGTGTCTAATTCTTAAAAAGATTACATGGTAGCAGCCTTGGAATGGGGCCTTTGGTGCAAATATGTACTTGAGTTACAACAAAGCAATTCTGTTCTGGCTCTGAATTTTTGTTTTATAGTCCTCGGTAAGGTTAGGTTTAAACTTGAAATCTAGTTTCATTTCAAAACTACCATGCAAGTTACAGACTGTTTTAGAGCTGTCTTTTTTTAATCCGATGGCTAATTTCTGCAAGACCCCAAATATATAAAAATTGCTTAATCACAATGTGATAATAACTTTTCCCTCTGAGAACAGATATAATAATATGTAGCTCATTACAAGTTCTCAGAGTTTCTATCCTCCCAGCAGGACAGCATTCTGCAAAATTTATAAATATGCTAAGCCTTCCCAAATATTTGTCATTGGTTAATAAATTATGCTGGGTAATATCATATCTAATAAAATATTTATTTCAAACATCAGGAGGCATGGTTTCAGCTAAGACTTTAGTTAAATGTCTATGGGTCGGTAGCTTGATATATTCTCTTTAATCAAAAAGAATAATGAATTGAGTCACACACAGTAAGACACAGGTTGAAAACCTGCAGTGAAAGTATCTTAATTTGTCCTGCCCTCATGCTATTAACCTAATTACCATACAATTTAAAGTTAATAATAAATACAGGCTTAAATGAGATCAGACTAAAGTGTGGGCAATTATGCCAAGAACTTTAACAGAAGACACAATGAGTTTTATCAATTAATTTCAATTCGATTTGACTTCCCCTGAAACTCTCAAATTGAAATGGATTAAATCTAAATTAAAGAGAACAGAATTTTTGATAGAGTCACAATAAGGCAATAATGTAAATTACCCCCTGCCTTTTTACCATGTTATAGTCCTTTGGGAGAGAAATTTTTAGCAGTTTGAGTTGTAGGTCATGCAATATCATAGCACTGTATTAGCAGAGAAGTGATAAGATTTATTCCCTGAACAATAAAGTTTTAGATCCTTATTTACACATCAGCAGAATACTTGTCTTGTTTTCTATATATCTGAATTTAACTGAAAGCTTTGTTCAATTTCACAAAAAAATGACACTAGTTGTTTAAGAACATGCATGAACATACCCAGTATTTTTAGTCTGAGAACAACTCTGTTAGAAGTAGAATTGCAGAATGTGCTTTTTTTATGGACATCAGCAAATAAAGATAGTGTGGTCTCAATTGCATTTATTTCTTACAAAATTATGCTGTTTCATGACTATTTCAATCTGAAAATATATGGAATGCTTAAGAATCACATGAAAAAAGCATGCTGACACATTTTTAAGTGAAAAAATTGGAATTAATATAACAATTTGAAAAAATACATATAACTAATTGAGATCCAGACAAGGGAATTTAGATCTTTGGGGAAAGTACCTTGAGGAGAAGTGTAGTCTTTCAGTGCATAATTATAACTGCTTAATTTGTAGAGCTATTATTAACATGATTCCCCTTCTGTAGACATCAGATCTACAACAAACACATTTTGAGTTACATACAGTATGTATTTTCAAGTCATTTTCACAGCACATACTACTAGCAAACAAATCCATGAAGAGTATAGAAAACTCCGAATGAGCAACCACTATATGTAGCACATAAAAATAAACCTAATATAAAAAGAGAAGGTCAAACAAATCAAGAATATTTGAAAAACAAAGGGTTGTCGCATATTTTATAATTCAATATAATTACAATCTTAATATAATTTTTAACATTTTAAAAGTTGTAAATCTGCAATTGTAAATGAAACTGTCTTATTTGTTTATGGTTAGTTAATTGATGGAATATAAGGGTTTCTTTCTCTGAATTATATAAAAATGATTGCTCTTCAATGGCAACTCTATTAGTTTTCTATTGCCATGTAACAAATACAGTAACCACAAACAGTGTCTTGAAAACGACACTCATGGGAATGCCCTGGTGGTCCAGCGGTTACGGCTCTATGCTCTCATGGCCAAAGGCCGGGGTTCCAGCCCTGGTCTGGGAACTAAGATCCCACAAGCCACAAGACGTGGCTAAAACAGCAACAACACAACAGCAACAAAAAAACCACAACACATTTATTATCTCACGGTTTCAGCCGGTCAAAAGTCCAGGCATCTGTAGCTCGGGAGCTCAGGAGGGTGAAATCAAGGTGTCACTGGTCTGTGTTCTCATCTGGAACTTGAGGCTGTCTTCCAGCCATGCTCAGGTTGTTGGCAGAATTCACTTGCTCTTAATTGAAGTCCCTGTCTTCTTGCTTGTTGTGGGGCAGAAGTCACTCTCATTTCCCACAGGCTGCCCACAGGTCCTGGCCCTCTCAAAATATGGCAGTTTACGTCTTCAAAGCCAGCAGGAGAATATTTCTCACACTCTAATCTCATTCTTCAAAAAGACCCAGGTCCTTTTAAGGGCTCACCTAATTGGGTCTTATCTACCCACAATAATTTTCCTTTCAACAAATTCAAATTAATTTGGGACCTTCACTACATCTGCAAATCCTTTCACTTTTGTCAGCTAACATAACTTAATCATGGAAGTGGAATCTATTCTTTTCCCCATCTCGCCCACACAGAAGGAGAGAGTATTACATGGAGTGAATGCATCAGGAGGAAAGAGTCTTAGGGGCCATCTCAGAGTTCTCTTACTACATAGTGATATTTTTGAAAAATGGAGAAACTGCCTTATTTTCTGTTTTGCATATCAGGTGTTAAAATATTTCAAGAACAGGATTTAAGAATTATTGATTTTTTCTATATCTAGCTATGTAGAGATGGTAGGTAACCAAGTTGTCTAGGATAACTAAAAAGAGTAATGTCAGACCTAGGACTGCCCCCATATCTCTGACACCCATCAGTGCTTTTACCAGTATTTCATCCTTCTTCTTACTACATGAACAAATAGTGAATTTTATTGCGTACATATTCTGCTTCTATTGAGGTAGTCATTATTTCCCCTTTATATTGTTGGTGTAACTGGTTTCATTGATAGATTTTTCAATTGTTTCACCCACCTTGCATTCTTTTTTCTGGCATCTTTGAAGATTTTCTCTTTACCTTTGGTTTTCAATAGTTTTGTTCTGATTTTTCTTCATGGATTTCTTTTTATTCATCCCACTTGATGATTGTTGAGTTCTTAGAATCTATCAATTAATTTCTTTCATCAATTTTGGAGAATTCCCAGCCATTATCTCTTTAAATATGACTTCTGTCCCATCCTCTCACTCTTCTTCTTCCTTGAAAATTAAATGTATTTAAGATCTTTTCAGTGTATTCTCTACATGTCTTACCTTTCTTCTCTATTTCTTAGTAATTTGCCACTGTATTTCCATGAATTTTCCTCTCACCTACTTTATGTTCACTAATTCCTTTCAGCATGTCATATCTGCTATTAAATGTATCCAGTGAGTGTGTGTCTATGTTGGATTTGCATACAGTAAAATATACACATCTTTAGTGTGAAGACTGATGAGATTTGTCAAATTTATACATCTTTACAAAATTCACACATAAAATGTTTCCATGCTAGAAAATGTTCACATGGTCCCTTCGAGTTGACCCCCACTCCCATAGTCATTCAGTTTTGATTTATAGTCTCATACATTAGTTTTCCTTGTTTTTGAATATTATATAAAATGAAGCATATAGTAAACATTCTTGTGCCTTATTTTTTTTGTTCAAAATAGCTTTTGTGATTCATCCTTGCTCTTGCATCATTAGTTTATTCTTTTTATCACTAAATAGTATTCCTTTGTATGAATATAGCACAACTTACTTATCCATTCTCCTGGTCATATTGTATATATAGGTCTTCATTTCCCTTGAGTAAAGTATGCATTGTGAAATTGCTAAGCTAGAGGGTAAGTGAATGATTAATGTTGTAAGAAACCACTTTTACCAAGTGGTTATAATATTTTACCTTCCCTCCAATAATATATGAGAATTCTAGTTTCTCCACATCCTCACCAACATTTGGTATTGTCAGTCATTTCTCGTCATTCAAGTGGGTGTGAAGTGTGATACATCATCATGATGTTATCATTACTTCTCTGATCAATAATGATGGTGAGCACTTTTTCATGTCCTTATTGGCCATTCATATATCTACTTTAGTGAAGGACTTATTCAAATAGTTTGCCTATTTTTTCAATTGGGTTGTCTTCTTAATATAAAAATTCTTTATATATCCTAAATATAAGTTCTTTCTTAGACATAAGCATTGCAATTTTTTTCTCCAGGTTTGTGACTTGCCTTTTTATTTCTGTAAAAGTGTCTTGACAAAAGTTTACAATTTTGACAGAAGTTTACAATTAAGTCTAATTTGTTTTTGTGGAAAATGTTTTTAGGTTCTGTCTAAAAAATATTCTGTCTAAAAATGTTTTACAGAAATAAAAATGTTTGTCTTTCCAAAAGTTTCAAAGGTATTTTAAAATTTCATCAAGAATTTTTAGATTTAATTTTGAGTTTCATATACAGCACTATAATGTTTCTTAAATTAAACATTGAAATCTATGGGTTTTTTAATATTTATATTGACTCCTCAAATTCATGATAATGGTGTATATCTCTATTTGTTTTATTTAGTTAATTACCCATGTTTTATAGAGATCTAAATCATATAGTGTTTTATTTCTGACAGAATTTTGATGTATTTGATGCCATTTTAAACAGTAGTTTTATTTTCCAGTTGTTCTCAGCTAGCTATTGAAATGCACCTGATTGGTGAAGTTGATCTTGAATCCTGCAAACTTGCTAACTTCACTTAATAATTTGTGTAGTTTTCTTTTTCTCGGATTCCATAAGATAGTCTATGTTAACAATCAAGTCATTTCTGAATAAAGAGAGTTGTCCTTCTTTGTTTCTAATATTCATGTTTGTTTTTCTTTTGTTTACTGTCTTGCGCAAATTAGGGCCTTCAACCCAACATTGAATAGATGTGGGTAGTAAGGGCAGACATTCTTGATTTGGTGCTGCCAGGTTTAGGGAGATGTTTTCAACATTGAGTGTATTGTTAAAAGTATGATTTCTGAAGTCACAAAAGTATTTTCCAAGCAAAAGTAATATATTTATTCATGCAATAAATCAGTTATTCATTTAATATACAAGGTAGATACAGAAACAAAATGCTTTTGTCCTCTTGGAGCTTGCACATTGTATAAATGCAAGAAATGAGAGCACAGATAATAAAGAAGTAAATAAATAAACTATGTAATCAGGATTACTAGTGTGAGCAGTAATTTAGTACATTTAAAAATTACATTATGACTTTTTTTGAATGGTATTTCCTGTCCACCCTAATACTGCTCTTGTCATAGGCTCTATCTGGATAAGTCTTTTCTATCTCTGTGTCTGATTTGTATATTTAGTGAATGAATGACTGAGTGAATGAGTGAGTGAATGAGTAACTGAATAACTTGTTTTACTTGAAAAATAATTTTGCTACTTGAGAAATATACATTTTTCAAAAGTAGTCAAAATATTTTTTATTTCTTTGGAAATCTTTATCTGTGGAGTCTTTACTAGCCACTCACCCTTAACAGAGTATTTAGTTTGTACTATCTATCACATTTTATTACAGTTTATACATGTCTATTTACTCATGATTCTGATTTCTTTGAAGTTTGAAACCAGACAGTGCTTGAAAGATAGTGGCTGTTCCATAAATGCATGTTTAAGGAATGAATTGATTAAAAATTATGAGACATTTTTGATCCACTGAGCAAAATATTCAAGAAATTCTATATTTTATTGTACTTATATACCAGCAATTTAGTACTTGTCAACTTTGCTATATTATGTCAGGATCTCATTTCATGGTAAAAATGGAACTTTATAGTGTGTGTGTCAAGGAACATTATTTTCTATTTGATAAGGACACTGCTTGCATTTAGAGACAATAACTTTTCTTTCTATTAATGCCATCATTCCCTCAAGAGCCTAAGGCACTGACATATATTACAAAACAGTAGGTCATAGAGAAAAAGCACTTTAAAATTTTCAGTGTGAATATAAAGGTTAAATTGATTGATATCTACAAGTGACAACTTGCTGTTGAAATTAGAAGGATGGGTTCAGAAGTCAGTAGTTAAGCTGAAATTTGTGTCTACACTCAGCCTCTGTGCAGCAGCACACCATTCATAAAGCTGTTGTGGAGGAGATCATGGTTGTATAACCAAATACCCAAAGTATCCAAATATTAAGGTTCTACTAAAAATAAAGATCTGGGTTCAAAAAAAGAAGAAGAAACCCTCCTGATTTTGTTCAGGACACACGGAAGGACATCAGAGTATCATGTTCATCTATGGTTTCTGTACATTTAAAAATAAGCAAAAGTCAAATTCAATATAGAAGTAATATAGTTTTAGTTTCTTTAAAGCAAGCTGTGTCAATACTTTATAAAAAATTTGTCATTTTTACTTTTAATCTAATATTTTCTCATATATCCAGAATAAATGTTTGGATTAAATTTCTAAATTAATAGTCTCATTTCATATTTTCTTTTATATCTAAAATAACTATCCAGCATAAATGGAAATTTGGAGATTCAGGATTTAGTCACACCTTAATCCCTAAATTTTCATTTGTTCTGCCACCTGACATTAATGACTAGAATATTTACCCCTTAATTTCATGTCTGTGCTCTCTTTGAGATACTATTACTGGGCAGAAATTTTTTTATAATAAACTTTTTATTTAGTAAAAGCTTTTTATTAAAAAATATTTGTAATCACAAGCCTAAGAATTCAAGAGTAGAAAGAAGAGGCGATAAACAGACACTGTTAATTGAAATAGAATTAGTCACCTTTTACTAAAAGTTAAAGGTCTGGAAAAAAGATCTCTATACTGGTGATTTATTTAAGCATAAACAGAACAATTTCAGGTTCACAGTTAAAGAGATGATGACTGAAAATACGGTCATTACTGAAGTAGTCATTCTGGATTGTTGAAAAAAGGGACAACCACAGAGTGTCTTAAGCAACTCTTGGGTTGAATCATAGGAAATTACTAATATTTGATTTTTAAAATCTAATAGCACAGTAATTTTATATGGTTCAAACTAATATTATCTGCCAGTAACTTTGATAGTTATTTTGTGTTAGTAACTGATTTATAACAAGCTATACCAATCTCTGAATACTAATGAAATCACATTAACTTTTTTCATTGCATTTAAATATTTCTCAGGGACAAAACTTCTCAATCCCCAATCCCCAAATGACTCCTCAAATGGAGAGTTTCTCTGCCAAGTGTTGGAGAGAAAGTGGATTCTCATACATTGCTGGTGGGAATGTAAATCGGTTGAGTCTCTTAAGAAAAATATTTGGCATAATTATATAAAATCAAACATTTGTGTGATAACATGTCCTGAATCCCAGAAATTTCATCCCCCAATATATGCTCAAAGGAAACAACTGCTCAGGTATTAAAGAGGACATAATATAAAAAGGTTTATACTAGCAAAATATTTGAATGAACATGAATGTGCACTGGTAGAATGGATTAATAAATTGTAGCATATTTAAAATGAAATAATTTATAGGAGAAAAGATGAATATAGCTACATGCAACAAACCTAATGAAATAGCAATATACATTTGAATGAAAAAGCCTCCCTAATATTACATAGAATATGATATACTTTTAATAAATTTAGAAGTTTTATTAAAAATTAAATAGGGGAGAGATAAGTTGGGAGATTGGGATTGACATATACACACTACTATATATAAAATAGATAACTAATAAGAACCTACTGTATAGCACAGGGAACTCTATTCAATACTCTGTAATGACCTATATAGGAATAGAATCTAAAAAAGAGTGGATATATGTATATGTATAACTGATTCAGTTTGCTGTACAGAAGAAATTAACACAGCATTGTAAATCAACTATACTCCAATAAAAATTAATTAAAAAAAAGAAAATTAAACAAAAAAGTTAATCTAAGAAAAGAGATAAAGTTGCAGATAAAAAAGCAGGGGACTGTTGCACACAAGATTCAGGATAATGGTTAATTTGGAATGGGTTTATCAGAGGGTGTATATTGGTAGATATAAAATGTTGCCAACTGTCCAGTCTTGTTTTCAGTTGTCTCATGGATGCTCATTATATTAGTATAGAAAAGTAAATACATAAATAAAAGAAGACTTCCTGTGGACAAATTATGAGAGTGTCATAAAGCAAACACTACAATTAACCCACTTCAATGAATATGTGGTTCAAAATAAGAAAATAAATGAATAATAAAATTAAACCTCTGGGAGTTAGGTAATATTATTCCCATTAAAAAAAAAAGAAAACCAAGATACAGCCAAGTTTATGAAGATATTATTAGTTAGATGTATCTGGCATAAAAGCTACTTTACAAAAGGAGCACCTGATGGTATTTTTGATGGGTAACATGAGGTCCTGCCCTGCCATAATGTATCTAATCTATCGTCCACATATGGTGCCAGAAATGTGTATCATTAGAGATAATTTCTGAATTTATGAATTCTGGATTTGTTTTTAGAAATTTCACTGACCTAGGTGAACCAGTTGCATGTAGAGGACAGTGTGGGCCTACTATCTCAACTCCATCAAAGATGGCCTCGCTATGCTCTGCTTTCAACCTAGTATGCTCTTCCCAGAAGTTCTCCTAGACCTTTCCCTGATGAATTCTGGTCTGTTCCACATCCTCCTTAAAAAGGCCTAACTGACCTCCCTAAACAAAAAGCAACCCACCCAACGCCACCTTTTCACCATCAATCCTATTGCTCTATTTTTCAGTTCCCTGTTTTCTTTGACTAAATTTCTTCAACTTCATACTTTATCACTTACTTATATAAATGTTCAATTGTTTAATAGTTTTTCACTTTTAATCTTATTACTCACTATTTAAAATGTAAATACCTTAACCTTACATTACTTATTTATCTTTGGAGGTAGTACCATTTAGGTTGGTTGTACTCTGAAAGCTGATAACAGAAGACAGTTTTTTAAAGTGACATTTTATGACATTATTTTTGATATATTTACATTTGGTCATGGGAACATAAAAATGTGGCTCTAAATCTTTGGTTCTCTGATGGAATATTTATGCAGTAAAGAATTCCAACCAGGAAACTTAATACTGTAAACTTGTATATTTAACAGCGAAGTCTTCATCATTGTTTCCCTTGACAAGCATACCTGCCTAGTGATTTTCAGATTTCAAGAAAGTACCTTTCTTTTGTGTTGCCTTGCCTACAAACCAGATAATAAAATCGCTATTTGCTGAAGCACCAAGAGAAGTAGATAGCCCTACAAATAGCTTTTGTGTTATTTATATGAGTATCAGTTTGGGGCATATATTGAACTAAGAGTGTCACCATTTATCAGGGAAATTAAGATACTTGAAAGATCATTCTCTGGCTTTGCCCTTTTCTCAAAAGCTTTCTCACCAAGTTCAATGCACTGCAGGAGCTCATTCAAACATTTTATACTGACTTGAATTTAGCTTTGATGTGTTGCTTCATTAGGAGCAATAATGAGGCTTGAATAATGGCACTTGCTAGTGGAATAAAAGTACTACAGAACAACAGCAGGTCCCTCTATCCCTCACTCGTGATAGGGCATTAAACACTGTTTTAAGGTTTTAACAAACAGAGGGATATCATATATGCATTGGGTCAGGTTTCTGCTATGCTGTTTCTATTATTGCTAAGGAAAACTTGCTGTTCAAACTGCATTTTATCCAGTCAGATTACCCCATAATATAAATTGCCTAAATTTTAACAACTGCAATGTGTATGGTCTAGACGATAGGACACAAAATATACAATTCTTAGCCACGTTGAGTACGACTGTGGCTTATGTATTTGAGTTCTAGTTTCTCTTGAATAATACTTGCTTAGGAAATTAAGGAGATTTTATTCACCTTACTGTGTCAAATATACATTATATTTGTGCAATCAGTTGCCTTTTTAGTTTCCTTTCCAAAAAACATTGATCAGATTTATAGGAGGGCTTTTATTTTTACAAAGAATCAGAACATCATATTTAAAAGCAGAATCTTTGAGCTGGAAATAAATTTAACTGATTTAGCTCAATTCCTTTTTTATAGAGTAGGAACCTATATTGGTTATTTCAAAATGGAATTGTTCTGAAATATCAACTTTAGGTGACTAGAAAATGTATTTTCTTTTTAGTCAAACACATTCATGATCAAAGAAAATGGAGATATATTACACATTCTGAAGTTTGACACCCTGCTAAGATCTTCACTGGAATATTTTAATTACAGTAAATGTTGTGATCATTACATCTCAACCCTTTCAACGTTTATTTCTCTTTCTCACACACTTGAATAAATGCCAAGTAAATAGCATCTTTAACAGAAAGAAATATGGAAATACTTGATGAATTTCAGATCATATGTGGAATATTGAAATCATTTAACTGCAGTTCACACTGTTTGTAATCAAATAATAAAGTATATCAGCAACTTAATTGGGTTCAGTAAGTTTGAATGGATGTTTTCTGCAGGGTTGTTAAGCTGTAATATTAACAATGGGCTGGTGCTACTCCAGTCCTTTTGCTCCTTCAGAGAGAGGACCTCCCAAATGAAAAATAGTAGAGAGGGCCTGCCAGGATTTACATAGAATTATAGTACATTATATTTCTGGCTTTTGTCTCTATGTTTTATTTTTCAAAAATGTAAATCTTCACGCAGCTTTATCAAGTATCTTTCAACCTGAATTACTCTAAAACATCTTGATCCCTTGAAGACCTCTGAAAAGCCAAAGTAGGTAACAATTAAATCATATTTTCAGGTCTATGTGTGATGCTAACAGAAAAGTTCCAAATATATGCTTTACTTTCAAAGGAATGTATATATGCCAATTTCAAGACTCTAGCAGTTAACAAAATATAGCAATTGGCATTAATTGAACATATAAATAAAAAATACATATGCACATACATATAATATGTGCACTGTGTGTATGTACATTGGCTAACTATAAATGCAACCAAAGGGACAGGGGGTACCTCTAGTTACTAGCAATGGGAATAAATCTCAACTCAATTTTGAGGTGCTGGGAAATATTTAGTGAAGGAATGAATACAATTATGAAAGAAAGAGAAAAACTGTGAAACATTGCCACAAAAGTGTGTACAAAAAGTCCAAAACCACAGGAGATAGCAGTCAAAAGAGCAGGGGTTTCATTCAAACAGTCCTAGTTTTGACTTCCAATTTAGCCACTTAGCTGTAATATTTTTGACAAGTTTCCAAAAGTTTTGAACCTTGTTATCTATCTTAGCTCATGCTGCTATAACAAAATACCATAGACTGGATGGCATAAACAAAAAAATAATTTCACGTAGTTCTGGAGGCTGAGAAATCTAAGATCAAGGTGCTGGCTCATTTGGGGTCCATGAGGGCTCACTCTCTGGTTTGCAGATGGCTTCTTTCTAGCTAAGTACTCACATGACCCTCCCTCAGTGTGTACATGCAGAGGGAGAGAGAGAGAAAGAGACCTCTCTTTCTCTTCTTATAAGGGCACCAATGCCATCATGAGGAGCCCACCCTACCTAATCTAACCTTAATTACCTCCCAAAGGACCCCATTTGTAATACCTCGTGGGTTAGCACTTCAGCAACAAACATTGTCTGTAAGAGTATCCTTTTCTGAAAATGGCATAAAATAGACCTTGCTTAAATTTGTGGGAGTCAGAACACAGTAAACTTGGTGCTGCAGCTCTGGTACTGCTACTGCAGTTTGTGACCCTACAGTGAGGGAGTCAACAGCTGATCAACATAAAATGGCTCCTAGTACTTGAGTTTTATGGCCAAGAACACTCAAATTCCAACAGAATGCGCTAGAAGACATATAAGGAACTGGCAAAAGGGGAGCTGACAAATGGTTTTGAACTGTTAGCTCATCGTCTATGTAAAAGGTAGAAAACTAAGGATGCAGCTAAAGAGATAAGCAGAATTACACTGGCAAGAGTTGTTGGAGTGCTGTGGCATTTCTCTTCCTCACCTTAAACCAAATAAGAAGATTTTCATGAGAACCACTAGCCAAACTTCCTGTATATCCCCACGTCTTGCCGGCCACAGAAGTGAGTCTGAAACACATCTGAGAAGTATAATGATAAAAGAACTTTATTATTTGCTTGAAGTGGCAGGATAGACAGTAGGACAAAGGTACACATTTCCCTTGAGTCAGATGTGGGCCACAGAGGATTTGTCAGGTACTGAAAGGAACTTTCCTAACTGAAGTAGGGTTGAGATGATTATACTTGTGTCCTGTTAGGTCCAAACCTGAGTGACGGTGGGGTGTGGCATAAAAGGTCAGCTGGAGGGGACCTCAATAGCAAGAAGGCAGGAATTGGAACTTGCCAGTGTAAGAGGGAGGATTCTCTGAAAACACACAGAGGAAATCATTTCAAGAAGGAAGTAAGCATAGAATAAGTGCCAGGTTCAAAGAGGGATGGTAGTAGATTGAAATAGAATTAAGCTACCCTCCTCAACTCCGAATCACCTCTCATCTGATTGAACCCTTGCAGGGAGCTGTGGGACCAGAAAATGAAGTTAAGTGGTGAGGGAAGACTTGGCAAAGGAGGGAAAAAGTTGGGATTTTCTTTTCACTAAGTGCAGACTTGCAGACCTATAGCAGCATTCAGTTGGAGAAGGAGAGAAACTTTAAGATAACTGAGGTTCAGAGTTCTGATTATTTTATTAACTCATCATTTCACTTCATGAAATCGAACTATTTTGAGGCTTGGAAATACCTAAGGACCTACCCATGAATTTACCCCAGAAGCACACAGAACCAAGCTAATGAGTAAATATGAAGAGACTGGGAAAAGACAAAGTTGCTCTATGACTTGCATATGGAGATCAATATGTTTAATAAAATAGTTATATTACTACATATAGTGATTAATAATAATATATTAAATAGTTTATGCTAGTATTTTTATAATTTCAGAAAATAGTATATACCTAACACAAATTTTCCCATCTTATAAAATTAAAGTGAACTTTTTAAGGTTTTGGCATATAAGGACATTGTGAAAATTATGTATATTATACATATTATATATGTAGTAATTTGAACCTATTGCCGCCATTCCCAAAAGTTAGGTACTGTTGTCTCTGGGCATATCTTCACAAAATTTAAAGATGACACTACTCAAGGATCCAAAAAAAATACAGATTTCATTAACTATTTTATATTCTATTGGATTTTAAGATCTCATAAGTGGATATGCAAGTCTTTGAATTTCAGTTCTCTTTGCATTTATGATGCTGTTCAAGAACAAACCCCTCACAGAGATATCAATTATTAAAGAAGTGTCTTAAGTAGAGCAGGTAGTCAGTAAGGCAGGAAACAAAGCAACCCCAGGGATATGTTCTTCCAGCATCCTGTCTGAAGTCCAAGGAATTTGTCCGGTTTGCACAGCCGCTGTTGACAGTATCACTAAGAACAAAGCGATAAAGATACTAGAATTCTTTAAGTGCATTTGATTGCCTTTTTTGAGTATATGTGGGAAGAGTATTTATTTTCTTTAGTGTTAAAAATATGAAGAGAAAAATGAACATCAATTTAGGTTCCTACTTCTCTGAGAAGTAGGAAGAGTAAAAATGCTGAGCTTCATAATGGGATCAAATTTAAGTTATCAACTTAAAATAGACTGTTATAGATATGTTGTTATATGTAAGCCTCATAGTAACTACAGAACAAAAAAACTATAGTAAATATAAAATATGTGACAAGCAAGGAATATAAGTGTATCACTAAAGAAAGTCATCAAACCATAAAGGAAGAGGACAAGAGCATAAAAAAGGAACAAAGAGGAGCTACCGAAACAGGTAGAAAAGAATTAACAAAATGGCAATAAGAACGTGCCTATCAATAATTACTTTGAATGTAAATGGACTAAATTCTCCAATCAAAAGACAGAGTGGCTGAATGGATTAAACAAAAAGAAAGAAAGAAAAAAACAGACCCATCTATATGCGGCCAACAGGAGACACTTCAGGTGTAAAGACACACACAGCCTGAGATGAAAGGATGGAAAAATGTACTTCATGCAACTGGAAACCAAAAATTCTGGAGTAGCTATACTTACATCAGATAAAATAAACTTTAAAGCAAAGAATGCAATAAGAGAAAAACAGGATATTACGTAATGATAAAGAGGTCAATCCAACAGGATATAACAGTTGTAAATATTTATGCACCTAACATAGAAGCACCTAAATATATAAAGCAAATATTAACAGACTTAAAGGAAGAAATAGACAGCAATACAATAATTGTAGGAGATATTAGTATCCCACATACATCAATGGATAGAACGTCCAGACAGAAAATCAAAGAAAACAAAAGTCTTAAACATGTTAGACTAGATGGCCTTAACAGATAGTTAGAGAAGATTCCATCCAAAAGCAACAGAATACACATTCTTCTCAAGAGCACATGCATTTTTCCAGTATAGATCATATATTAAACCATAAAATAAGGTAATAAATTGAAGAGGATTTAAATCCTATTAAGTCTGTTTTCCATCCACAATGGTATGACAAGAAATCAATCATATGGGAAAAAAACTGGAAATTCACAAATATGTAGAAATTAAATAACATGCTACTGAACAACTGATGGGTTAAAGAAGAAATCAAAAGAGAAATAATACCTTGAGGCAAATAGAAATGGAAATGTAACATACCAAATTTTGGGATGCAGCAAATGCAGATCTAAGAGAGAATTTCATAGTGATAAATGCCTACTTCCAGAAAGAAGAAAGTCTCAAATAAGCACCCTATCTTTACACTTCAAGGAACTAAAAACTAAAAGAAAAAATTTACCTCAAATTAGTAGAAGGAAAGAAATAACAAATATTAGAGCAGAAATAAGTGAAACAGAGACTGAAAAGTCAATAAAAAAGATCAATGAAACTAAGAGCTAGTTCTTTTAAAAGATAAACAAAATTGACAAACCTTTGGCTAAACTCACCAAGAAAAAAAAAAAGAAGACTCAAATAAAGAACAAAAGAGGAGACAATATAATTGTTAGACAAAGGATAATAATAGACTACTATAAACAATTATATGCCCACAAATTTGGCAACGTAGAAGAAATGGATAAATTCCCAGAAATATACAACCTCCCAAGACTGAATCATGATGAAATAGAAACTCTGAACAAAGGAATGATTAGCAAGGAGATTGAAAAAGTGCTTGACCAGACATCTTCACTCGTTTATTCTACCAGACATTCAAAGAAGAATTAATACCAATCCTCTCAAACTTCCAAAAAAATAGAAGAGGAAGAAATGCTCCCAAACTCATTCTACAAGATCAGCATTATGCTGATACCAAAACCAGGTAAAGACACTACCAAAAAAAGTTACAGTCCAATATCCCTGAAGAACATAGATGCAAAAATCCTCAACAAATATTAGCAAATGAAGTTCAAAAATAAAAGGATACACTATACATCATGATCATGTGGGATTAATTCCAGGGATACAAAGATGGTTCAACATCTGCACATCAGTCAATGTGATACATCACACTATCAAAATGAAGAAAAACAATTTTGGGACTTCCCTGGTGGCACAGTGGTTCGAGCCAATGCAGGGGACACAGGTTCGAGCCCTGGTCCGGGAAGATCTCACATGCTGCGGAGCAACTAAGCCCATGCACAACAACTACTAAGCCTGCACTCTAGAGCCCGTGTGCCACAACTATTGAGCCCGTGTGCTCCAACTACTGAAGCCCACGTGCCTAGAGCCCATGTTCCTCAACAAGAGCAGCCACTGCAATGAGAGGCCCATGCACTGCAATGAAGAGTATCCTCTACTCACTGCAACTAGAGAAAGCCTGTGTGCAGCAATGAAGACCCAACACAGCCAAAAAAAAAAAAAAAAAAAGAATAACAATTTTACAGTCATCACAATAGATGCAGAAAAAGCATTTGAAAAAATTCAATGTCCTTTTTTGATAAAAACTCTCAAGAAAGCAGGTGTAGAAGGAACATACCTCAACATAGTAAAGTTTGTAGTTGACAAGCTCATAGCTAACATCATACTCGATGGTAAAAAGCTAAAAACTTTTCCTCTGAGGTCAGAAAAAAGACTAGGATGTCCAATCTTGCCACTTTTATGCAACACAGGATTAGAAGTCTTAGCCAGAGCAATTGGGCAAGAAAAAGAAATAAAATCATCCAAATTGGAAAGGAAGAGGTAAAATTTTTGCTATCTGCAGATGACATGCTATAATATTTAGAAAACCTTGAAGACTTCATTAGAAAACTATTAGAACTTATAAATGCATTCAGCAAATTTGCAGGATACAAAATCAATACTCAAAAATCTGTTGCATTTCTTTGCACTAATATGGAACTATCAGAAAGAAAAATTAAGAAAATGGTTCATTTACAATTTCATCAGAAAGAAGAAAATAATTAGGAACAAATTTAACCAAGGAGGTGGAAGACTTCTATATTGAAAACTATAAGATATTAGTGAAAGAAATTGAAGAAGACACAAATAAATGGAATGGTATTCCATGTTCATGGACTGGAAGAATTAATATTGTTAAAATGTCCACACTGCCCAAAACAGTCTACAGATTAAACACAATACCTATCAAAATTCCAATGACATTTTTCACAGAAATAGAATACACAATCCTAAACTGTTTACAGAACACAAAAGACCCCAAATAGGCAAAGCAATCTTGAGAAAGAAGAACAAAGCCAGAGGCATCATGATTCCCTACTTCAAACCATATTACAAATCGAGTCATCAAAAATAGTTTGGTATTGGCATAAAAACAGACACATAGATCAATGGAACAGAATCAAGAATCCAGAAATAAACCTATGCATATATAGTCAATTTATGACAAAGGGGCCAAGAATATCCCATGGGAAATGTCAGTCTCTTCAATAAACAGTGTTGGGAAAATTAGATGACTATCTTATACCATACACAATAATTAACTCAAAATGGGTTAAAGACTTGAACTTAAGCCCTGAAAACATAAAACTCTTAGAAAACCTAGGTAGTAAGCTCTTTGACATATGTGTTGGTGATATTTTTTGAATTTGATGCCAAAAGCAAAAGCAAGAAAAGCAAAAATAAAATGTAGCACTGCATTGAACTAAAAAGCAAAGATAACCATAAACAAAATAAAAAACCTACTACATGAGAAAAATATTTGCAAATTACATATTTGATAAGGGGTTAATATCCAAAATATATAAAGAACTCATACAAGTCAATAACGACAAAAAATAAACAATCCTATTAAAAAATAAGTAGAGGATCCAAATAGACATTTCTCCAAAGAAGACATGTAGATGGCCAACAGGTACATGAAAAGATGCTCAGTATTATTAATCATTAGGGACATGCAAATCAAAACCACAATGAGATATCCCTTCACACCCATAAAAATGGCTATTTTCAAAAAGACAGGAAATAACGTGTTGGTGAGGACATAGGAAACTGTTGGTGGGACTATAAATTTGTACAGTCACACATTGTAGAAAACAGTATTGTAGGTTCCTCAAAAAATTTTAAATATTAAAAATAAAAACTATCATCTGATCTAGCAATTCCACTTCTGAGTATTTATCTGGAGAAAACAAAAACACTAATTCAAAAAGATATGTGTACCCCTATGTTCATTGCAGCATTATTTAAAATAGTTGTTTATGGAAATAACCTAAGTGTCCATTGATGGCTGAATGGGTAAATAAATTGTGGTATATACACAATGGCATAGTACTCGGCCACAAAAAAGAATGAAATCTTGCCACTTGTGACACTGTGAATGGACCTCAAGAACATGATGCTAAGTGAAATTAAGTCAGAGAAAGACAAACACCACATGATCTTTCTTATTTTTAGAATCTGAGAAGAAATAAACCACACCAAGTTCATAGATGCAGAGAACATATTGGTTGTTGCAAGAGGTGGGTGGGAGAAATGGGTGAGCTGGTTTATTTGTTTATATTTTGCTTAAATAGATTGAATAAAATTTTTTAAATATGAATAAAAAATTGGCATCAATATAGGTTCCTACTTCTTTGAAAATATTGTTTTCATAATGTTTATGTTTTTATTTTTAAAAATACACTTGTCTCTACAAATATGTTAAAGACCTTTAAATAAAATTTTTCTTTTGTTATAAATAGGGTATCACTCTGACTCTGTAGTTCATCTTTAAGGTTATGTAAGGATGTTAATTGACTTGTCTTTCTCTGAATTATTTCTCTAAGCATAATTCCATCCAAGCCCATCCATGTTGTTGTGAAGGGCAAAATTTCAATCTTTTATGGCTGAATAATATTCCATTGTATATATACCACATTTTAAAAATTCATTCATCTCTTGATGGGTTCTCTATTCTGTTCATTGTTCTATGTGTCTCTTTTTGTACCAGTACCATGCTGTCTTGATTACTGTAGCTTTGTGGTATAGTCTGAAGTCAGGAACCATAATACCTCCAGCTTTGAATATTCTCAAGACTGCTTTGGCAATTTTGGAGTCCTTTGTAGTTCCATACAAATATTAGGATTATTTGTTCCAGTTCTGTGAAAAATGTCATGGGCAATGTGATAGGGATTACAATAAACCTGTAGATTACTTTTGGTTAAATGTACATTTTAACAATATTAAGTATTCCAACCCATGAACATGGGATATCATTCCATTTCTTTATATCATTTTCAATTTCTTTTATGAATGTTTTATAGTTTTCAGGGTATAAGTGTTTCACTTTTTTTGTTAAATTTATTCCTAAGTATTTTATTCTTTTTGATGCCATTTTAAATGGGATTGTTTTCTTGCTTTCTCTTTTTGATAATTCATTATCAATGTATAAAAAAGCAACAAATATCTGAATATTAATCTTACATCCTACAGCTTTATTGAATTCCTTTATTGTAATAGGTTTTTGGTGGAAACTATAAGGTTTTCAATATATAATATCATGTTATGTTCAAAAAGTGATAGTTTCGTTTCTTCCCTTCCAATTTGAATGTTTTATTTCTTTTTCTTGATTACTTTGGCTAGAATAGCCAATGTTAAATATATTAAATAGAAGTGGCAAGAGTGGGCATATTTGTCTCATTCCTGATTTTAAAGAAGAAGCTTTTAGCTTTTGCTTATGATGTTAGCTGTGGGTTTATCATAAATGACCTTTATTATGTTGAGATATGTTCTCCCAATCCAACTTTAATGAGAGTTTTTATCATGAGGGAATGTTGAATTTTGTCAAATGCTTTTCCTGTGTCTACTGAAATGATCATGTGATTTTTTTAGCCTTCCTTTTTGTCAATGTGGTGTATCACACTGAATAATTTTCAGATACTGAACTATCCTTGAATCCCTGGAATAAATCCACTTGATCATGGTGTATGATCGTTTTTATATACTGTTGGATTCAGTTTGCTAATTTGGTTTGAGGACTTTTGCATCTATATTCATCAGATATTTTGGCCTGTAATTTTCTATTGTGTACTGTTTTTGTCTGGTTTTGGTATCAAGGTAATGGTGGCCTCATAGAATGAATTTGAAAGTGTTCCCTCCTCTTCAGTTTTTTGCAGTAGTTTGAGAAGAATAGGTACGAGCTCTTCTTTACGTGTTTGGTAAAATTCCCTTGTGAAGCTGTCCAGTAATGGACTTTTGTTTGCTGAGGGTTTTTGTTTTTGTTTTTTGTTTTTAATTATGAATTGAATTTCACTACTAATGACTGGTCTATTTCTTGTGTGTCTATTCCTTCCTCATTCAGTCTTGGCAAACTGTATGTTTCCAGAAATTTGTACATTTCTTTTAGATAGTCCAATTTGTTGGCATATTACTATTTATAGTATTCTCTTAGGATTGTTTTGTATCTCTGTAATATCACTTGTTATTTCTCCTCTTTGATTTCTTATTTTGTTAATTTGTGCCCTCTCTTTCATTTTGATAAGCCTGGCTAAAGGTTTATCAATTTTGTTTATCTTTTCAGAAAATCAGCTCTTGTTTTATTGATCTTTACTGTTTTTTGTGGTTTTTTGGGGGGTCTCTATTTTATTTATTTCCTCTCTAATCTTTATTATGCCCTTCCTTCTGCTTACTTTATGTTTTGTTTGTTCTTCTTTTTCTAATTCCTTTAGATGGTAAGTTGGGTTGATTATGTGAGACTTTTCTTGTTTCTTGAGATAGGCTTGTATCGCTGTAAACTTCCCTCTTAGAACTGCTTTTGCTGCATCCTATAGATTTGTGAAAGTTGTGTTTCTATTTTTATTTATCAGGAAGTATTTTCTGATTTCCTGTTTTGATTTTTTCATTGATCCATTGGTATTTTAGTAGCATGTTGTTTAGTCTCCATGTGTTTTTTCCCTCATTTTACTTTCTATAACTGATTTCTAGTTTCATACCATTGTGGTTGGGGAAAAAAATGCTTAAGATAATCTCTATCCTCTTAAATTTGTAGAGTATTTTTTTATGACCTAGCATGTAATATATCCTGGAGAATGTTTCATGTGCAGTTAAAAAGAATGTGTATTCTGCTGTTTTGGATGTAAGGTTCTGTAGATATATGTTAGGTCCATCAGGTATAATCTGCCATTTAAGTCCACTGTTGCCTTATTGATTTTCTGTCTAGATGATCTCTCTGTTGATGTAAGTGGGCGGTTAAAGTTCCCTACTATTATTGTATTATTGTCAGCTTCTCCCTTTATGTCTGTTAATATTTGCTTTATATATTTAGGTGCTCCTGTATTAAGGGCATATATGTTAAAAATTGTTATAGCCTCTTCTTGTATCGATCCCTTTATTGTTATGTAATATCTTTCTTTGTCTTTTGTTATAGATATTGTTTTAAAGTTTATTTCATCTGGTATGAGTATTGCTAGCTCCACTTTATTCTCATTACCATTTGCATGAAATATCTTCCACTCTGTCAACTATCAGTCTGTGGGTGTCTTTAGCTCTGAAGAGAGTCTCTTATAAGCAGCATGTAGATGGATCTTTATTGTTTGTTGTTGGTTTTTTTTTACCCAATCAGACACTCTATATCTTTTGGTTGGGACATTTAGTCCATTGACTTTTAAAGTAATTATTGATATGTATGTACTTATTGCATTTTTGTTACTTGTTTTCTGGTTGTTTTTGCAGTTCTCTGTTTTTTCTTCTTTTAGTTTCTTCCCTTGTGGTTTGATGATTTTTCTTCAGTGTGCTTGTGTTCCTTTCTCTCTACTCTCTGTGTATCTATTGTAGCTTTTGATTTATGGTTACCATGGGGTTCATATATGTTGACCTATAACTATACTCACTTGTTTTAAACTGGTAGTCATTTATTCAAACACATTCTAAAAGATCTATATATATTTTTTACTACCCTCCCCTACATTTTGTGTTCTTGATGTCATATTTTACATCTTCAAGTCCGTTCCCTTACTGATTATTGTACTTGTAGTTGATTTTACAATTTTTTTGTCTTTTTATCTTTGTAATAGCTTATTAAAGTGGTTGATAGTCAGCCTTTACTGTACATTTGTCTTTACTAGTGGGATTTTTCCTTTTCTATATATACTTATACTCTGCTATAGCCTTTTCTTTCCACTTAGAGAAGACCATTTAACATTTTGTTTAGGATAGGTTTAGTATTGATGAGCTCGCTTAGCTTTTGCTTTACTGAGTTCTTTATCTCTCCTTCAATTCTAAATGATAATCTTGCTGGGTTGAGTATCCTAGTTTGCAGGTTTTTCCCTTTCAGTCCTTTGAATACATCATGCCACTCACTTCTGGCCTGCTAAGCTTCTGTAGAAAAATAACCTGATAGCCTTATGGGGGTCATTGTATATTACACTCTGTTATTCTCTTGCTGCCTTTAGAATTTTCTCTTTAACTTTTGCCATTTTAATTATGATATGTTTTGATGTGGCTCTCTTTGGCTTATCTTCTGTTGGACCCTCTGTGCTTGGATATCTGTTTCCTTCTTCAGGTCTGGGAAGTTTTCAGCCATAATTTTATCAAATACATCTTAGACTCCTTTCTCTTGCTCTTCTCTTTCTTGGACCTCTGTAATGCGAATATTGGTATACTTGATGTCTTAGAGGTCCCTTAAACTGTTCTCATTTTTTAAATTTGTTTTTCTTTTTGCTGTTCCGAATGGGTGATTTCCATTATTCTATCATCCAGATCATGTATATGTTCTTCTGTATCACCTAGTCTTCTGTTAATACCTTCTAGTACATTTTTCATTTTAGTTATTGTATTTTTCGGTTCTGACTGGTTCTTTGTTTTATTTTTTAATTACTTATTAAAATTCTCACTGTGTTCACCTATTCTTTTCCCTAATTCAGTTAGCATTCTTATTATTAATGCTTTGAATTCTTCATCTGATAAATGGTTTATTTCTGTTTCAATAGTTTTTCAGATTTTTTTGGTTATTGTTCTTTCAATGGAATCAAATTCCTCTGTCTTCTCATTTTTCTTAACTTTCTATATCTCTATAAAATCAAGTGAAACAGTTACCTATTGCAGTCTTGAAGTAGTGTCCTTGTTTGGGAGCATCCTTATACAGTCTGTGTGTGCCCAGTGGCTTTGGTGGGAGACGTTGATCTGATGTGAGCACAAATCATATCTTTCTTCAGGGTGTGCTGGCAGCCTTGGTAGGAGGTGGAGCTGGAGATGGAAAAGCTAGGTCCAGAGCCGTGTGTGAGTTCAGGCTTCTTCTTTACTCAGGGGCCTGTACCACCCTATCGATGGTTGGGGTTGGGTCCCAAGATGCTGGTGTAGAAGCCCTGAGAGTCATGTCTGAGTTGGCTCCATTCCCTTTAAGTGTGTGCTCTCTCTCTTCCCAACACCAACACCCTTGCCCCAAAGGGAAGCAGTGCTAGAGCAAGAGGGGCTGGCACCAGGGCTCAGTGTGGGTCTGGCTGTGGCCATTGGCAGTCCCAGCCACGGTTAGAGACTCAGAATACTTCTGATGTGCTGTCCCTATATGCACCAGTAATGGCTGCCCTTATCCCATTGAGTTGCAGCTACAGTCCAAGACACCTTCCTCTGTCACAACTGAGCCGTCCCCTTGGCTGCTGCAACCTTCACCCTAGAGTGAAGCTGCACTGCATACCAGGTGGGGCTTGTGTGGGTACTCAGTGTCAGCCACAGTGTGTGCTGTGGTGGCCCTAGCCACAGTCAGAGACCCAGACTGCTTCTGATATGCTACCTCTGTAGGTGCCTATAATAGCTGTCCCTGCCTTGTTCAGATACAGCTCTGGGTCTGAACCACATTTGTCCCTCACAGCTGAGCTCTCCCCTCAGCTGGAGCAGCCCTTGCCCCAGTGTGCAGCTGCATCATGCAGCGAGTGGGTCTGGAGCAGGCACTCAGCTTAGGCTGGGGCATGTACCCGAATGGTCACAGGAAACTGACCAGCATCCTTTGTAGTTTCAATCCCCCATCTCTGCTCTGTTTTGGAAGTAAGCAAGTGTGTATGACTTCCTTAAAAGTGGAGTGCAGTCTTCCCATAGTCCTCCTGTTAGTCCCACCAGCCCTCCAACCATCCAAGGGTACTTGTCCTCCTGGTGTTGGACCCCAGGGCTGGGGCATTCAGTATGTGGCTCAAACCGCTCACTCCCCAGGGAGGTTAACCCTCCTCTTCTGAGTCCCCTTCCAGGGCACAGGTCCTGACCCTGTTGCTTCACTTCCCTTCCTACCCAATTCCTTGTGGCTGTTCTTACAGCCTTGGTTGTACAAGAGTCTTTCTGTCAGTCTCCAATTAGTTTGCAGTAAGAATTGTTCCACATATAGACGTTCTTGTTGTGTTTATTGAGGAAAGTGAGTTGTGTCGTCCTATTCCACCATCTTGATCTGAATCCCTCTCATAAAATATTTTAGACCAGAGATGGAATATAACATTTTTAGATTAGCCAATATGCACTTACACCTAACATTTTTATGAAGTTAAGTTCATAATTTTAAATTATACAATAGTTTGTGAAATATCTCGTTACTGTTTTTATTTAGCAGACTGTGGACTCTAATAAATATATAAATTTTAAAATATTTAAAAAGGGCATATATGTTGTTATTTTTTTTTAAAAATCACTCTAAAAGGAAACATGTATTTTAATACATTAATTTAAGATAAAAAATTATTTTAATTATTACTTTTTTCTCTAATATTGATTCATTTAAATTGATCAACTATTATAATGACTGATATTTTATAATAAATGACAATATAATTAAAATTTAACAAATTTTACTAAATAAGCCATTTTTAAAATAATATTCAAGCTAAAGTTCCTATTTAAAATACTTTTGAACAACTTTTTTAAGATTATTATTAGTTTAACTAGCATTAGCCTGCAACTCAAGAAAAGTTTTCCTGAGACTTTGTCATCATTTTTGTCTTGATATTATTGTCTAGACTCCAAACTTTCAGATGTAGAAACTTAATTTCTTTTAATTAGAGATTAAATTTTGATACCTGAGGGAATTAAAACAAAATCACATTTTCCATAACACTTCTGAAAGTCTTACTCTCTGATGAAAGTTTAATGTAAAGAGGTAAACTTACATTTAAATTCTAATAGTACATTTCCCTGGATTTCGATGATTTACATAAACTTTACCAACCTTGTTTTTTCCCTTTTTTTCTTCTTTAAAATAGAAACACCTCACAGGGTCTTAAGGAAATAAAAGGAGACAATGTTGATTTAACACAGTTCCTACCACGAAGTAGGTGCTTAATTTTAGTGTCCTTTTTTTTCCTGAAAATATTTATTTTGCAAATATAGATGATCCCTGGTAACTAAGTCTACATTTTTCTCTGTGGGGCAGCTATTGAAAAATAATTAGATTTGGAAAACTATGAATACTTTCATTACACTTTTCGGTCTCACTGTGTGTTTCCCTTTGATCTGCTGTTTCTTGCTAAATTGTCTCTTCTGGGTGAAAACTGAGATACTTTTCAGTTGCTTCTTAAAATATTTTTTAGTATGTTAACATATTTAAAGACAAAATACTATTAAAATTCAGAAAATAAACAGAATCAAAATCTTTGAGGGTAGAGCTGGATCATTCAGCATAAAGACTCCATCTATTCAGAGGTGCTCTCAACTTTTAGGGAAGAAGCATAGGAAAAAGGTGATTGGGGTTTAATAATCTGTAATATATTATTCGTCATGCCTTGCAATATGCCATCAGCACCGTATACCTGGGTCTTATTTAATTCCATCTTCTCCCAAATCCAGTTATTGCCAAGAATTTCAATTCTACCTCCTATATTTGCTCAGTATATCTATTTATGTTCATCCTCATTATCACTACTCTAGGCAGATTCTAGCCTCCAGGTTGTTCTGCTCAGATATGCAGCACAAATGAACTTTCTAACATGTCCGTCTGATGACATTTGCTGTTGACTAAATGTTTGGGTCCCCCCCACCCACCACAGTCATTATGTTGGACACTTAATCCCCAGTGTGATGGTATTTGGAGGTGGGGCCTTTGGCATGTAAGTGGGTTTGGATGAGTTTTATGGGTGTGGTGCCCCCATGAAGGGATTCGTGTCTATGATAGTTAATTTTAATATCTAATGACTCTTTCTAGTAGTAAATAGAGTACTGACAGTCCAGGGTATGGACTATTTATAGAGAGATACAAATGATCTGCATTAGATACTCCTAATCAACCACTTAAAAGAAACAAGAAGCCAGGTGACTCTGTATATGATACGCTTGAACCTTTTTAAAAACTAATGAAACTAACTGATACTTTTGTTATGAATATCCTTGTATGCATGTATTTTTTCTTTCCTTTCTTATTCCCTTATCATATAAGATAAGATGTATTGACTTTACATATCATATTACCTGAGGTACAATATAAAAAGAAGAATAAACATCACTCAAGGAGTTTACTTCCTCTCCAAGGCAAGGGGTTAGTGCAGTTTTGGTTGTACACAGGATAATTGTACCACATTAGACCTTGTTATTATCTTTATTTGGAAATTAAATATAGTTTAAGGATATATGGGTTTCAAGTTGTTAAGGAGTGGACATGTGATTGTTAATTTTATGTGTCACCTTGACTGGCTCTCAGGTGCCCAGATATTTGGCTAAACATTATTTTTGGATGTGTCTGTGGGAATGTTTCTGCATGAAATTAGCATTTGAATCAGTGGATTCAGAAAATCAGTTTGCCTTCTGCAGTGTGGGTGAACACCCTTCAGTCCTTGAACAGAACAAAAACACAGAGAAAGGAAGACTTGAGTTATTGCTTGAGCTGGGACATTGATCTTCCCCCACCATTGGCATTCCTACTTCTCAGGCCTTAAGACTCTAGCTGAATTACACTAACTAGCTCTTGTGGGGCTCCAGTTTGCAGATGGCTGATAGTGAGACTTCTCAGCCTCTTTAATTGTGTGAACAAATTTCTTATAATAAATATTTTTTATTATATAAAAGATTTATATACTATATATAAATAGGATATAAATCTAAGCAGGATTTATATCCTGCTATATATATCCTATTAGTTCTTATTCTCTAGAAAACCTTAATACTGTGCCTTATAAAGGGATGAAAAGACCAGAGTACTCTCCACCATGTAAGGATATAGTAAGAAGGTGGCCATTTGCATACCAGGAAGAGGGTTCTCACCAGGAACTGAATTGGCCAGCCCATTGATCTTGGACTTTCCAGCATCCAGAACTACCAGAAATAAATTTTTGTTGATTAAGCCACCTAGTCTATTATATTTGTTATTGCAACCCAATAAGATAAGTCAGTGTTATTCCACTTCAAAGATGTTCCTCTGGTTTTCTGCTTCTGTTTTGTAAATAAGTTAATTTGTATCATTTTTTTAGTTTCCACATATAAGTGATATCATACGATATTTATCTTTGGCTTACTACACTTAATATGATCATTTCTAGGTCTATCCATGGTGCTGCAAATGGCATTATTTCATTCTTTTCTATGGCTGAGTAATATCCCATTGTATGTACATATCACAGCTTCTTTTCCCCCATTCATCTTTTATCTACCCATTTATTTATTTATTTATTATACATACACATGTATGTATTCTTTTTCAGATTCTTTTCTCATATAGGTTATTATGGAGTATTGAGTAGAGTTCTCTATGCTATATAATAGGTCCTTGTTGATTATTTTATATATAATAATGTGTACATGTTAATTCCCAACCTCCTAATTTATCCCTCCCCACAACAATTCCCCCTTTGGTAACCATAAGTTTGTTTTGAAATCTGTGAGTCTCTTTCTGTTTTGTAAATAAGTTTACTTGTATCATTTTTTTAGATTTGGCATATAAGTGATATCATATATTTGTCTTTCTCTGATTAACTTCACTTAATATGACAATTTTTCCATCCATGTTGCTGGAAATGGTGTTATTTCATTCTTCTTTATGGCTGAATATTATTCCATTTTATATATATATATATATATATCACATCTTTATTCATTTATCTCTTGGTGGACATTTAGGTTGTTTCCATGTCTTGGCTATTATAAATAGTGCTGCAGTGAACATTGAGGTGCACGTATCCTTTCAAACCATGTTTTTCTTGGGATATATGCCCAGGAGTGGGAATGCTGGATTATATAGTAGCTCTATTTTTAGTTTTTAAAGGAACCTCCATACTGTTCTCCATAGTGGCTGTACCAATTTACATCCCTACCAACAGTGTAAGAGGGTTCCCTTTTCTCCACACCTTCTCCAGCATTTATTGTTTTGTAGAGTTTGTGATGATGACCATTCTGACTGGTGTGAGGTGATACTTCATTTTAGCTTTGATTTGCATTTCTCTAATAATTAGCAATGTTGAGCATCTTTTTATATGCTTTGTGGTCATCTGTATGTTTTCTTTGGAGAAATGTCTATTTAGATCTTCTGCTCATTTTTTGATTGGGTTGTTTGTTTTTTTTGCTATTCAGCTCAATGAGCTGTTTATATATTTTGGAGATTAATCCTTTGACAGTCACAACATTTGCAAATATTTTCTCCCATTCTGTGGGTTGTCTTTTCATTTTGTTTATGCTTTTATTTGCTGTGCAAAGCCTTTTCAGTTGAGTTAAGTCCCATTTGTTTATTTTAGGAAGTGGATTACTCTAGGAGGTGGATCCAAAAAGATATTGCTGCAATTTATGTCAAAGAATGTTCTGCCTAGGTTTTCCTCTAAGTGTTTTATAGTATCCAGTCTTACATTTAGGTCTTTAATCCATTTTGAGTTTATTTTTCTATATGGTGTTAGAGAATGTTCTAATTTCATTCTTTTACATGTAGCTGTCCAGTTTTCTCAGCACCACTTATTGAAGAGACTGTCTTTTCTTCACTGTACAGTCTTGCCTCCTTTGTTGTGGATTAATTGACCATAGGTGCATGAGTTTATTTCTCAGCTTTCTATCCTGTTCCATTCATCTATATTTCTATTTTTGTGCCAGTACCATGCTGTTTTGATTACTGTATCTTTGTAGTATAGTCTGAAGGCTGCTAGGCTGATTCCTCCAGTTCCGTTTTTCTTTCTCAAGATTGCTTTGGCTATTTGGGGTCTTTTGTGTTTCCATACAAATTTAAAAATTCCTGTTCCAGTTTTGTAAAAAATGCCATTGATAATTTAATAGGGATTTCATTGAATCTGTAGATCACTTTGGGCACTATAGTCATTTTGACAATATTGATTCTTCCAATCCAAGAACATGGTATATCTTTCCATTTGTTAGTGTCACCTTCAGTTTCTTTCATCAGCATCTTTAGTTTTCAGAGTACAGGTCTCTGCCTCCCTAGGTAGGTTTATTCCTAGGTATTTTATTCTTTTTGATGTGATGGTAAATGAACTTCTTCCCTTAATTTCTCTTTCTGACCTTTTGTTGTTAGTATATAGAAATGCAAGAGATTTCTGTGTATTAATTTTGTATCCTGCAAGTTTACCAAATTCATTGGTGAACACTAGTAATTTTCTGGTAGTATCTTTAGTATTTTCTATGTATAGTATCATGTCATCTGCAAACAGTGACAGTCTTACTTCTTTTCCAATTTGTGTTTGTTTTATTTCTTTTTCTTCTCTGATTGCCGTGGCTAGGACTTCCAAAACTATGTTGAATAATAGTGGCAGAGGGTGGACATTCTTGTCTTATTCCTGATCTTAGAGGAAATGCTTTCAGTTTTTCACCATTGAGAATGATGTTTGCTGTGCGTTTGTTGTATATGGCTTTAATTATGTTGAGGTAGGCTCCTTTATGCACTTTCTGGAGCATTTTTATCATAAATGGGTGTTGAATTTTGTCAAAAGCTTTTTCAGTATCTGTGGAGATGATCATATTTTTTTTCTTTAATTTTTTAATTTGGTGTATCACATTGATTGATTTGTATATATTGAAGAATACTTGCATCCCTGGGATAAATCCCACTTGATCGTGGTGTATGATCCTTTTAATGTATTGTTGGATTCTGTTTGCTAGTATTTTGTTGAGGAGTTATGCCTCTATTCTCATCAGTGATATTGGTCTGTAATTTTCGTTTTTGTGATATCTTTGTCTGGTTTTGGTATCAAGGTGATTATGGCCTTGTAGAATGAGTTTAGGAGAGCTCCCTCATCTGTAACATATTTGTTTCTTGTCTCATTTTTTTTAATGGGTGGGACTGTGTTCCTCTCTTACTGGTTCTTTGGCCTGAGGTGTCTGGCACTGGAGTTTTCAGGCAGTTGGGTAGAGCTGGATCATGGTGCCAAAATGAGGACCTCTGAGAGACCTCACACTGATTAATATTTCTTGGGGTCTGAAGTTCTCTGTTAGTCCAGCGGTTTGGACTTGGCACTCCCACCACAGGAGCTCAGACCCGACCCCTAGCCTGGGAACCAAGATCCCAAATGTTATGCAGCAAAAAAAAAAAAAAAGCCAGAAAATGTCTTGGCAGTGGGGGGCAGGGCTTAGGCAGGGGTAGGGCTTAAGCAGGGGCGGGGCATAGGCTCAGGCACATGACCAGAAAAGGCTATGAGGTGTGGGAGGGCAGGATCTGGGCTCAGCACAGCCAAAGGAGACCCCAGATGGCAGAGATTCATGCCCAGGACCCTAGCAGGCTTGCCTGGGCTGAAGGGAGCAGGGGAAATGTTGGCTGCATTCCCCTCTGATCCCCTGATCCCCTGAAAGTCTCTCCCCATCCCTGCTTATCCCTCACCTGAGTGAGACCCTCCAGGCATGGGAACCCCTCCCCTTCCCCAGTTGCCTCTCAGTGGCACCAGTCCTGTCCCACCTCCAATTCTCCTCCCCCCATATCCTACCTCCTGGTCATGCAGGGGTTCCTCCCATCCCCTTAGGTGTTTGAGGTCCCCCACCAATGCCTGGTAGGTGCCCTAGTTGTGAGGATGTGAACTCTGCATCCTCCTACTCTGCCATCTTGACTCTGCCCCTCTGGTCATGTTTTCTTTTGCATTTTTCTCTAGATATTTTTGACTTACGCTTTTTTCAGTAATGCATTGGTTGTTTAGTAGCATCTTGTTTAACCTCCACATATTTGTGTTTTTTTAGTTTTTTTCCCCTGTAGTTGATTTCTAATATCATAGTATTGTGATCGGAAAAGATGCTTGATGTGATTTCAATTTTCTTAAATTTATTGAGTCTTGCTTTATGGCCCAGCATGTGATGTATCCTAGAGAATGTTTCAGGTGCACTTGTGAAGAATGTGTATTCTGCTGCTTTCAGATAAACGGTCTATAAATATCAATTAACTCCATTTGATCTAATGTGTCATTTAATGCCTTCATTTCCTTATTCATCTTCTGTTTAGATTATCTGTCCATTGACATAAGTGGGGTGTTAAAGTCTCTCATTATTATTGTGTTACTGTCAACTTCTTTTACGGCAGTTAGCATTTGCCTTATATATTGAGGTGCTCCTATGTTGGGTGCATATATATTTATAATTATTATAGCTTCTTCTTGGATTGATCCCTTTATCCTTTATTTAGTGTCCTTCTTTGTGTCTTGTAACAGTCTTTTTTTTTAAAGTCTATTTTGTCTGACATGAGTATTGCTACTCCAGCTTTCTTCTGATTTGCATTTGCATGGAATAACATTTTCCATCCCCTCACTTTAGGCTATATGTGTCCCTAGATCTGAAGTGGGTCTCTTTTAGACAGCATATACACGGATCTTGTTTTGTACCCACTCAGCCAGTCTGTGTCTTTTGGTTGGAACATTTAACCCATTTACATTTAAGGTAATTACCAATATGTAGGTTCTTATTGCCATTATGTTAATTGTTTTGGGATTATTTTCATAGGTCTTTTTTTTCCCCCCTTCTTTTGTTCTCTTCTCTTGTGACTTGGTGACTGTCTTTAGTGTTGTGTTTGGATTCATTTTTCTTTTTTGTGTGTGTATCTATTGTAGATTTTTGGTTTGCTGTCACCATGAGGTTTAGATATAGCAGTCTATATATAAACAAGATTAAGTTGCTGCTCTCTTAATTTCAAACGCATATCCAATATCTGCATTTGTACTCTCCTCTTTTCATGATTGCTGGGTTTTGATATTATATTTGTGATACCACATCTTCTTTATCCATTCATATGTTGATGGATATTTAAGTTGCTTCCATGTCTTGGCTATTGTAAATAGTGTTCCTATGAATATTGGGGTACATGTCTCTTTTCTAGTTATTTTCTCCAAATATATGTCCTAGAGTGGGATTGCTGGATCATATGTTATCTCTGTTTTTAGTTTTTTAAGAAACCTTCATACTGTTCTCCATAGTGACTGCACCAATTTACATTCCCACCAGCAGTGTAGGAGGACTCCCTTTTCTCCACATCCTCTCCAGCATTTATTGTTTGTAGACTTTTTGATGATGGCCATTCTGACTGGTGTGAGATTATACTTCATTATGGTTTTGATTTGCATTTCTCTAAGAATTAGTTATGTTGAGCATATTTTTATGTGTCTGTTGGCCATCTGTATGTCTTCTTTGGAAAAATGTCTATTTAGGTCTTCTGCCCATTTTTTGATTGGGCTGTTTGTTTTTTTGATATTGAGCTATATAGCTTTTTGTATATTTTGGAAATTAATTCCTTATTGGTTACATTATTTGCAAGTATTTTCTCCCATTCTGTAGGTAGTCTTTTCATTTTGTTTATGGTTTCCTTTGCTTGCAAAACTTTTAATTTTAATTAGGTCCCATTTGTTTATTTTTGTTTTTATTTCCATTATTCTAAGAAATGGATCCAAAATGATATTGCTGCAATTTATGTCAAAGAGTATTCTGCCTATGTTTTCCTTTAGGAGTTTTATGGTATCTGGTCTTACATTTAGGTCTTTAATCCATTTTGAGTTTATTTTTGTATATGGTGTTAGAGAATGTTCTGATTTCAGTCTTTTACATGTAGCTCTCCTGTTCTCCTAGCACTACTTACTGAAGAGACTCTCTTTTCTTCATTGTGTATTCTTGCCTTGTTTGTCATAGATTAATTGACCATAAGTGTGTGGGTTTATTTCTGGACTCTGTATTCTTTTCCATTGATCTATGCAACTGTCTTTGTGCCAGTACCATACTGTTTTGATGACTGTAGCTTTGTAGCATAGTCTGAAGCCAGAGGGAATGATTCTTTCAGCTCTTTTCTTCTCTCTCAAGATTATTTTGGCTATTCAGGGTCTTTTGTCTTTCCATACAAACTTAAAGTTCTCATTTCAGTTCTGTGAAAAATGTCATTGGAAATTTGATAGGGATGGCATTGGATACTGTCTTGTTAAGCAATAGATATTCAATTCTTAGCACAGTGCTTAAGAATATGGACAACTACTAAGGACAACTATTTGATAAAAAAATACGCAAGCTTGGTATAGGTATACCTTGGAGATATTGAAGGTTTAGTTCCAGGCTACCACAATAAAATAAATATCACAATAATGTAAGTTACATGAATTTCTTGGTTTCTAAGTGCATATAAAAGTTATATTTATACTATACTGTAGTCTATTAAGTGTGCAATAGCATTATGTATAATAAACAATGTACATACCTTAGTCAAAATACTTTATTGCTAAAAAATGCTAACTATCATATGAGCATTTAGCAAGTTATAATCTTTTTCCGGTGGAGGCTCTTGCCTTGATGTTGATGGCTGCTGACTGATCAGGGTGGTGGTTGCAGAAGGTTGGGGTGGCTGTGGCAGTTTCTTAAAATAAGACAGCAATAAAGTTTGCCACATCAAGTCTTCCTTTCACAAATGATTTCTCTGTAGCATGTAATGCTGTTTGATAGCATTTTACCCACAGTAGAACTTCTTTCAAAACTGCAGTCAATCCTCTTAAATCCTAGCATTCTTTTATCAACTAAGTTTATGTAATATTCTAAATCCTTCTTTGTCATTTCAATAAGCTGTATAGTATCTTCATCACCAAGAGTAGATTCCATCTCAAGAAACCACTTTCTTTGCAACTCTTTGTCCATTAATGTTTTGTCATGAGATTGTAGCAATTTAGTCACATCTTTAGGCTCTACTTCTAATTCTATTTCTCTTGCTCTTTTCACCACATCTTCAACTACTTCCTCTAGTGAAGTCTTGAAACCCTCAAAGTCATCCATGAAGGTTTGAATCAACTTCTTTCAAACTCCTGTTAACGTTGGTGTGTTGATCTCTTCCCACAAATCATGAATGTTCTTAATGGCATGTAGAATGGTGAATCTTTTCCAGAAGGTTTTAAATTCACTTTGCTCATATCCATCAAAAGAATCATTATCTGGCAACTGTAGCCTTGCAAAATGTATTTTTTACCTAGTAAGTCTTGAAAGTTGAAATTACTTCTTGATCCATGGGCTGCAGAATGGATATTGTATTAGAAGGCATGAAAACAACATTAATCTCATTGTACGTCTCCATCAGAGCTCTTGGATGACCAGGTACACTGTCAGTAAGCAGTAATATTTTGAAAGAAATCTATTTTTCTGAGTAGTATGTCTCAATAGTTGCCTTAAAATATTAAGTAAACCATGTTGTAAACAGATATGCTCTCATCCAGGCTTTGTTGTTTCATTTCCACAGCACAGGCATAATTGATTGAGAATAATTCTTAAGGACCCTGGAATTTTTGGAATGGTAGATAAGCATTCAGTTCAACTTAAATTCACCAGCTGCATTAGCCCCTAACAAGACAGTCAGCCTGTCTTTTGAAGTTTTGAAACCAGGCATTGACTTCTCCTCTCTAGGTGTGAAGGTCCTAGATGGCATTTGGTTCCAATATAAGTCTTTTTCCTTTACATTGAACATCTGTTGTTTAGTGTAGCCACCTTTATTAATTACCTTAGCTCTATCTTCTGGATAACTTGCTGCAGCTTCACATCAGCATTTTCTTTCAACCTGAACTTTTATATTATGGAGGTGGCTTCTTTACTTAAACCTCAAGAGCCAATCTCCACTATCTTCAAGCTTCTTTTCTACAGCCTTCATGGAATTGAAGAGAAGTAGGGCATTGCTATGGATTAGGCTTTGGCTTATGAGAATGTTGTGGTTGGTTTGGTCTTCTATCTACAGCTCTAAAACTTTCTCCATATCAGCAACAAGGCTGTTTTGCTTTTTTATCATTTGTGTGGTCACTAGAGTAGCACTTTTTGTCTCCTTCAAGACCTTTCCCTTTGTATTCACAACTCAACTGTTTTGTGTAAAACACCTAGCTTTAGGCATATCTCAGCTTCAGACATGTCTTCCTCACTAAGCTTAATCATTTCTAGCTTTTGATTGAAGTGAGAGATTTGAGAATTTTCCCTTCACTTGAACACTTAGAGGCCATTGTAGGGTTATTGATTGTCCTGATTTCAATATTGTGTCTCAGGGAGTAAAGAAGTCCAAAGAGAGGGAGAGAGATGGGGAATGGCTGGTTGGTGGAGCAGTCAGAACACACACATCTATGAATTAATTTCACTATCTTATATGGGCACAGTTTGTGGTGCCCAAAACCAATTACGATAGTAACATCAAAAATCACTGATCACAGATAACCATAACAAATATAATAATGAAAAAGTTTGACATATTGTAAGAATTACCAAAATGTGGCACACAGACACGAAGTGAGCAAATGTTGTTGGAAAATTGCACTGATAGACTTGCTTGACTCAGAGCTGCCACAAATCTTCAATTTGTAAAAAACACAATATCTGCAAAGTGCAATAAAGCCAAAGGCAATAAAGCAAGGTATGCCTGTACACAATATCCATGCATTGGTTAGTGGATTGTGAGGATCATTTTAAAATGAGGTCTATGTTTTGGTGTCAGCAGTCTATATTTGATACTACAATAGGATCAAAGTATAAATGTAATCATTTTCCCTTTCTTCTCCATGTTTCCCTCATGAACCTTTTCTTTTGTTCCTTTATGATTCATATTCTAAGATCAGGTAAAAAAGAAAAGATCAATAAAAGCATGAAGACTAGGGCTAAGAAGGAGTTTTTCTGAGTTGTTAAAGAAAAACAAAAATAAATTTAGGATTTGGGAAAAAAAACAAAAAGATTTTTCAAATATTGTCATAGCCTTACAATTTTAAATGAAATACAATTTTAGAATAAAAGCCATATTCTCCTAGAATAAAAAGTATTTATTTCCATATATAAATATAAATTAAATACAAAAAATCATATATTTATTTTAAACATATAAAAACATATGTGCGTTACACAGAAATTTAAGAGTAGGTCTGGAAAAGAAGTGGGAAGAGGCAGAGGTGGTAGAACTATAGCTGTTTCTTTTAACAAATAAAGAAATCAGAGCAAATATCGACATATCTGAGAGATACATGGCTGCCATATTCTTCTTGGTACATTTGCTATAATTTATAATTACAGGTGAATGTAAATGTTTCCACTACATTCAACAAACACTTATTAAAGGCCTACTGTATGCTGGTCACGCTCTTGGTACTGGGGCTATAGCTGTGAAAAGGCAGATACTATCTTATTCCCATTAAACTTACATTCTCAGGAATCAGTAAAGTTACTTTGAAATTATCTCACTCAAGAGGATGAGAACAGAAAAGTAAGTGACAGATTTTTAAAATAAAGTTAAATGTTCCTCAATTGCTCACAAATTATTTTAAGTACCTACTGTCTTCCAGACACTGACCTAGGTATTGTGAACACAAAGGATATTAGAATAAAAGTGAGTTTCAATTAATAAATATTCCTTGGGCTGTAAAATTGACTATAAGAATGATTGAGTTCCTAGTGTTATGAAACATTTTCCTAAGAAAAATAAAGAATTTAGAAAATAAGAATTAAGCATGTGATCCTCTATGAGGGCATTAAGTTAGTAAGTTAATATGAGGAAGGCCTTAATGATACCCTTAGAGATGTGGGCTTGGAAATATTAATACTGAATTGAAAAAGGAGTCTTTTTTAGAAAAATGCAGCTAGAAAATAATGTATTCCTTGGGATTGTTATGGCAGACACCTTTTCAAATTTTAATATTTTCCAGAATTTAATCTTATTCCTTCAACTTTACTGTAATGAGAATCTTACTAGCAAACCATAATGATCAAGTCATGGGGATACTCAGAACTCATCTGTCCCTATCACATCAACTCTGAGGAAGAACACTAGAATTATAAAGTGCTCCTGTCCTCAAACTAGGAAGAGAGGTACAGAAGACTAGAGAGAATGTGCTGCAGCCGTCCCTGTTTCCTTTCTTTACAGAGGCCAATAAGGCATGTTTTCTTCCTCTTCCTCTTCCTCTTCTTCCTTTTCCTTCGTCCTCTTCTTTATACATCCTCCTCCTCCTCCTTCTCCTTCAGATATAATAGATACATCATTATATTAGTTTCAGGTGTACAACATAATGATTTGATATTTATTTACATATATTGTGAAATGATCACAATAAGTCAGGTTATCATCCATCACTATGGTTATAATTTTTTTCTTGTGATGAGAACATTTAAGATCTACTCCCTTAGCAAATTTCAAATATACAATACAGTATTATTAACTATAGTCACCATGCTGTACATTACATCCTCAAGGCTTATTTCTATAACTGGAAGATTTTACCTTTCACCACCTTCAACCACTTTGCCCTTCCCCGAACCCTCACTTCCTCCTCTGCTAACTATCAATCTTTTCTCTGTATCTGTGAGCTTTGTGTTTTGTTTTGGTTGTAGATTCCACATATAAGTGAGATCATATGGTATCTGTCTTCCTCTGTCTGACTTATTTCACTTAGCATAATGCTCTCAAGAACCTCTATGTTGTCATAAATGTCAAGATTTCCTTCCTTTTTTATGGATGAATAATATTCCATTGTGTGTATGTCCATTCACTCACTGATGGACACCTACATTGCTTCCATATCTTGGCTATTGTAAATCATGTTGTAATGAGCATGCAGATGCATATATCTCTGAGTTAAGGGTATTTTTTTTCCTTCATAAAAATACCTAGAAGTAGTTCTATTTTTAATATTTTGAGGAACCTCCACACTGTTTTCTATACTGGCTGCACCATTTTACATCCCCACCAACATTGCACAGCTATAAGGGTTCCTTTTTCTCCACATCCTAGCCAACACTTGTTATTTGTTGTCTTTTTGACAATAGTCCTCCTAACAGATAGGAGGTGATATTTCATTGTGGTTGCATTTCTCTGATGATTAGTCATGTCGAACACTTTTTCATGTACCTGTTGGCTATCTGTATGTCTTCTATGGAAAACTGTCCATTCAGATCCCCTGCCCATTTTTTTTTTTGAGTTTTGTTTTGTTTATTCTTTTTGCTGTTGAGTTGAATGAGTTTTTATAGTTTTTTGGAAATAGACCCTTATCAGATATATGATTTACATTATTTTCTTCCATTCAGTAGGTAGTCTTTTCATTTTGTTGATGGTTTCCTTGCTATGCAGAAGCTTTTATTTCAATGTAGTCCTACTTGTTAATTTTTGCTTTTTTTTCCTTTCCTTTTAGTGTCAAATATAAAAAGTCTGTTGAGTTTACCACCTGTACTTTCTTCTAGGAGTTTTAATGGCTTCAAGTCTTACATTTAAGTCTTTATCCATTTTGAGTTAATTTTTGTGTATGATGAAAAGTAGTGGTCCAGTTTCATTCATTTTCATGCAGATATTCAATTTTCCCAGCACCATTTATTGAAGAGACTGCCTTTTCCCCATTGTATACTCCTGGCTACTTTTTAATAAATTAATTGACCATATATGTGTGGGTTTATTTCTGGGCTCTCTATTCTGTTCCATTGATCTATTTGTCTGTTTTTAATGTCAGTACCAAACTATTTTTGATGACTCTAGCTTGGTAGTATAGTTTGAAGTCAGGAAGTGTGATACCTCCAGTTTTATTCTTTTTTCTCAAAATTGATTTGGCTATTTGGAATCTTTTATGATCCCATAAAAAATTATAGGATTATTTGCTCTATTTCTGTGAAAAATGCTATTGATATTTTGATAGAGATTGCATTGAATCTCTAGATTACTTTGGGTAGTGTGGGCATTTTAACAATATTAAGAATTCTTCCAGCCCATGACCATGGAATACCTTTCCATTTATTTGTGTCATCTTCAGTTTCTTTCATCAGTGGGTCATAGTTTTCGGGGTATGGATATTTCACCTCCTTGGTTAAATTTATCTCTAGCTAGTTATTTTATTATTTTTGATTAAATTGTAAATGGCATTGTTTCCTTAAATTCTCTTCTGATAGTTCATTATTAATAGAAATGCAATGGGTTTTGTACAATGATTTTGTATCCTGCAACTTAACTGAATTTGTTTATTAGTTTTAACAGATTTTTTGGTGGAGTCTTTAGGTTTTCTGTATATAAAATGATGTTATCTGCAAATAGTGACAGTTTAACTTCTTCCTTTCCAATTAGGATGCCTTTTATTTCTTTTACCTGCCTAATTACTCTGGCAAGGACTACCAGGACTATGTTGAAAGAAAAGTGGAAAAATGGGCATCCTGTCTTGTTCCTGACATTAAAGGAATTTATCCATTTCTTCTAGGTTGTTTATTTTGTTGGCGCATAATTATTCCTTGTCGCTTCTTACAAATCCTTGTATGTCTGTTGTATCAGTTGTAACGGCTCCTCTTTCACTTTTGATTTTATCTCTTCGAGTTCTCTTTTTTTCTTGGTGAGTCTATCTAAAGGTTTGTTAATTTTTTTTATCATTTCAAAAAAACCCAACTCTTAGGTTCATTGATCTATTTTCTTTTTTGTCTTTATTTCTGTCTGATCTTTGTTATTTTCCTCCTTCTACTAACTTTGAGCTTTGTTGTTCTTTTTCTAATTCCGTGAAGAGCAAAGTTAGGTTAATTATTTGAGATCTTTATTGTTTCTTTAGGTAGGCAGTTATCCCTATAAACGTTTCTCTTAGAACTGCTTTTGCTGCATTCCATACGTTTTGATATTTTGTTTTCCTAGTTTCATTCATTTTAGGTATATTTTTATTACTCTTTTGATTTTTTTCTTGGACCCTTTTCTTGTTCAGTAGCATGTTGTTTAATCTCCACATATTTGTGACTTTTCCAGTTTTCTTTGTGTAATAATTTCTAGTGTCATACCACTGTGGTCAGAGAATATGTTTGATATAATTTCAATCTTATTAAATTTAGTAAGATTTGTTTTGTGGCCTAACATATGATCTATCCTGGAGAATACTCCATGTGCTTTGGAGAAGTATGTGTATTATGTTATCTTGGGATGGAGTGTTCTGTATGTTTTCTTATTGATTTTCTGTCTGGAGAATTCATCAATTAATGAAAGTGGAGTATTAAAATCCCCTGCTGTCATTGTGTTGCTGTATATTTCTCCCTTTAGGCACATTAATATTTGCTTTATATATTTAGGTGTTCCTACATTAAGTGCACATATTTAGAGTTGTTATATTCTATTGTTGGAGTGGCTATTTTATCATTATTAGTGAGCTTTTTTGTCTCTTATTACAGTGTATCTTAATGTCTATTTTTTTCTGAAGTAAGTATAGTTACCACAGCTTTCTTTGTGTTTTCATTTGCATGGAATATCTTTTTCTATCTCTTTATTTTCATTCTGTGTGAGTCCTTACATCTGAAGTGAGTCTCTTGTAGGTATAATATAGATCAGTCTTGTTTTTTATCCATTCAGCCACTGTATGTCTTTGATTGGAAAATTTAGTCCATTTACATTTCAAGTAATTATGGATAGGTATGCATTTATTGCTAGTTTGCTAAATTTTTTAAGCTGTTTTGTAATTTCTCTGTTCCTCTTTTCTTCTCTTGCTCTTTTTTTAATGATGAATATTTTCTCTAGTGGTATGCTTAGATTCCTCTCTTTAATCATTTGAGTATCTACTATAGGCTTTTGCTTGGTGGTTACCATGAGGCTGACTTAAAACAACTTATATTTATAATGGTCTATTTTAAGTTGATAACACCTTAGGTTTGAATGTATTCTAAAGCTCTACATTTTTACTCTCCTCCTACATTTTGTTTTTGATGTTATGGTTTACATCTTTTTATCTTCTGTATCCCTTAAATGATTGTAATTAGGTTTTTTCTCTGCTTTTCTCTCTTAACCTTTGTACTAACTTTGCAAGTAATTAACCCACCATGATTTCAACATTGGATAATTCTGAATTCTACTATATATTGATATTTACCTTCACATTGCAATGTCTACTTTCAGTGTTTCCTGTTACTAATTTGTGCCATTTTATTTCAGCTTAAAGAAGTCCCTTTAACAATTCTTCTAAGGCTGGCTTAGTGATAGTCTGCAAAATTCCTTAACTCTCCTTCAGTTGTGAAAGACCACTTTGCTGGGTAGAGTATTCTTGGTTGACAGTTTTATTTTCTTTCAGCACTTTGAATATATCTTTTCTGTCCTGCAAAATTTTTGCTGAAAAATCTTCTGATAGCCTTATGGGGGTTCTCTTGTACATAACAAGTTGTTTTTCTCTTGCTATTTTTAAAACTCTCTCCTTGTGTTTAACTTTTGGCTCTTTAATTATGTGTCTTGGAGTGAGCCTCTTTGGGTTCATCTTACTTGGAACTCTCTGGACTTCCTGGATTGGGTGCCCTTCTCCAGTTTGAGGAAGTTCCAACCATTATTTCTGAAAATAAGTTTTCTGCCCCTTTCTCTCATTCTTCTCCTTTTGGGACCCGTGAAATGCAAATGTTGGTCCACTTGATATTGTCCCACTATCTTTCTCCTTAAGCTATCTACATTTTAATTTTTCTTGTTGCTGCTCTGATTAGGTGAGTTTCACTTCCCTGTCTTCGAGCTCACTGGTCCTTCATCTATTTCATTAAGCCTGCTGTTGAACCACCTCTTTTGTTTTTTTTTCCCCAGTTCATTGTTTATATTCTTCAGTCTGTGACTTCTGTTGGTACTTTATTATATTTTCTATCTTATTGTTGAAATTCTTACTTTGTTCATTCATTCACCTGAGCTCACCAAACATCTTTATGACTATTATTTTGAACTCTGTTAGGTAAATCACTTATCTCCATTTTATTAAGCTCTTTTTATGAGATTTTATCTTGTTATTTCATTTGGAATATCTTTCTCTGTTTCTTCATTTTCCTTGACTCTCTGTGTTGGTTTTTATGCATTAGATAAACAGCTACCTTTTCCATCCTTGAAAACGTATCCTCACGTAGGAGATGACCTTATTGTTCAACCCTTCCCTTCTCTTGGTTGTCTCTTAAACCTTTGTGATTGTCCAAGCAGCCTACATTATTTTTAGTGGATCTCAGTAGTCCAGGGTGTGCTGATACTTGTCAGTGTCCCAAAGGATCTCAGTTGGCACCTAGATTCAGGATGATTGGAAACCAGACCCTTAAGCACCAGCTTTTAAAATATGCAAATATATACAGTTCTGTGGGACCAATAACATACGACCTGCTGAGACCACGGCCAGGTGATCAGAGGGCAATTTCCTGGGCAGAAGCCACAAAAACTGGGGCATTGGATATAAAAAACAGGGCACAGGATGTGTATAAACTCCCCTTCAGGAGATACTGTGCCTTTGCAAGGCAACAGAGAGAGGGCATGAAGATAGCGCCTGCCCTCCAACGTCTCTGAAGAGGATTACAGTCAGCCAATAGATGCCTGTTTAATTGGAAGCCTGCACCTCAGGCCACAACTATGAGGATTAGCTAATAGGCTTCTCTCATAGAAAGACTGGGTAACTCATTTGGTTGTTTCTCTGCTGTGTCCTGGGGATGGTAGCCAGTTAACTCTTTCTCCATTGGGTATAGTCCTGTGGGACCTATGAGCATAAGCCCTGCTGTCCACCAGAGCCTGGTGATCTATAGGTGTCCTCTGGGTGGCATCCACAAAAATTGGGGCACCAGATGAGGGTACAAGCTCCTTTCTAGGAGCTTGGAATTTAAGTGTCTATTGCTCAATGTGATTTAGTGACTATTGGTATAAATCTTTTTTCCCTCTTCATTCCTTTAGAACTCAGAAATCACTGAAAACATAATGTCATATGTGTGACATTATCTTCCAGTTTGTTTAGTAAGGTGCCTAGTATACCCTAAGTATAGATGGAGGTAAATAAGAACTCTAATGTACAATCTAAAATTCTGCTTTGTACTAAAAAAAAATTATCATTTTAGAATGATTCCATTTTAAGTTTTACTGTGATAGGTATATGTCATAATCCTTCACTCTCCATACTTTCCTTTTAGAAGGATATAGGCTTCTTTAATATGTGGAAAGGATAGAGCCTCTCTGTTTGGAGACAGCATAGCTTCTAAAGTGCCTACAAGAGCCCTCTCTATATGCTGCTAGCACACAGTGCAACTGGATATTCAGTGTCTTGGCTTTCTGTTTCCATCATCACTAAAGTGATTTTATGCAGGGATTTCATACTGATTCTCTGAACTGGCAGATAATCTTGACTGCTTCCTTTCCATTCATAATGGAGCCTCTGGGACTCTAAACATCAGCTGCCAGTTCCTCAGGGAATCTCCATATTCTCTGCCTACTTCCCTCTGTTCTATTGAAGTTTCCTTTAAAATCTTCTTTTCATGAAGCTCTCCTTGCATTTTGAATTATTTCTGCTTTGTGAATTTAGCTGTTAAGCTATTTGACCTGTACAAGTTTATTGCTGTTTCTACCTTTGTTGTAAAGTGTGCCTTCCATCATGACACAATATTCTTCTTCATTCAGTTTCATGTGTTTAGCCTTAAACTACAGCATGTGCATGTATGATGCTTCTGGGGGTTTTTTTCAGGTACCTATTTGGCAACCCCTTCATTTTCAACCTTTCTTCATTACTGTTTTTCAGTCTGTTTCCTATGACCTGTATTTAACAGATGCTTTTGAACTCTGTATTTTAATAGGAGTTATAATTCTATCCACACATAGGGCAATGCTTGTATATGTTTGTCATGCTTCTCCCATCTTATTTTATGTTTAAAATTTTATGTTGCTTATTTTAAACTATCTTTTCCTACATTTTCCCATATTTCCTACATTTTCCTACATTTCCTTGTACTCTTGCATGTTTTTATCAAGTTGTTACTCATTTCATGTTTTCCCACACATATTTGGATATTGTAACTATAATTTTTGTTTTATTACCTTACCTGCCCCTGCATTTATAATTAGATACATATTTCACCACTGTTGTTTTAAAAGAAAATATTTCCCCATGACAGATACTGATTCCCCACCAAGATTGTCTGTGTCATCCATCCCACTAAGATGATACATGAAGAAACACTTTTACTTATCCTATCTGCTCTCTGGCCTGCCCCCACTGTGGGGCCTTAGAATGCCCCAATTCCTGGCTAAGATAGTTAATTTTAATCATTGGCTGTGATTAAAGTTTTCTTATCATTTAGAATATTCTTTCTGTTTCAAGTGTCCTTAAAGCTTGGATTCTGTTTTTGAATCATTTATTATTTGGTTTATGTATATCCTCAATCAGCGCTCACAGATGGAGTTTATCACATTATTGTACATTATCAGTTATCTGCCTATGAGATGATATTGTCAGCAGGTATAGAATTTGGGGGATACATAAATTTTTCTCAATAGTCAGCAAATATTAAATTCTTTCCTCAAATTTCAGGTGTTACAATGAGAAATTTGATGCCAGTCCTTTTTCCTGTGTACCTAACATTTTATTGTCATTATTAGCAATATTATTAACAATAGCATAAATTATTATTATGCTCTAGGGACTTGAAGATTTTAACTTTATTGTTCAGTTCAGGACATTGGTCCACCAGAGACCTCCCGGCTCCATGTGATATCAAATGGCAAAAATTCTCAGAGAGATATCCATCTCAATGCTAAGACCCAGCTCCACTCAATGAACAGCAAGCTACAGTGCTGGACACCCCATGGCAAACAACTAGGAAGACAGGAACACAACCCCACCCATTAGCAGAGAGGCTGCCTAAAATCATAATAAGGTCACAGCCACCCCAAAACACACCACCGGAGGTGGTCCTGCCCACCAGAAAGACAAGATCCAACCTTATCCACCAAAACACAGGCACCAGTCCCCTCCACCAGGAAGCCGACACAACCAACTGAACCAACATTAGCCAGTGGAATAGACACCAAAAACAATGGGAACTATGAACCTGCAACCTGCACAAAGGAGACCCAAACACAGTAAGTTAAACAAAATGAGAAAACAGATAAACACACAGCAGATGAAGGAGCAAGGTAAAAACCCATCAAACCAAACAGGTGAAGAGGAAATAGGCAGTCTACCTGGAAAAGAATTCAGAGTAATGATAGTAAAGATGATCCAAAATCTTGGAAATAGAATGGAGAAAATAAAAGAAACGTTTAACAAGGACATAGAAGAACTAGAGAGCAAACAAACAAAGATGAACAACACAATAAATGAAATTAAACATTCTCTAAAAGGAATCAATAGCAGAATAACCAAGGCAGAAGAACTGATAAATGACGTGGAAGATAAAATAGTGGGAACAATTACCACAGAGCAGATAAATGGAAAAGAATTAAAAGAATTGAGGATGGTCTCAGAGATCTCTGGAACAACATTAAATGCACCAACATTCGAATTATATGGGTCGCAGAAGAAGAACAGAAAAAGAAAGGGACTGAGAAAATATTTGAAGAGATTATAGTGGAAAACTTCCCTAATATGGGAAAGGAAAAAGTCAATCAAGTCCAGGAACCGCAGAGAGTCCCATACAGGATAAATCCAAGGACAAACACGCCAAAACACATATTAATCAAACTATCAAAAATTAAATACAAAGAAAAAATATTAAAAGCAGCAAGGGAAAAACAACAAATAATATACAAGGGAATCCCCATAAGGTTAACAGCAGATCTTATAGCAGAAACTCTGCAAGGCAGAAGGGAGTGGCAGGATATATTTAAAGTGATGAAAGGGGAAAACCTACAACCAAGATTACCCAGAAAGGATCTCATTCAGATTTGACAGAGAAATTAAAACCTTTACAGACAAGCAAAAGCTGAGAATTCAGCATCACCAAACGAGCTTTACAACAAATGCTAAAGGACGTTCTCTAGACAGGAAACACAAGAGAAGGAAAAGATCTACAATAACAAACACAGAACAATTAGGAAAATGGTAATAGAAACACACGTATTGATAATTACCTTAAATGTAAATGAATTAAATGCTCTAACCAAAGAAAGAGACTGGACCTGTATATATGCTGTCTACAAGAGACCCACTTCAGACCTAGGGACATATACAGACTGAAAGTGAGGGTATGGAAAAAGATATTCCATGCAAATGGAAATCAAAAGAAAGCTGGGGTAGCAATTCTTATATCAGACAAAATAGACATTAAAATAAAGACTATTACAAGAGACAAAGAAAGACACTACTTTCCTTCTTGATCAAGGGATCAATCCAAGAAGATGTAACAATTGTAAATATTTATGCACCCAACATAGGAGCACCTCAGCACATAAGGCAAATACTAACAGCCATAAATTGGGAAATCAACAGTAACACAATCATAGTAGGGGAATTTAATATCCCACTTTCACCAATAGACAGATCATCCAAAATGAAAATACATAAGGAATTACAAGCTTTAAATGATACATTAAACAAGATGGCCTTAATTGATATTTATAGGACATTCCATCCAAAAACAACAGAATACACTTTCTTCTCAAGTGCTCATGGAACATTCTTCAGGATAGATCATATCTTCAGTCACAAATCAAGCCTTGGTAAATTTAAGAAAACTGAAATCGTATCAAGTATCTTTTCCGACAACAATGCTATGAGGCTAGATGTCAATTACAGGAAAAAATCTGTAAAAAATACAAACACTTGGAGGCTAAACAATACACTACTTAATAACCAAGAGACCACTGAAGAAATCAAAGGGGATGTCATATAATTCCTAAAAACAAATGACAATGAAAACACGACAACCCAAAACCTATGGGATGCAGCAAAAGCAGTTCTAAGAGGGAAGTTTATAGCAATACAATCCTACCTCAAGAAACAAGAAACATCTCAAATAAACAACCTAACCTTACACCTAAAGCAATTAGAGAAAGAGGAACAAAAAAAACCCCCAAAGTTAGCAGAAGAAAAGAAACCATAAAGATCAGATCAGAAATAAATGAAAAGGATATGAAGGAAAAATAGCAAAGATCAATAAAACTAAAAGGTGGTTCTTTGAGAAGATAAACAAAATTGATAAACCATTAGCCAGACTAATCAAGAAAAAAAGGGAAGGGCTTCCCTGGTGGTGCAGTGGTTGATAGTCTGCCTGCTGACGCAGGGGACACGGGTTCGTGCCCCAATCCGGGAAGATCCCACATGCAATGGAACAGCTGGGCCCATTAGCCATGGCCGCTGAGCCTGCGCGTCCGGAGCCTGTGCTCCGCAACGGGAGAGGCCACAACAGTGAGAGGCCCACATACAGAAAAAAAAAAAAAAAAAAAAAGGGAAAAGACTCAAAACAATAGAATTATAAATGAAAAAGGAGAAGTAACAACTGACACTGCAGAAATACAAAGGATCATGAGAGATTACTACAAGCAACTATATGCCAAAAAAATGGACAACCTGGAAGAAATGGACAAGTTCTTAGAAAAGCACAACATTCCAAGCCTGAATCAGGAAAAAATAGAAAATTTAAAAAGACCAATAACAAGCACTGAAATTGAGACTGTGCTTAAAAATCTTCAACAAACAAAAGCCCAGGGTGAAATGGCTTCACAGGCGAATTCTATCACACATTTAGAGAAGAGCTAACACCTCTCCTTCTCAAACTCTTCCAAAATATAGCAGAGGGAGGAACATTCCCAAACTCATTCTACAAGGCCATGATTACTCTGATACCAAAACCAGACAAAGATGTCACAATGAAAACTACAGGTGAATATCACTGATGAACACAGATGCAAAAATACTCAACAAAATACTAGCAAACAGAATCCATCAGCACATTAAAAGGATCATACAGCATGACCAAGTGGGGTTTATCCCAGGAATGCAAGGATTCCTCAATATATGCAAATCACTCAATGTGATACAGCACTTTAACAAACTGAAGGATAAACACCCTATGATAATGTCAATAAATGCAGAAAAAGCTTTCAACAAAATTCAACACAAATTTATTATAAAAATCCTCCAGAAGGTAGGCATAGGGGGAATTTACCTCAACATAATAAGGCCATATATGACAAACCCACAGCCAACATCGTTTTCAGTGGTGAAAAACTGAAACCATTTCCTCTAAGATCAGGAACAAGACAAGGTTGTCCACTCTCACCACTATTATTCAAAACAGTTTTGGAAATTTTAGCAACAGCAATCAGATAAGAAAAAGAAATAAAAGGAATCCATATCAGAAAAGAAGAAGTAAAACTGTCACTGTTTGCAGATGACATGATACTCTACATAGAGAATCCTAAAGATGCTACCAGAAAACTACTAGAGCTAATCAATGAATTTGGTAAAGTAGCAGGATACAAAATGAATGTCCAGCAATCTCTTGCATTCCTATACACTAATGATGAAAAATCTGAAAAAGAAATGAAGGAAACACTCCCATTTACCAGTGCAACAAAAGAAATAAAATACCTAGGAATAAACCTACCTAAGGAGACAAAAGACCTGTACAGAGAAAACTATAAGACACTGATGAAAAAAATTAAAGATGATACAAATAGATGGAGAGATATATCATTTTCTTGGATTAGAAGAATCAACGTTGTGAAAATGACTATACTATCCAAAGCAATCTACAGATTCAATGCAATCCATATCAAACTACCAACGGTATTCCTCACAGAACTAGAATAAAAAATTTCACAATTTTTATGGAAACACAAAGACCCCGAATAGCCAAAGCGATCTTGAGAAAGAAAAATGGAACTGGAGGAATCTGGCCCCCTGATTTCAGGCTATACTACAGAGCTACAGTAATCAAGACAGTATGGTACTGGCACATAAACAGAAACATAGATAAATGGAACAGGATAGAAAGCCCAGAGATAAACCCATGCACATATGGTCACCTTATTTTTGATAAAGGAAGAAAGAATAAACAATAGAGAAAAGACAGCCTCTTCAATAAGTGGTGCTGAGAAACCTGGACAGCTACATGTAAAAAAATGAAATTAGAACATTCCCTAGCACCATACACAAAAATAAACTCAAAATGGATTAAAGACCTAAATGTAAGGCAAGACACTATAAAACTCTTGGAGGAAAACATAGGCAGAACCCTCTATGACCTAAATCACAGCAAGATCCTTTTTGACCCACCTCCTAGAGAAATGGAAATAAAAACAAACAAATGGGACCTAATGAAACCTAAAAGGTATTGCACAGCAAAGGAAACCATAAACAAGACAAAAAGACAACCCTCAGAATGGTAGAAAATATTTGCAAGTGAAGCAACTGAAAAAGGATTAATCTCCAAAATTAACAAGCAGCTCATGCATCTCAATATCAAAAACGAAACAACCCGATCCAAAAATGGGCAGAAGACCTAAATAGACATTTCTCCAAGGAAGATATACAAACTGCCAACAAACACATGAAAGGATGCTCAACATCACTAATCATTAGAGAAATGCAAATCAAAACTACCATGAGATATCACCTCACACCAGTCAGAATGTCCATGATCAAAAACTCTACAAACAATAAATGCTGGAGAGGGTGTGGAGAAAAGGGAACCCACTTTCACTGTTGGTGGGAATGTAATTGATACAGCCACTATGGAGAACAATATTGGGGTTCCTTAAAAAACTAAAAATAGAACTACCATATGACCCAGCAATCCCACTACTGTGCATATACCCTGAGAAAACCATAATTCAAAAAGAGACATGTACCATAATGTTCATTGCAGCACTATTTACAATAACCAGGACATAGAAGCTACCTTAGTGTGCATTGACAGTTGAATGGATAAAGATGTGGCACAAATATACAATGGGATATTACTCAGCCATAAAAAGAAATGAAATTGAATTATTTGTAGTGAGGTGGATGGACCTAGAGTCTGTCGTACAGAGTGAAGTAAGTCAGAAAGAGAAAAACAAATACCGTATGCTAACACATATATATGGAATCTAAAAAAAAAAAAAGATTCTGAAGAACCTAGAGGCGGACAGGAATAAAGATGCAGATGTAGAGAATGTACTTGAGGACACAGAGAGTGGGAGGTGTAAGCTGGGATGAAGTGAGAGAGTGGCGTGGACATATATACACTACCTAATGTAAAACAGATAGCTAGTGGGAAGCAGCCTCGTAGCACAGGGAGATCAGCTCAGTGCTATGTGACCACATAGATGGGTGGGATAGAGAGTGTGGGAGGCAGACACAGAGGGAGGAGATATGGTGATATATGTATATGTATACCTGACTCACTTTGTTATGAAGCAGAATCTAACACACCACTGGAAAGCAATTATACGCCAATAAAGATGTTGATAAATAAATAGATAGATAGATAAATAAATAAATAAAAGAATCCGTGGTCTTTTTGTCTGCCACACTAGTCTTTAGTCAAAGAACAACAAACTTCAGTAATTATTATTGTGTAGATGTTGCAGTGATATATCAGTAGAATATATTGGTACATACAAGATGAGTCAGAAAATGCTGATTTGCATTTGTAATTTTGATGAATATTGCACAGTATTTTGCAGACATATCATACTGTGTCTTATTCATCTTTGTTTATCCCAACGGTGCTCAACAAAACAGTGTTCTGCAGTATTTGAAGAAATAAAGAACATAGGACTGAAAGGTATAAGGGAGTGTGGAGAAATGAAAATTAAGAAAAGAGTTATAGAATTTGAAAAATAATAGGACAAGACAGAAATCTAATATTCGAATGTCATTTAATTTTTTGCTATCTACTTATTCTCTGTTTAAACACAGAGGTCAATTAGATAGTCTATTAGGACCTTTCAACTGCTGACCTTTTACAATCCCATGATTATATATACATACATACACACACACACACACATATGTGTGTGTGTGTATGTATGTATATATAAAAGTGTTTCACGGAAGGGTAACTTTTGAATATTTTTTTACATTACAAAGACTTTCATTTTGAGAAAACATGCAAAAACTGAGGGCTATGAATAGTGCAGAGGGTTTTCTTTTCCCCTCTTAATGCTTACAATTTAATTAAGTCTGACAGGATACCATTTATGGTTTTGTCAAAAGCTTAGCAATTAGAGCTGTTTCGATTTTACATGGTCATCTTTACCAAGGCAAGTATTGAGAATAACTCTAATTTTGGAAATGTAGCTTGTCAATAGCTTAACATATGCTTCATATAAGCTAGAGCAAATTTTAAATATTGTTAACTTCAACTAACTACATGTAATGATAAGCCAAAGTTAATTTTATTATATCATCATAAATATATATTCAAAATATATATATATTCAAAATATATTCAAAATATATATTTTGAAATTTACTTGAATATATATATTATCTGATAATCTCACAAAAGTTAAAAATCAGGGTTCAGAATTCCTATGATAACTGAAGTAACAAAAGTAATTATAGATATCACACAAAAATAAAAATGCTTGGTAGATATATCTCAACTGCTAAAGTTTTAAATTTGAGAAGCGATTATGTTAAAGAAAGCTTTGATACATGACACCTTACAAAAATTATTGTAAAAAGGAATCTCTCTTATTTCCAAGACCTATGTGCCAGTTAAAATGTCATTTATGTAAAATGTGAATTGGCAAAATATGTCTAAAATATAAATTAATGAGAAGTTGTAATTGGAGGTTACAAAAAATCCCAAATTACTATGTATCCCCTTTAATTTTTTTTGTTTATTTTAAACAGAACCTACATGATGGCCACAATTTAGTTTATAATTTAGAAATTTCCTAAATTTATGTGATAAAAACCATCTTTGAAAGTCTAAAGTTTGAGAATAACAACATAAATTCTATTAACAATTCCATTTTATAACATTTCTCTTTTTTTTTTTTTTGCCTCCAATTCTGCTACTCTTTTTTTATCAGGTAAAATCTTAATGATAGCCTATGAAATAGTGTGGTTTATAATTAGCTGTGGATGCAATTAGAGGCATCAAAATCTCTAACTGATACTACTTCAGCCTCTTTCTTTTTTTTGTATGTCTTCAGTCTTTGATCCTGTTACTTTTCTCTCCAGCATAAACTGTACTTGAATTCTACCAAATACCCACACTGACCTTAAGCTGCTGTAGTTTGTGGTGTACTAACTCCCCACTGTTTGTCAACTCCAATTTAAAACATATTTACTTTCACTTTCAGGCTGTTAAACACTGTGGCAAAAAGTCAACTAATTTTGCTGAGACATCATTTCATATTTTTTCTTTTTTTTAAGTAGACATATAGTTGACATACACTATTATGTTAGTTTGAGGAGTACTACATAATGATTTGACATTTCTATACACTATGAAATGATCAGCACAATAAACTTAGTAACCATCTGTACCCGTACAAAGTTATTAGACTATTATTGACCATATTATTTATATTAAATGTTACATCACCGTGGCTTGTTTATTTTATAACTGGAGATTTGTACTTCTAAATCCCTTTTACTATTTCACCACCCTCACCCTCTTCCCCTTTGGCAACCACCTGTTTGTTCTCTGTATCTGAGTCTGTTTTCATTTTCTTTTGTTTCCTTTGCTTTTTTTTTTCTTTTTTATTCCTTTATTTCATTTTAGTAGGATTTTTTTTTAAACATCTTTATTGGGGTATAATTGCTTTACAATGGTGTGTTAGCTTCTGCTTTATAACAAAGCGAATCAGTCATACATAAACATATGTTCCCATATGTCTTCCCTGTTGCGTCTCCCTCCCTCCCACCCTCCCTATCCCACCCCTCCAGGCTGTCACAAAGCACCGAGCCAATATCCCTGTGCAATGCGGCTGCTTCCCACTAGCTATCTACCTTACTACGTTTGTTAGTGTGTATATGCCCATGACTCTCTCTCGCCCTGTCACAGCTCACCCTTCCCCCTCCCCATAACCTCAAGTCCGTTCTCTAGGAGGTCTGCGTCTTTATTCCTGCTTTACCCCTAGGTTCTTCATGACATTTTTTTTCTTAAATTCCATATATATGTGTTAGCATACGGTATTTGTCTTTTTCTTTCTGACTTACTTCACTCTGTACGACAGACTCTAGGTCTATCCACCTCATTACCAATAGCTCAATTTCGTTTCTTTTTATGGCTGAGTAATATTCCATTGTATATATGTGCCACATCTTCTTTATCCATTCATCCGATGACGGGCACTTAGGTTGTTTCCATCTCCGGGCTATTGTAAATAGAGCTGCAATGAACATTTTGGTACATGACTCTTTTTGTATTTTGGTTTTCTCAGGGTATATGCCCAGTAGTGGGATTGCTGGGTCATATGGTAGTTCTATTTGTAGCTTTTTAAGGAACCTCCATACTGTTCTCCATAGTGGCTGAACCAATTCACATTCCCACCAGCAGTGCAAGAGTGTTCCCTTTTCTCCACACCCTCTCCAGCATTTATTGTTTCTAGATTTTTTGATGATGGCCATTCTGACTGGTGTGAGATGATATCTCATTGTAGTTTTGATTTGCATTTCTCTAATGATTAATGATGTTGAGCATTCTTTCATGTGTTTGTTGGCAGTCTGTATATCTTCTTTGGAGAAATGTCTATTTAGGTCTTCTGCCCATTTTTGGATTGGGTTGTTTGTTTTCTTGTTATTGAGCTGCATGAGCTGCTTGTTAATTTTGGAGATTAATCCTTTGTCGGTTGCTTCATTTGCAAATATTTTCTCCCATTCTGAGGGTTGTCTTTTTGTCTTGTTTATGGTTTCCTTTGCTGTGCAAAAGCTTTGAAGTTTCATTAGGTCCCATTTGTTTATTTTTGTTTTTATTTCCATTACTCTAGGAGGTGGGTCAGAAAGGATCTTGCTGTGATTTATGTCATAGAGTGTTCTGCCTATGTTTTCCTCTAAGAGTTTGATAGTTTCTGGCCTTACATTTAGGTCTTTAATCCATTTTGAGCTTATTTTTGTGTATGGTGTTAGGGAGTGATCTAATCTCATACTTTTACATGTACCTGTCCAGTTTTCCCAGCACCACTTATTGAAGAGGCTGTCCTTTCTCCACTGTACATTCCTGCCACCTTTATCAAAGATAAGGTGTCCATATGTGCATGGGTTTATCTCTGGGCTTTCTATCCTGTTCCATTGATCTATCTTTCTGTTTTTGTGCCAGTACCATACCGTCTTGATAACTGTAGCTTTGTAGTATAGTCTGAAGTCTGGGAGCCTGATTCCTCCAGTTCCTTCTTTCGTTCTCAAGATTGCTTTGGCTATTCGGGGTCTTTTGTGTTTCCATACAAATTGTGAAATTTTTTGTTCTAGTTCTCTGAAAAATGCCAGTGGTAGTTTGATAGGGATTGCATTGAATCTATAGATTGCTTTGGGTTGTAGAGTCATTTTCACAATGTTGATTCTTCCAATCCAAGAACATGGTATATCTCTCCATCTATTTGTATCATCTTTAATTTCTTTCATCAGTGTCTTATAATTTTCTGCATACAGGTCTTTTGTCTCCTTAGGTAGGTTTATTCCTAGATATTTTATTCTTTTTGTTGCAATGGTAAATGGGAGTGTTTTCTTGATTTCACTTTCAGATTTTTCATCATTAGTATATAGGAATGCCAGAGATTTCTGTGCATTAATTTTGTATCCTGCCACTTTACCAAATTCATTGATTAGCTCTAGTAGTTTTCTGGTAGCATCTTTAGGGTTCTCTATGTATAGGATCATGTCATCTGCAAACAGTGACAGCTTTACTTCTTCTTTTCTGATTTGGATTCCTTTTATTTCCTTTTCTTCTCTGATTGCTGTGGCTAAAACTTCCAAAACAATGTTGAATAATAGTGGTGAGATGGGCAACCTTGTCTTGTTCCTGATCTTAGTGGAAATGCTTTCAGTTTTTCACCATTGAGGATGATGTTTGCTGTGGGCTTGTCATATATGGCCTTTATTATGTTGAGGAAAGTTCCCTCTATGCCTACTTTCTGCAGGGTTTTTATCATAAATTGGTGTTGAATTTTGTCAAAAGCTTTCTCTGCATCTATTGAGATGATCATATGGTTTTTCTCCTTCAATTTGTTAATATGGTTTATCACATTGATAGATTTGCGTATATTGAAGAATCCTTGCATTCCTGGAATAAACCCCACTTGATCATGGTGTATGATCCTTTTAATGTGCTGTTGGATTCTGTTTGCTAGTATTTTGTTGAGGATTTTTGCATCTATGTTCATCAGTGATATTGGCCTGTAGTTTTCTTTCTTTGTGACATCCTTGTCTGGTTTTGGTATCAGGGTGATGGTGGCCTCGTAGAAGGAGTTTGGGAGTGGTCCTCCCTCTGCTATATTTTGGAAGAGTTTGAGAAGGATAGGTGTTAGCTCTTCTCTAAATGTTTGATAGAATTCGCCTGTGAAGCCATCTGGTCCTGGGCTTTTGTTTGTTGCAAGATTTTTAATCACAGTTTCAATTTCAGTGCTTGTGATTGGTCTGTTCATATTTTCTATTTCTTCCTGATTCAGTCTTGGCAGGTTGTGCATTTCTAAGAATTTGTCCATTTCTTCCAGATTGTCCATTTTATTGGCATAGAGTTGCTTGTAGTAATCTCTCATGATCTCTTTTATCTCTGCACTGTCAGTTGTTACCTCTCCTTTTTCATTTCTAATTCTATTGATTTGAGTCTTCTCCCTTTTTTTCTTGATGAGTCTGGCTAGTGGTTTATCTATTTTGTTTATCTTCTCAAAGAACCAGCTTTTAGTTTTATTGATCTTTGCTATAGTTTCCTTCATTTCTTTTTCATTTATTTCTGATCTGATTTTTATGATTTCTTTCCTTCTGCTAGCTTTGGGGTTTTTTTGTTCTTCTTTCTCTAATTGCTTGAGGTGCAAGGTTAGGTTGTTTATTCGAGATGTTTCCTGCTTCTTAAGGTGGGCTTGTATTGCTATAAACTTCCCCCTTAGAACTGCTTTTGCTGCATCCCACAGGTTTTGGGTCGTTGTGTCTCCATTGTCATTTGTTTCTAGGTATTTTTTGATTTCCTCTTTGATTTCTTCAGTGATCTCTTCATTATTAAGTAGTGTATTGTTTAGCCTCCATGTGTTTGTATTTTTTACAGATCTTTTCCTGTAATTGATATCTAGTCTCATGGCGTTGTGGTCAGAAAAGATACTTGATACAATTTCAATTTTCTTAAATTTACCAAGGCTTGATTTGTGCCCCAAGATATGATCTATCCTGGAGAATGTTCCATGAGCACTTGAGAAAAATGTGTATTCTGTTGTTTTTGGATGGAGTGTCCTATAAATATCAATTAAGTCCATCTTGTTTAATGTATCATTTAAAGCTTGTGTTTCCTTATTTATTTTCATTTTGGATGATCTGTCCATGGGTGAAAGTGGGGTGTTTAAGTCCCCTACTATGAATGTGTTACTGTCGATTTCCCAATTTATGGCTGTTAGTATTTGCCTTATGTATTGAGGTGCTCCTATGTTGGGTGCATAAATATTTACAATTGTTATATCTTCTTCTTGGATCGATCCCTTGATCATTATGTAGTGTCCTTCTTTGTCTCTTTTAATAGTCCTTATTTTAAAGTCTATTTTGTCTGATATGAGAATTGCTACTCCAGCTTTCTTTTGGCTTCCATTTGCATGGAATATCTTTTTCCATCCCCTTACTTTCAGTCTGTATGAGTCTCTAGGTCTGAAGTGGGTCTCTTGTAGACAGCATATATAAGGGTCTTGTTTTTGTATCCATTCAGCTAATCTGTGTCTTTTGGTGGGAGCATTTAGTCCATTTACATTTAAGGTAATTATCGATATGTATGTTCCTATTCCCATTTTCTAAATTGTTTTGGGTTCGTTATTATAGGTCTTTTCCTTCTCTTGTGTTTCTTGCCTAGAGAAGATCCTTTAGCATTTGTTGTAAAGCTGGTTTGGTGGTGCTGAACTCTCTCAGCTTTTGCTTGTCTGTAAAGGTTTTAATTTCTCCATCAAATCTGAATGAGATCCTTGCTGGGTAGAGTAGTCTTGGCTGCATGTTTTTCTCCTTCATCACTTTCAGTATGTCCTGCCACTCCCTTCTGGCTTGTAGGGTTTCTGCTGAGAGATCAGCTGTTAACCTTATGGGGATTCCCTTGTGTGTTATTTGTTGTTTTTCCCTTGCTGCTTTTAATATGCTTTCTTTGTATTTAATTTTTGACAGTTTGATTAATATGTGTCTTGGCGTATTTCTCCTTGGATTTATCCTGTATGGGACTCTCTGTGCTTCCTGGACTTGATTAACTATTTCCTTTCCCATATCAGGGAAATTTTCAACTATAATCTCTTCAAATATTTTCTCAGTCCCTTTCTTTTTCTCTTCTTCTTCTGGAACCCCTATAATTCGAATGTTGGTGCGTTTAATGTTGTCCCAGAGGTCTCTGAGACTGTCCTCAGTTCTTTTCATTCTTTTTTCTTTATTCTGCTCTGCAGTAGTTATTTCCACTATTTTATCTTCCAGGTCACTTATCCGTTCTTCTGCCTCAGTTATTCTGCTATTGATCCCATCTAGAGTACTTTTAATTTCATTTATTGTGTTGTTCATCGTTGCTTGTTTCATCTTTAGTTCTTCTAGGTCCTTGTTAACTGATTCTTGCATTTTGTCCAGTCTATTGTCCATTCTATCTCCAAGATTTCGGATCAACCTTACTATCATTATTCTGAATTCTCTTTCAGGTAGACTGCCTATTTCCTCTTCATTTGTTAGGTCTGGTGCATTTTTATCTTGCTCCTTTATCTGCTGTGTGTTTTTCTGTCTTCTCATTTTGCTTATCTTACTGTGTTTGGGGTCTCCTTTTTGCAGGCTGCAGGTTTGTAGTTCCTCCTGTTTTTGATGTCTGTCTCCAGTGGCTAAGGTTGGTTCAGTGGGTTGTGTAGGCTTCCTGGTGGAGGGGGCTAGTGCCTGTGTTGTGGTGGATGAGGCTGGATCTTGTCTCTCTAGTGGGCAGGTTCACGTCTGGTGGTGTGTTTGGGGGCGTCTGTGGCCTTATTATGATTTTAGTCAGCCTCTCTGCTAATGGGTGGGGTTGTGTTCCTGTTTTGCTAGTTGTTTGGCATAGGTTTTCCAGCACTGTGGCTTGCTGGTCGTTGAGTGAAGCTGGGTGCTGGTGTTAAGATGGAGGTCTCTGGGAGATTTTCGCCGTTTGATATTATGTGGAGCTGGGAGGTCTCTTGTTGATCAGTGTCCTGAAGTTGGCTGTCCTACCTCAGAGGCAGAGCCCTGCTTCCTGGCTGGAGCACCAAAAGCTTTTCATCCACAGGCTCAGGATAAAAGGGAGAAAAAGTAGAGGGAATTAGTAGAAGTATGAGGAAAGAAAGAAGGAAAGGAGGGTAGGAAGGAAGGAAGAAAGAAAGAAAGAAGCAAAGAAGGAAAGAAGGCAAGAAGGAAAGAAAGGAGGGAGGGAGGGAGGGAGGAAGGAAGGAAGGAGGGAAAGAAGGAAAAAAGACAGAAAGAAAGAAGATACAGTAAAAATAAAATAAAGTATAATAAAGTTATTGAATTAAAAACTTCTTATTTAGAAAAAAAAAAAGGGACGGAAAGAACCTTAGGACAAATGTTGGAAGCAAAGCTATACAGACAAAATCTTACACAGAAGCATACACATACACCCTCACTAAAAGAGGTAAATGGGGAAAAATCCTAAATCTTGCTGTCAGAGACCACCTCCTCAATTTGGGATGATTCGTTGTCTAAAGGAGGGAAGGAAGGACGGAAAGAAAGAACGAAGGTAAAGTATAATGTTATTAAAATTAATTATTAAGAAAAAAAAATTAAAAAAAAACATGGACGGATAGAACCCTAGGACAAATGGTGGAAGCAAGACTATACAGACAAGATCTCACACAGAAGCATACACATACACATTCACAAAAAGAGGAAAGGGGAAAAAATCATAGATCTTGCTCCTAAAGTCCACTTCCTTAATTTGGGATGATTGGTTGTCTATTCAGGTATTCCACAGATGCAGGGTACATCAAGTTGATTGTGGAGCTTTAATCCGCTGCTTCTGAGGCTGCTGGGAGAGATTTCCCTTTCTCTTCTTTGTTCTCACAGCTCCCAGGGCTAAGCTTTGGATTTGGCCCTGCCACTGCGTGTAGATCGCTGGAGGGCGTCTGTTTTTTGCTCAGACAGGATGGGGTTAAAAGAGCCGCTGATTGGGGGCTCTGGCGCACTCAGGCCGGCGGGGACGGAGGGGCACAGAGTGCGGGGCGGGCCTGCGGTGGCAAAGGCCGGCGTGACTTTGCACCAGCCTGAGGCGCGCTGTGCGCTCTCCCGGGGAAGTTGTCCCTGGATCCCGGGAACCTGGCAGTGGCGGGCTGCACAGGCTCCGCGGAAGAGGGGTGTGGAGAGTGACCTGTGCTCGCACATAGGCCCCTCGGTGGCGGCAGCAGCAGCCTTAACGTCTCCCGCCCGCCTCTGGGGTCCGCGCTTTTAGCCGCGGCTTGCGCCCGTCTCTGGATTCCGCGCTTTCAGCCGCGGCTCGCGCCCGTCTCTGGGGTTCGCGCTTTCAACCGCGGCTCGCGCCCGTCTCTGGGTTTCGCGCTTTTAGCCGCGGCTCGCGCCCGTCTCTGGAGTTCCTTTAAGCAGCGTTCTTAAACCCCTCTCCTCACGCCCCAGGAAACAAAGAGGGAAGGAAAAGTCTCCTGCCTCTTCGGCAGGTGCAGGCTTTTCCCCGGACTCCCTCCCGGCTAGCTGTGGTGCACTAACCCCTTCAGGCTATGTTCAAGCCGCCAACCCCAGTCCTCTCCCTGCGCTCCGGCCTCAGCTCGCAGCCCCGCCCGCCCCGGCGGGTGAGCAGACAAGCCTCTCGGGCTGGTGAGTGCCGGTCGGCACCGATCCTCTGTGCGGGAATCTCCCCGCTTTGCCCTCCGCACCCGTTGCTGTGCACTCCTCCGCGGCTTCGAAGCTCCCCCCTCCGCCTCCCGCAGTCTCCGCCCGCGAAGGGGCTTCCTAGTGTGTGGAAACTTTTCCTCCTTCACAGCTCCCTCCCACTGGTGCAGGTGCCGTCCCTATTCTTTTGTCTCTGTTTTTTCTTTTGCCCTACCCAGGTACGTGGGGAGTTTCTTGCCTTTTGGGAGGTCTGAGGTCTTCTGCCAGCCTTCAGTAGGTGTTCTGTAGGAGTTGTTCCACGTGTAGATGTATTTCTGGTGTATCTGTGGGGAGGAAGGTGATCTCCGCGTCTTACTCTTCCGCCATCTTCCGCCTTCTCCTTAGTAGCTGCTTTTAATTTTCCACATATAAGTGAGATCATAGAACATTTGTCTTTCTTGGACTTCTTTCACTTAGCATAACATATCTAGATCCATCCATATTGTTGCAAATGGCAAAGTTTCATTTTATGACTGAGTAATATTCCATTGTATATATGTGTGTATGTACACACACCATTTCTTCTTTATCAGTTCATCTATTGATGGACACTTAGGTTGCTTTCATATCTTGGCTATTGTTAATAATGCTCCAATGAACATAGGGTGCGTATATCTTTTCACATTAGTGTTTTTGTTTCTTTCAAGTAAACACCCAGGTGTGAAATTTCTGTATCATATGGCAGTTCTGCTTTTAGTTTTGTGGAGAACCTCTATACATTTTTCCATGGTGAATGCACCAATTTACAATCCCACTGGTGGTGCATGAAGGTTCCTTTTTCTCCACATCCTCACCAACACTTGTTATTTGTTCTTTTTAATGATAGACATTCTGAAAGGTATGAGGTGGTATCTCACTGTGGTTTTAATTTGCACTTCCCTGATGATTAGTAATGTTGAGCATCTTTTCATGTGTCTGTTGGCCATTCTTATGTCTATTTGGAAAATTTTTTTCACATCCTCTGCCCTTTTTATTTTTTGGCGGTAGGCGGGCCTCTCACTGTTGTGGCCTCTCCTGTTGCGGAGCACAGGCTCTGGACGCGCAGGCTCATTGGCCATGGCTCATGCCGCTCCATGGCATGTGGGATCTTCCTGGACTGGGGCACGAACCCGTGTCCCGTGCATCAGCAGGTGGACTCTCAACCACTGCGCCACCAGGGAAGCCCCTCTGCCCATTTTTTAATTGTGTTTTTTGATGTAGAGCTGTATGGGTTCTTTATATATTTTGTATATTAACCCCTTATCAATTATATTGTTTGCAAATATCTTCTCCCATTCAGTAAGCTGCCTTTTCATTTTTTTGATAGTTTTCTTCCCTTTGTAAAAGCTTTTTAGATTGATCTGGTCACAGTTTATTTTTGCTTTTGTTTCCCTTGTCTGAGGAGACAAAGCAAAAAAAATATTACTAAGACCAATGTCAAAAAGCTTATTGCCTGTTTTCTTTTCCTTTCTTAAATTTTTTTTATTTTATATTATAGTTGCTTTACAATGTATTAGTTTCAGGTATACAGCAAAGTGATTCAGTTATATATATACATATATCTATTTCTTTTCAAATTCTTTTCCTATTTAGATTATTACAGAATATTGAGCAGAGTTCCCTGTGCTATACAGTAGGTCCTTTTATGGTTTCAGGCCTTAAGTTTAAGCTCTAATCCATTTACTTTTGTTTGTTTGATTTTATTGAAGTATATTTGACTTACAGTATTATATAAGTTTCAGGTATACTATTTAGTGATTTGATATTTTTATACATTACAAAATCATAACCACAAAATGTCTAATTACCATCTGTCACCATACAAAGTTATTATATTATTGAATATTTCCCTGTGCTGTACATTACAACCCCCTGACATTTATTTTATGCTGGAAGTTTGTACCTCTTAATCTCCCTCACCTATTTCCTTCATCCCACCACTCCTTTCCCCTCTGGCAACAACCAGTCTGTTCTCTGTATTTTTGAGTCTTTCTGCTTTGTTATGTTTGTTTCTATTTGTTTATTTGATTTTTTTTAAGATTCTATATATAATTGAAATTATATGGTATTTCTCTTTCTCTGACTTATTTTACTTTGCAGGATACTCTTTAGGTCCATCCCTGTTGTTGCAAATGGTAAGATTTCATTCTTTTTATGGCTGAGTATTATTCCATTGTATATACATACCACATCTTCTTTATCCATTCATCTATCAGTAGACACTCAGGTTGTTTTCATATCTTGGCTATTGTAAATAATGCTTCAATGAAAACAGGTCTGCATTATCTTTTTGAATTAGGGTTTTCATGTTCTTTGTAAAAATACCCAGGAGTAGAATTGCTGGATCATATGGTAGTTCTGTTTTTAATTTTTTGAGGAACTTACATATTGTTTTCCATAATGGCTATACCAATTTACATTCCCATCAACAGTGCACAAGCGTTCCCTTTTTGCCACATCCTCACTAACACTTGTTATGCCTTTATGATTATAGTGATTCTGAAAGATGTGAGGTGCTATCTCATTGTGGTTTTCATTTGCATTTTCCTGTAGATTATTGAATATCGTTTCATGTGTCTTTCAGCCATGTGTATGTCTTCTTTGAAAAATATCTATTAAGGTCCTTTGCCCATTTATAAATTGCACTATTTATTGTTTTGATGTTGAGTTGTAGGAGTTTTTGGTATATCTTTGATATTAACCCCTTATAAGATACATCATTTGCAAACATTTTCCCCTTTTCAGTTGGCTGCCTTTTTCATTTGTTAACAGTTTCCTTCACTGTGTAAAAGCTGTTTAGTCTGATGTACTCCCATTTATTTTTGTTTTTGTTTCCCTTGCCTTAGGAGACATATTTTTTAAAATATTGGTAAGACCAATGTTAGAGAGCATGCTATATATGTTTTCTTCTAAGAGTTTTATTGTTTCAGGTCCTATATTCAAGTCTTTAAACCATTTTATTTTATTATTATTTTTTAAATTTATTAATTTATTTATTTTTGGCTGAGTTGGGCCTTTGTTGCTGCGTGTGGGCTTTCTCTAGTTGCAGCGAACAGGGGCTACTCTTCGTTGCAGTGCACAGGCTTCTCATTATGGTGGCTTCTCTTGTTGTGGAGCATGGGCTCTAAGCGTGTGGGCTTCAGTAGTTGTGGCTCACGGGCTGTAGAGCACAGGCTCAGTAGTTGTGGTACATGGGCTTAGTTGCTCTGCAGCATGTGGAATCTTCTTGGACCAGGGATCGAACCCATGTCTCCTGCCTTGGCCGGCAGATTCTTAACCACTTCACCACAAAGGAAGCTCTTTAAACCATTTTAAATTTATTTTTCTATACAGTTTGAGAAGGCAGTCTAGTTTGATAATTTGCGTACAGCTGTCCAGTATTCCCAACACCACTTATTAAATCTCCTGTCTTATATAGTCTTGCCTCATTTATTTCTGGGCTCTCTACCCCTGTTTCATTGATCTGTATGTCTGTTTTTGCGACAGTACCATCCTGTTTTGATTATTATAGAATGTAGTATAGTTTGATATCAGGGAGCATGATACCTCAGCTTTGTTCTTTAAGATTGTTTTGGCTATTTGAGGTCTTTGTGATTCCTTACAAATTTTAGAATTATTTGTTCTAGTTCTATGGAAAATACAGTTGTTGTTTTGAAAGGGATGCATTGAATCTATAGCTTGCCTTGGGTAATGTCATCATTAATATTATTAATTCTTTCATACTTCCATTTATTTGTGTCTTCAATTTCTTTCAACAGTGTCTCACAGTTTTCTGAGAACAGGTCTTTTACCTCCTTGTTTAGATTTATTCTTAGATATTTCATTCTATTGATAAAATTGTAAATGTGATTTTTTAATATTCTCTTTCTGATAGTTCCTTATTAATACATAGAAATGCAACAATTTATGTTTATTAATTTTGTATTTTACTGAATTCATTTATTCTAATAGATTTTTTGGAGGCATCTTTAGTATTTTCCATATATAGTGTAATGTCTCCTACAAACAGTGACAGTTTTACTTCTTTTTTTCCAATTTATATTCCTTTTATTTCTCTTTCTTGTCTCTTGCCGTGGCTAGAACTTCCAATACTATATTGAATAAAAGTTGTGAGAGTGAACATCCTTGGCTTTTTCCTGATCTTAGAGGAAGTAGCTTTTCACAGTTGAATATGATGTTGGATGTATGTGTGTCATATATAGCCTTTATTATGTTGAGGTAAGTTCCCTTGATACCCACCTTGTTGAGAGTTCTTATCATAAATGGATGTTAAAATGTGTCAAAAGGTTTTTCTGCATCTGTTGAGAGGATCATATGATTTTTATCCTTCAATTTGTTAATGTGGTGTATTGCATTGATTGATTTGCAGACATTGAAGCATCCTTGCATCCCTGGAATAAATCCCACTTGATCATGATATATAATCTTTTTAATGCATTTTTAAACATCTTTATTGGGGTATAATTGCTTTACAATCGTGTGTTAGTTTCTGCTTTATAACAAAGTGAATCAGTTATACATATACATATGTTCCCATATCTCTTCCCTCTTGCGTCTCCCTCCCTCCCACCCTCCCTATCCCACCCCTCCAGGTGGTCACAAAGCACCGGGCCGATGTCCCTGTGCCATGCGGCTGCTTCCCACTAGCTATCTACCTTACGTTTGTTAGTATGTATATGTCCATAACTCTCTCTCGCCCTTAATGCATTTTTAAATTTAGTTGACTAATATTTTGTTGATAATTTTTGCATCTATGTTCATCAGTGATATTGGCCTGTAATTTTCTCTTCTGTGGTAGTTTTGTATGTTTTTCATATCAAGGTGATGATGGCCTCATAGAATGATCTGGAAGCACTCTTTAGTTTGAAAAGGATAGGTGTTAACTTTTCTTTAAAATTTTATGGAATTCATTTCTGAAGCCTTCTGGTCCTGGTCTTTTGTTTATTGGGAGGGATTTTTAGTACTAATTTTGTTACTGTTAATCAGTCTGCTTATTTTTTCTACTCTTTCACAATTCAGTCTTTGAAGACTGTACATTTCTGGGACATATCCATTTCTCCTAGGTTGTTCAAAGTATTGGTATATAATTGTTAATAGTGATGTCTTATTATTGTTTGTATTTCTGTAGTATCAGTTATAACTGCTCCTTTTTCATTTCGTTTCTGATTTTATTTATTTGGGCTCTCTCACTTTTTTCTTGATGAATCTGACAAAAGGTTTATCAATTTTGTTTATTTTTTTAAAGAACCAGCTCTTAGTTTCACTGATCTTTTGAGGATTTTTTTGTCTCTGTTTCATTTACTTCTGCTCTGATCTTTATTTTTTCTTTCTTCCTACTAATTTTGGGTTTTATTCATCTTTTTCTGGTTTCTTTAAGTGTTTTTTGTTTCTTGAGGAATGCTTACTTCACTAAAATCTTCCTTCTTAGAACTGGTTTCGCTGCATCACGTACATTTTGTATTGTTGTGTTTCCATTTTATCTCCAGGTATTTTTTTATTTCCTCTCTGATTTCTTCAGTGACCCATTGGTTGTTCATTAACATATTGTTTAGCTTCCAGTGTTTGTATTTTTTACAGTTTTTTTTCTTGTAGTTGATTTCTACTCTCATACCTTTGCGATCAGAAAAGGTGCTTATGTGATTTTGATCTCATTACATGTATTGAGACTTTTGTGGCCTAGGATGTGATCTGTCCTGGAGAATGTTCCATGTGGACTTGAAAAGAATGTGTATTCTGTTTTGGACTGGAAATTCTACATATATATATTTCTATTAAGTTCATAAGATCTAACATGTCATTTACGATCAATATTTCCTTATTGACATTCTATCTGGACCTGTCCTTTGATGTAAGTGGGATGTTAAAGTCCCCTACTATTTTTGTTATATACTATTATTATTACTACTGTACTAATGTCAGTTTCTTCCTTTATGCTGGTTAATATTTGCTTATACTGTATTTATATCTGTATATTTACATGACTATATATATATGTATATATATGAGTATTTTAAGTAGATGATCTCTTAAGTTTGAATCCATTCTAACCACCCTAAATTTTTACTACTCCCTCATTTAATGCTTTTGTCTACATATTTTACATATTTTTGTGTGTATCCCTTAACTACTTGTGGATAGACAATTTTACTACTTTTGATTTTAAACATCCTATTAGCTTTATAAGTGGTTGACCTATTATCTTTACTGAATGTTTGCCATTACCAGTGAGATTTCTCCTTTCATAATGTTCATATTTCTAGATGTTGCCTTCTTATCTCAGTACAGTAAGTCCCCTACATGCGAATGAGGTCTGTTCTGTGAACATGTTTGTAAGTCCAATTTGTTCATAAGTCCAACAAAGTTAGCCTAGATACCCAACTAACACAATCGGCTAATTAGTACTGTGCTGTAATAGGTTTATAATACTTTTCACACAAATAATACATAAAAAACAGAGAAATAAAACATTTTTAATCTTGCAGTACAGTACCTTGGAAAGTACAGCAGTACAGTACAACAGCTGGCATACAGGGGCTGGCATTGAGTGAACAGGCAAGAAGAGTTACTGACTGGAGGAGGAAGAGGAGGTGGGAGATGGTACAGCTGAAAGATCATCAGCAATAGGAGATAGAGGGCAGGCTGCATGTGACAATGTACACCAGATATATGAACTAAGTTACATCACAAACGCACGTTTGCATCTTTGAAAGATTGCAATGTGAGGGTTCATATGTAGGGGACTTACTGTATTGCCTTCTTTTCTGCTTATAGAAGTCCCTTTAACATTTCTTGTAAAGCCAGCTTAGTGGTGCTGAATTCACTTTGCTTTTGCTTATCTGTAAAATTCTTTCACCTTCAAATCTTAATGATAACCTTGCTAGGTAGAGTATTCTTGATTGTAGATTGTTTTTTCCTTTCATCACTTTGAATATATCATGCCACTCCCTTCTGACCTGCAAAGTTTCTGCTGAAAATTCAGCTGACGGTCTTACAGGAGTTCGCTTGTATGTAACTATTTGCCTTTCTCTTCTGGCTTTTAAGATTCGTACTTTATCTTTAATTTCTGCCATTTAAATTGTAATGTGTCTTCGTGTAGACCTCTTCGGGTTCATCATCTTTGAAACTCTGTGCTTCCTGGACCTGATATGCTTCCTTCCCCAGGTTAGGGAAGTTTTCAGCTATAGTTTATTCAGATAAATTCTTTGTCCCTTTCTGTCTTCTCCTTCTGGAGCCTCTATAATGTGAATGTTAATATGCTTGATGTTGTCCCATAGGCCTCTTAAACTGTTCTCTTTTTAAAAAATTCTTTTCTGTGTTAGGCTTGAGTCTTTTTCACTGCTGTCTTTCAGATGGCTGATCCTTTCTTCTATACCATCTAATCTAATCTACTGTTCATTTCTTCTGGTGCATTTTTTATTTCAGTTATTTTATTCTTCAGCTCTCTCCTTTATATTTTCTCATCTCTTTGTATATACAAATTCTCATTTTGTTCATTACTCTTCCCTAAACTCACTGAGCATCTTTATGATCATTACTTTGAACTCTTTATCAGGTCACTTCCTTATCTCCATTTCTTTTAGTTCTTTTTCTGGGGTTATGTCTTGTTCCTTCACTTGGAACATAATCCTTTGTTTCCCCATTTTCCTTCAATTCTGTTTATTTCTATTTTTTAGGAAGGTTGGCTATGTTTTTCAATCCTCAAGTGGTCTTATGTAGGATATGTCCTATGGGGGTCACTAGAGCTATATACTCCAGAGCTACCCCCTATGTGGGCTTTTTGTACCCTTCTGTTGTAGTGGGGTTGATTACTGTGGGTGTGCTGGTATGTAGAGCTGGCCCCAGAGCAGCTGGCTGTGAGGCTGCACTTCATGTGGTGGCTGTGAAACCACTGGAGCATGGGATAGGCTTAGTGCACAGTTGTCAGTGCACTTATGGGGGTGTGGCCGGTGAGACCCACTGGTGGGCAGGCCCAGTCCCTGTGTGACTCTCTGAACAACCTGGGGTGGGGGGATGACTCAGATCTGATGCTGGATGTTAGGGCTGTGTCCCTGGTGCTAATAGGCTAGAGGGAGGATTCCAAGATGTCACTTGCCAGTGTTGGTGTTAGCACAGTAGGGTGTGCTCCTAAAAATGGCTTCCACCAGTGTTTCTGTCCCCAGGGAGTCCCAGTTGCCTCCTGCCTCTCCAGGAGGCTCTCCAAGATCAGCAAGTGGGCCTGATCCAGGCTTCTTTCAAACTATTGCATCTGCATTGGCACTCAGAGCATGTGAGATTTTGTGCATTGCTTTTAAGAACTGAATATCTATTTCCTATAGCCCTCTGGCTCTTCTGAACATAAGCCCCATTAATTTTAAAAGCAGACCTTCTGGCGGCTTATTTTCTCAGTGTAAGACCCCTGGCTGGCGACCCTAATGCAGGGCTCAGACACCTCACTTCTTGAGGAAGACCTCTGTGATTGTGCTATTCCTCTTGTTTTTGAGCCACTAATCCTAGGGATGTGGGTCCTGACTATACTGTTTTTCACCCCTTCTGTTCACCCTGTAGTGGTTTTTTCTTTATGTCTTTAGTTGTGGAAAATATTTTCTGCTAGTCTTCAGGTCATTGATAGTTGCTCTTTAAGTGCAGTTGACCCTTGAACAACACAGAGATTAGGGGCACTGACCCCCAATGAAATTGAAAAATCCATGTAAAATTTTACAGGTGGCCCTCTGTATTCACAGTTCTGCATCTGCATCTGTGGATACAACCAAATGTGAATCATGTAGTAATATAGTATATATTTATTGAAAAAAATCCATGTATAAGTGGACTTGCACAGTTCAAATCCATGTTGTTCGAGACTCAACTGTAATTGTAATTTTGGTGTGTCCATGGAAGAAGGTGAGTTCAAGGTATTCCTACTCTGCCAACTTGGCCACCTCCCTCAATTATTTCATAATTTAAGGTGATCTTTTATACACTGAAACTACCACCCTTCCAACTTAATGGGTGGCCGTTCTTTCAGAGATTCTCTATTGTAGTTTCCATTGTAGTGGTTAGTCATTTTTGTTTTAAAAGAACATATTCCTGAAAACATTTTAAAGTAATGATAGCATAATCATCAATTGGGTGTTCATTTTATATGCAGAGATTAAGTGCCTTACATATGTTTCTTTAATCTTACCTTAGATTAATATAACAGATTGCTCCCTTCAATATTTTTTCTTCAGGTGAGGAAATTCAAGAGAAGCTAAGTTATTCAGTCAAGTTTATATTCCTAGTGAGCCAGAGAAAAGTAAACCTGTGCCTATGCAGGCTCCATTTTTTCATTCATGTATCCAACATACCATATATTGATTGTCTCTTACGTGCTTCTGTATTAAGTATCCAAGAAGAGTCTAGACAAATGTACTCCTTTCGACAGTGGAGTTGACAGTCAGAAAGGATTGATATTGGCTAAGTGATGACAATTCTTCCCAGGAGTAACAGGGAAAAGTGCACACTATGCAAATCTGGATTGGGGTTGGGGACAGAAAACTTTTATTAAGTAACAGTTATAAACATTTAAGCTGAGACCTGAAAAAGAATAGGATTTAGCTATACAAAGCATATTTATGGGAGACAAGAGGCACTGGACAAGGTCTAAAACATGACATTTTCAAAGTGAAACATGTTGAGTTTCATAAACTGAAACAAGCATAGTTGCCTGGGGCACAGGGAAGCTGGAGAAAGGTTATTCTCTCTCTTTTCAAAGCCTCTTTGAATAGTTGTTAGTATATACCTTTGTTTATGGTATTTTAAAGGATAAATATATTTTCTCATAATATTGCAGGTGAATGAGAAAATAATACTTAGCAAAAATAAAATAAAACACAAATCTTATTCTAACATCCAGAGATAATCACTGTTAGCTCTTTGATGTTTGCCTTTTCAGACATCCACTCTTTATAGGAATGTGTATATTTTTACAGGAAAAAACATGAACATAAAAGGCTCAAAAATTATACTGGTTATAAAGTAATATACGGAATTATTTTACATGTCTATAAATTTTTATGTTCATCATAGTGCATGAACAACGTAGAAGAGATATGTAGATGGACAGACAGATCTATTAAACAGAATAAATATTTTGAAAATTATGTTACTATGGATAAATATCACAGTCTAAAGAAGAAAAAGTAAGTTATTTAAAAATTATTTTAAGACATTTACTAAGTATGTGGGAAAAGTCAGTTTTAATCCTTGATTCCACTTTCTCTTATCACCACAGATTTCCAAAATTATAAATGACTATTTTGTATAAACCTATATTCACAAACCTGGAGGAAGATAGAGGTATGCAATGGACAGGAGCTTTCAAATGAGAATATTTGTGAAATAAACACAAGTTGGATGAACTTTAATAAATTACAAATAAGCCCTACTTCATGAATTTAACATCATCATAAATAAATATTCAAGGGAAAACTAGAAACATACTTGCAACACATATAAGTGGTTGATACATACACAGCTGTATAAAATAATAGGAAAATTCCTAACAATCAACTAGAATAACTGGTAAAATTCATAAGAAAAATCAAACTAAAACATACCTGAAGCTCTTTCACTGTACCCTATGGAACACAATCAACCATAGGTTTCAAAAAAAAACAAAGATATCTTCACCTCTTCTATCTACTATCTGACATCAAGCTCACTTCTGATAACATTATTTCTCTTACAGCTCCCTTAAGGCATGATTCTTTTCTTTCTTACTTCCCTAATCCATAACTCCTGGAGGTGGAACAGCTGCCCGACTTGTTCTTCATGGCTATTTCTAGGCCATCCTCCTTTTCCTTTCTTTAAATTTAATCAAATTAACTGTTTTTTTCATTTTTATTTTATATTAGAGTTAATTAACAATGTTGTGTTAGTTTCAGGTGTACAGCAGAGTGATTCACTTATACATATACATGTGTCTATTCTTTTTCAAATTCTTTTCCCATTCAGATTATTACAGAGTATTGAGCAGAGTTCCCTGTGTTATGCAGTACGTCCTTGTTGGTTATCTATTTTAAATATAGCAGTGTGTACATGTCAATCCCAAACTCCCAGTCTATCCCTCCCCCAACCCTTCCCCCCAGAACCATAAATTCATTCTCTAAGTCTGTGAGTCTGTTTCTGTTTTGTAAATAAGTTTGTATCATTTTTAAAATTTAGATTCCACATATAAATGATATCATATAATATTTGTCTGTCTCTGTCTGACTTACTTCACTTAGTATGATAATCTCCAGGTCCATCCACGTTGCTGCAAATGGAAATATTTCATTCTTTTTAAGGGCTAAGTAATGTTCCATTGTATATATGTACAACATCTTCTTTATGCATTCATCTGTCAATGAACATTTAGGGTGCTTCCATGGCCTGGCTATTGTAAACAGTGCTGCAGTGAACATGGGGATGCATATAACCTTTCAAACCATGTTTTTCTCCAAATTATGCCCAGGAGTGGGATTGCTGGATCACATGATAGCTCTGTTTTTAGTTTCTTAAGGAATCTCCATACTGTTCTTCATAGTGGCTGTACAAATTTACATTCCCACCAACAATGTAGAAGGGTCCACTTTTCTCCACACATTCTCCAGCATTTATTGTTTGTAGACATTTTGATGATGGCCATTCTGACCAATGTGAGGTGATACCTCATTGTAGTTTTTATTTGCATTTCTCCAATAATTAGTGATGTTGAGCATCTTTTCATGTGCCTATTGGCCATTTGTATTTCTTCTTTGGAGAAATGTCTATTTAGATCTTCCACCCATTTTCTGATCGGGTTGTTTGTTTTTCTGATACTGAGCCACATGAGCTGTTTGTATATTTTGAAGATTAATTCCTTGTTGGTTGCTTCATTTGCAGATATTTTCTCCCATTCTGAGAGTTGACTTTTTGTTTTGTTTACAGTTTCCTTTGCTGTGAAAAAGATTTTAAGCTTAATTAGGTCCCATTTGTTTTATTTTTTTTATTTTCATTACTCTAGGAGGTAGATTTTAAAACTTCTTGCTGCGATTTATGTCAGAGAGTGTTCTGCCTATATTTTGCTTTAAGAGTTTTATGGTATCCAGCCTTACATTTAGGTCTCTAATCCATTTTGAATTTATTTTTGTGTATGGTGTTAGGGAGTGTTCTAATTTCATTCTCTTACATATAGCTCTCCAGTTTCCAAGCACCACTTATTGAAGAGACTGTCTTCTCCATTGTATATTCTTGCCTCCTTGGTCATAGATTAGGTGACCATAGGTGTATGGGTTTATTTCTGCACTTCCTATCCTGTTCCATTGATCTATATTTCTGTTTTTGTGTCAGTAACATATGGTCTTGATGACTGAAGCTTTGTAGTATAGTTTGAAGTCAGGGAGCCTGATTCTTCCAGCTCTGTTTTTCTTTCTCAGGGTTGCTTTGTCTATTCGGGGTCTTTTATATTTCCATAAAAACTGTAAACTTTCTGGTTCTAATTCTGTGAAAAATCCCATTGGTAATTTTATGGGGATTGCAAACCTGTAGATTGCTTGGGGCAGTATCATTTTCGCAATGTGGATTCTTCCAATCCAAGAACATGTTGTATCTCTCCATCGGTTTGTGTCATCTTTGATTTCTATCATCAGCATGTTATAGTTTTCTGAATACAGTTCTTTTGCCTCCTACGGTAGGTTTATTCCTAGGTATTTTATTCTTTTTGATATGATGACAAATGTTGCTGTTTCATTAATTTCTCTTTCTGATTTTTGTTGTTATTGTATAGGAATGCAAGAGATTTCTGTGTATTAATTTTGTATCCTGCAACTTTACCAGATTCATTGATGAGCTCTAGTAGTTTTCTGGTAGCATCTTTAGGACTTTCTATGTATAGTTTCATGTCATCTGCAAACAGTGATAGTTTTACTTCTTTTCGAACTTGAATTCCTTTTATTATTTTTCTCTGATTGCTGTGTCTAGGACTTCCAAAACTGTGTTGAATAAAAGTGGTGACAATGGACATCCTTGCCTTGCTCCTGATCTTGAGGAAATGCTTTCAGCTTTTTCACTGTTAAGTGTGATATTAGCTGTGGGTTTGTCATATGTGGCCTTTATTATGTTGAGATATGTTCCCTCTATGCCCACTTTCTAGAGAGTTTTTATCATAAATTGGTGTTGAATTTTGTCAAAAGCTTTTTCTGCATCTATTGAGATGATCATATGGTTTTTATTCTTCAGTTTGCTAATGTGTATCACACTGATTAATTTGCAGATATTGAAAAATCCTTGCATCTCTCTTGTAACAGTCTATTTTGTCTTATATGAGAATTTCTACTCCAGCTTTCTTTTGATTTCCATTTGCATGGAATATCTTTGTCCATCCCCTCACTTTCAGTCTGTATGATTCCCTAGGTCTGAAGTGGGTCTCTTTTAGACAGTATATATACAGGTATTGTTTTCGTGTCCATTCAGGTAGTCTCCCTCTTTCGGTTGGAGCATTTAATCCATTTACATTTAAGTTAATTATCGATATGTATGTTCTTATTGCCATTTTGTTAATTGTTTTCAATTTGTTTTTGTAGGTGTTTTCCTTCCTCTTTTGTTCTCTTCTCTTGTGATTTGATAACTAACTTCAGTGATGTGTTTGGATTTCTTTTTTCTTTTGTGTATGTGCATGTATTGTAGGTTTTTGGTTTGTGGTTACCATGAGGTTTTGATATAGCAGTCTATACATAAACAAGACTGTTTTATGTTGCTTGTCTCTTAATTTTCAATGCATTTCCAGTATCCTGCATTTGTTCTCTCCTCTTGTCTTGATTGCTGGTTTGGGTATCATATTTGTATGCAGATGATTTCCTACCTTTACTGTATGTTTGCCTTTACTAGTGAGCTTTTCCACTCATAGTTTTCTTATTTCTAGTTGTGACCTTTATTTTCTGCCTAGAGATGTTCCTTTAGCATTTGTTGCAAAGGTGGTCTGGTGATGCTGAATTCTCTTAGCTTCTGTTTTTCTGTAAAGCTTTTGATTTCTACATCAAATCTAAATGAGAGCCTTGCTGAGTAGAGTATTCTTGGTTGTAGATTCTTCCTTTTCATCACTGTAATTCTATAATGCCACTCCCTTCTGGCTGCAGTGTTTTTGCCAGGAAATCAGCTGATAACCATATAGGAGTTCCCTTGTACTTTATTTGTTGCTTTTTCGTTGTTGCTTTTAATACTTTATCTTTAATTTTGTCAATTTGATTACTATATGTCTCAGTGTGTTCCTCCTTGGGTTTTTCCTGCCTGGACTCTGCACTTCCTGAAGTTGGTTGACAGTTTCCTTTCCCATGTTATGAAAGTTTTCAGCTGTTATCTCATCAAATATATTCTCAGGTCCTTTCTCTTTCTTTTCTTTGGGGACCTCTACAATTCAAATGTTGGTGCATTTAGTGTTGTCCCAGAGGTCTCTGAGACTGTCCTTCTTTCTTTTCCTTCTTTATTCTGTTCCACAGCAGTGATTTCCACCATCCTGTCTTCCAGGTCACTTATCCTTTCTTCTGCCTCAATTATTCTGCTATTGATTCCTTCTAGTGTATTTTTCATTTCTGTTATTGTGTTGTTCATCTCTATTCTTTAGTTCTTCTAAGTCTTTGTTAAACATTTCTTGTATCTTCTTGACCTGTGTGTCTATTCTTTTTCCAAGATCCTGGATCATCTTTACCATCATTACTGTGATGTTTCTTTCAGGTATATTGCCTGTCTCCACTTCCCTTAGTTGTCCTTCTGGGGTTTTATCTTGTTCTTCATCTGGGACAGTTCTTCTGCCATCTCATTTTGCCTAACTTGCTGTGATTGTGGTTTCCATTCTGCAGGCTTCAGGGTTGTAGTTCTTCTTGCTTATGTTGTCTGCCCCCTCGTGGATGAGGCTGTCTAAGAGGCTTGTGCAGGCTTCCTGGTGGGAGGGACTGGTACCTGCCCACTGGTGGGTGGAGCTGGGTCTTGTCCCTCTTGTGGGCAGGGTCATGGCCTTGGGTGTGTTTATTGGGCGCCTGTTTATTCAGGAAGACTTTAAGCAGACTTTTCTGCTGATGGGTGGGGCTGTGTTCAGGCTGTGTTGGTTGTTTGGCCTGAGGCATCCCAGCACTGGAGCCTAGAGGCTGTTGGGTGGACCAGGTCTTGATAAGAAAATGGCAGCCTCCTAGAGAGCCCACACCAATTAACCCTCACCAGAACTCCTGCTGCCAGTGTCCCTGTTCCCACAGTGAGCCACAGCTGCCTTCCACCTCTACAGGAGACCCTCCAACACTAGCAGGTAAGCACGGCCCAGTCTCTTATGAGGTCACTGCTTTTTTCCCTGGGTCCTGGTGGGCACAAGACCCTGTGTGCACCCTCCAGGAGTCAAGTTTCTGTTTTTCCCAGTGCTGTGGAATTCCGGTGGTCAAACCCCATTGGCCTTCATAGCCAGACTCTTTGGGGGCTCCTTCTCCCATTGCCAGACCTGCAGAATGGGGAGCCCAAAGTGGGGCTCAGAACTCTCACTCCTGTGGGAGAACTTCCATGGTATAATTACTCTCCAGTTTGTGAGTTGCCCACCCGGTGTGTATGGGGTTTGATTTTATCACAGTTGTGCCCCTCCTACCATCTCGTTGTGGTTTCTTCTTTGTCTTTCTTTGGATGTAGGGTATCTTTTTTGGTATGTTCCAGCGTTTTATCTTCAGTGGTTGTTCAGGAGTTAGTTGTGATTTGGTGTTTCCATAAGAAGTGGTGATCTCATGTCCTTGTACTCTGTCATCTTTCCTCCTCCCCCAAAGTAACTATGTGTTATCTCTCCTTGTCATCACCTGTTCCTCCATGGTACCCTCCCTCTCTGGATCTCCTGTCATAATATGGCAGATTATAAGATACAGAAAGATGACCCCTGCGTTACTCATTTCCTTGATCTTCTCTGCTGCAATAATTTTGTTTGCCATCCTCGGTAGCCATTTTGTTAATGTCATTAGCATTATATGAAGCACTTCTATAATCTCAATTTTAAATTTTCCAACCACCAGTTCTTATATTTCCAAATCATTTTCTCTCATGTCCCACCTCTTTAACCCTACTTGAATTAACATGCTATTGATGCTACACCACCCCTCAACCTTCTTTCTTCTTTACTTTGCTCATAATTCCCACAGTGAATCATTATAGTCACTCATTTCCTTGCCTTCCTTTTACTTCATTATACTCACATAAAGAAACTCCAAACTTCTGCCTACTGCAGGCTTATAAGTTACCCCTGGAAGAATGTGGGTTTAAACTTATGGGTTCACTTATACGGGGATTTTTTTCAATAGTAAATGTTACAATACTACATGATCTGCAGTTGGTGGAATCTGCAGAAACTGAGATACAGAGGATCCGCCTATAGGGTGGGCCAACTATAAATTATACTTGGATTTTTGTTTCTGTAGAGGGTCAGCACCTATAACCCTCATGTTGTTCAAGGGTCAACTGTATTCTGCTGTTAAATATCACTGGAAAAAATACAGTCACACTAACTGGTCTCATTTTATATTGTTTTTAAAATCACCAAACTAAAACAGCCTTTAATGCTGTTGCCAAACAAACCCATATTCTCTCATTCTCTAAGACAACTCTCCATACACAGTGCTTTCTCTTTAACCCTACTATACCTCCTATTAATCTTTACTCTCACATGATGATCTCAATTCTTATTAAACAAAGAATTGTAGCAATCTGAAGACCAGTTCTACAAGCTTCCAGTGCTATGTCCTTCAACCATTATTATGCATCCTACCTTCTTCTCCTCTATTCACAGACCAGGAATCAGGGCTTATATCTCCAGTTGTGAAGTATATTTCACCCACTCTTCCTTTCCCAAGGGATATTGTTCCACCACTTCTCTTGCTCTCTCTGTGAGCAACATGAGGACAGGTTTTTAAATATATTTTGTATACTTTTAAATCTCCAGAGCCTGTAATGGTTCTGGGAACATAGAGGGTACTCAGTAACAAGTAAATGAAAGCTAAAATGAAAGAGATTGCCATTTTTACGAGTCAAATTTAATAGTTTAATATATGATACAATTTAATGTGTCAAGGGTGGAATGAAATGATTACTCACTTTCATGGTAGATAAACATTTGAAATTAAACTTTGCCCAAAAGCAATCTGAGAAGAGAATCATAGATTCATAAAATTAAAACCTTAATATAACAATTTTACTATTTGTATCCTCCTCTAAAAAAACAAGGCAAGTATTAATATGCAATAAAATCTTTGTTTATACAGTGGCAATTTGAGTTAAAAATCAAAAACAAAGCAAATATTTAGACAAATTATGGTGAATCTACATGTTTAGAAAATTATGTGTTATTGTGATCACATCCACAAAGTACTTCTGTTTACTCTGGAAAATGTTTGTTTGGTATATGAGTACCTGGTGTGCCAGTGAAGGTGTGGCCCTGCTCATAGCTTCATTGTAGAGGATCACTCCCAGAGTCCTCATATGAGAGAACTGGCCAAGAAGAGAATTTGAGGATTCTTTATTATTAGTGGTCAGGTTCAATACCACTGACTACATCTCTCTCTACAACATTAATCTCCCCCAAAGTCATGTCTGATTGAATCCAGCAAAGGTATCTGATTGATAACCTATGTGCCAACCACCTACTGATGTGACAGCCTAATGTCTCTTTGAGTGTGAATAAGAGTCATTAGTGGTTTCTAGAGAATATACACAGAAACTAACGCCTGATGTTAAAACTGTTTGCTCAATGAAAAAACAAAATGGCTTATGTTTTTAGATTCATAGTCATATATTTGACTGAAAAATCTCAAATGAAGTTATATATATATATATATATATATATGTATATATATAAGGTAATAGTACAAGCTGCCAGAAAAGAAAATAATAAAAGAGGTAATTTACTTGCTGCAACATCTGCTTGCTTCACCTGCAGAAGAGAATACTCCAGTTTATTCTTTATGCTTAACAAGACTGAACACTTTGAAACATACTTCTGGAGTCACCCAACCTGTAAATTAAATACATCAGCAATGCAATTATTGCACTGTGCTCTTTTCACAGGTATAAATCACATATAAAACAGTTGTAGTGCTGAGCAACAAAAACTATAATTTATATTTTACTGTTAATGCCTGAAACTTCACAATGTAAACCAGTGTTCTGAAGTTGCAAATAGATTCTATGGCTGCTGCTCTGATGAAGTTACCTCAGGTCCAGGAAAGAAAATCAGACTAGAAAGCAATGATATTTTATGGAAACTTTCTTTTGTACTTGTTTCCTTCTCTTGTGTTTTGCATACCTTTAAGAGAATAGCATATAATTTGCTATAGTTTAAAATTTTAGATTACACACACTTTTATTTAAAATTTTTGAAAATAAACGGCGTAATAGTAGTCAATTCTAAAAACAATCATCATTATTGATACATGCTCAACGCAGAAAATATTAAAAAGACAAAATATCAAAGATAAAAAGCAAACATATTTTCCAAACAACCACCAAAGTTTGAGGACTTTAACATTTTGACAACTTTTTAAATTCAAGGTTTCTTTTCCTCAGGATTTTCCTAAATCATTATTCACATTGAAGGTTCATATTTTCTTTCACTTTCTCTCTCTTACTCTTTCTTTCTCATTAACCTTAACAGACTCTTGCTAGATCTTTTCAAAATAGATAATCCTGCTCTTATTTATTAAATTAGGTAAAAAGAAGTTTGATAATTTGTCTTTTTTAATTACTTCAGTATTGAATAATAATTATTATTTATGTATTATTATATATCTTTGATACTGTGATATTATGATAAAATATAATTTTAAGAAAATACTATTTTTAAGATATTAGCCTATGTTTCTGTTTTGTATGTTTTTTTTTAAGAAGATATTGGGGGTAGGAGTTTATTAATTTATTTATTTTGCTGTGTTGGGTCTTCGTTTCTGTGCAAGGGCTTTCTCTAGTTTTGGCAAGCGGGGTCCACTCTTCATTGCGGTGTGCGGGCCTCTCACTATCGCGGCCTCTCTTGTTGCGGAGCACAGGCTCCAGATGCGCAGGCTCAGTAGTTGTGGCTCACGGGCCTAGTTGCTCCGCGGCATGTGGGATCCTCCCAGACCAGGGCTCGAACCCGTGTCCCCTGCATTAGCAGTTAGATTCTCAACCACTGCACCACCAGGGAAGCCCCTGTTTTATTTTTCTTCTTGTATTAATATTACTAAATCCTCAACACATTAAACACACAGCAGGTTTCTAAATCATTGCCTCAGAGTGAAATTTTACAGAATTAATTAAAATAAATTAGTATTTCTTAGACTTGGAGTTTAGAATATGATTCTCAGACATAGATGCATACAATTACCTGGTTGGGGGTGTGTGGAAACACCTAACATGCCAGATACTCAGGGCCCATCCTTAGATTCTGATTTAGTTGCTTTGTATAAAGTTGAAAAACAGATCTTTTTTATGTTTCCTAAGTGGTTCTAATACACAATCAGGATCGAAAACTATTCAGTTTAGGTTGGCAGATTTAAATTAGAATATAGACAAAATGATTGGAGCATTTAAGCCTGAAAATATAAACAGGTTGTCACTACAGTTTGTCATTTGCTTTCTGATACATGGTTTATTTGAATGATTTCTTATTTTTCCAATTTTATTAGTTTTAGAAATTTAAAATCAGACTAAAGAATAATTCATGTTAATTTTAGAGTTCTGTGAAAATACACAGAAGCATCCATTGTCTCTGTGCATGGATAACAATTTCTATCAAGTTCTTGTCACTCATTCTGCAAACTGCCTTGTACTTTCAAGATTTCACCACGTGGTATGCCAAGTGCTCCAAACAGTCCTACTTCTCTTTTCCTTACCAAAATTTATTATAAGTCTTTTCCCTGGTCTAGATATAAGAAGAAGAGAAATAAGTGACCAACTGAAAAATCAGCACTCATTCAGTAGACCAGATATTCTTTATCATGGCTGGGAATTAAATTCAACTTTTAACAAAATAAAGATCTCAGGACTATAGACTTGGAGGATCTGGATTAGTGGATCTGGATTAAGATCCAGCTTTCTGTATTTTTTATAAAATACCTAACAGTGATTATGATGTGTATCCAAAGAGAAGAGCCACAATATTTAAGAAACAACAGCAATAATTTATTATGACTAATTCAAATTATGAGCCTCTATTACAGTAAGTAGACATCAGCGACAAGGTCAAAAACCTTCATTTCTTATTTATGAGGTGTATAAAATTAGGATCTCTTTCTCTTGACAAAACATGAGAATGCATCATTTGCATAGTTTGAATCCCACATTAGCTTTCTATATTTCTTATTTACCAAAATTTGTCAGAGGTCATGATGATTGGCAGTTTGTCCTGATTTTCTCTTTATTAATAATTTGTTGCTATTATTTATGTAATCATTTTTAAAATATTTTATTTTTTTTATTATTTTTACTTGACAAATTATTTACTTTCTGTCTTTCCCATCTGACCATGAACTCCCTTAAGGCAGGGACCATGTCTATCCTGTTCACTGTTGTAGATTCAGCAGACAAATCAATGCTCGGCACACAGTAAGCATTCAATAAATGCTGTTGCATGAATGAATCAAATGACCATCAAAGGTACTAGGGGAAGACAGTTTTGTTTTTTTTTTTAACATCTTTATTGGAGTATAATTGCTTTACATTGTTGTGTTAGTGGCTGCTGTATAACAAAGTGAATCAGCTATATGTATACATATATCCCCATATCCCCTCCCTCATGCATGTCCCTCCTACCCTCCCTATCCCACCCCTCTAGGTGGTCACAAAGGACCGAGCTGATCTCCCTGTGCTATGTGGCTGTTTCCCACTAGCTACCTATTTTACATGTGGTAGTGTATATATATCAATGCCACTCTCTAACGTCATCTCAGCTTACCCTTCTGCTTCCACGTGTCCTCAAATCCAGTCTCTACATCTGTGTCTTCATTCCTGTACTGTCCCTAGGTTCTTCAGAAACATTTTTTTTCTTTTAGATTCCATATATATGTGTTAGCATACAGTTTTTGTTTTTCTGACTTACTTCACTCTGTATGACAGACTCTAGGTCCATCCACCGCACTACAAATAAATAATTTCGTTTCTTTTTATGGCTGAGTAATATTCCGTGATATATATGTGTCACATCTTCTTTATCCATACATCTGTCATTGGACACTTAGGTGTCTTCTATGGCCTGGCTATTGTAAATAGTGTTGTAATGAACAGGGTGCTACATGAGCTTTTTTGAATTATGGTTATCTCAGGGTATATGCCCAGAAGTGGGAGTGGGATTGCTGGGTCGTATGGTAGTCCTATTTTTAGTTTTTTAAGGAACCTCCATACTGTTCTCCATAGTGGTTGTATCAATCTACATTCCCACCAACAGTGCAGTGGGTTCCCTTTTCTCCACACCCTCTCCAGCATTTATCATTGGTAGATTTTTTGATGATGGCATTCTGACCGGTGTGAGGGGATACTTTATTGTAGTTTTGATTTGCATTTCTCTAATGATTAGTGATGTTGAGCATCCTTTCATGTGTTTGTTGGAAATCTGTATATCCTCTTGGGAGAAATGTCTATTTAGGTCTTCTGCCCATTTTTGGATTGGGTTGTTTGTTTTTTTGAAATTGAGCTGCATGAGCTGCTTGTATATTTTGGAGATTAATCCTTTGTCAGTTGCTTTGTTTGCAAATATTTCCTCCCATTCTGAGGGTTGTCTTTTCGTCTTGTTTATGGTTTCCTTTGCTGTGCAAAAGCTTTTAAGTTTCATTAGGTCTGACTTTTTTATTTTTGTTTTTATTTCCATTCCTCCAGGAGGTGGGTCAAAAAGGATCTTGCTGTGATTTATGTCAGAGAGTGTTCTGCCTTTGTTTTCCTCTAAGTGCTTTATAGTGTCTTGCCTTACATTTAGGTGTTTAATCCATTTTGAGTTTATTTTTGTGTATGGTGTTAGGGAGTGTTCTAATTTCATTCTTTTACATGTAGTTGTACAGTTTTCCCAGCACCACTATTGAAGAAGCTGTCTTTTCTCCATTGTATATTCTTGCCTCCTTTATCAAAGATAAGGTGACCATATGTGTGTGGGTTTGTCTCTGGACTTTCTATCCTGTTCCATTGATCTATATTTCTGTTTTTGTGCCAGTACCATACTGTCTGATTACTATAGGTTTGTAATATAGTCTGAGGTCAGGGAGCCTGATTCCTCCAGCTCCGTTTTTCGTTCTCAAGATTGCGTTGGCTATTCGGGGTCTCTTGCGTTTCCATACACATTGTGAAGTTTTTTGTTCTAGTTCTGTGAAAAACGCCCTTGGTAGTTTGATAGGGATTGCATTGAATCTGTTGATTGCTTTGGGGAGTATAGGCATTTTCACAATGTTGATTCCTCCAATCCAAGAACATGGTATATCTCTCCATCTGTTTGTATCATCTTTAATTTCTTTCATCAGTGTCTTATAGTTTTCTGCATACAGGTCTTTTGTCTCCTTAGGTAGTTTTATACCTAGGTATTTTATTCTTTTTGTTACAATGGTAAACGGGAGTGTTTCCTTAAATTCTTTTTCAGATTTTTCATCACTAGTGTAAAGGAATGAAAGAAATTTCTGTGCATTAATTTTGTATCCTGCAACTTTACCAAATTCATTGATTAGCTCTAGTAGTTTTCTGGTAGCATCTTTAGGATTCTCTATGTAAAGTGTCATGTCATCTGGCAACTGTGACATCTTTACTTATTCTTTTCCGATTTGGATTCCTTTTATTACTTTTTCTTCTCTGATTGCTGTGGCTAAAACTTCCAAAACTATGTTGAATAATAGTGGTAAGAGTGGGCATCCTTGTCTCGTTCCTGATCTTAGTGGAAATGGTTTCAGTTTTTCACCATCAATAATGATGTTGGCTGTGGGTTTGTCATATATGATCTTTATTATGTTGAGGTAAGTTCCCTCTATGCCTAATTTCTGGAGAGTTTTTATCATCAATGGGTATTGAATTTTGTCAAAAGCTTTTTCTGCATCTACTGACATTATCATATGGTTTTTATCTTTCAATTTGTTAATATGTTGTATCACATTGATTGAATTGCATATATTGAAGAATGCTTGCATTCCTGGGATAAACCCCAGTTGATCATGGTGTATGATCCTTTTAGTGTGCTGCTGGATTCTGTTTGCCAGTATTCTGTTGAGGATTTTGGCATCTATGTTCGTCAATGATATTGGCCTGTAGTTTTCTTCTTTTGTGACATCTTTGTCTTGTTTGGTATCAGGGTGACCGTAGCCTCGTAGAATGAGTTTGGGAGTATTCCTCCCTCTGCTATATTTTGGAAGAGTTTGAGCAGGATAGGTGTTAGCTCTTCTTTAAATGTTTGATAGAAGACACCTGTGAAGCTCTCCAGTCCTGGGCTTTTGTTTGTGGAAGATTTTTAACAACAGTCTCAGTTTCAGTGCTTTTGATTGGTCTGTTTATATTTTTATATTTCTTCTTGGTTCAGTCTCAGAAGTTTGAGCTTTTATAAGAATTTGTCCCTTTCTTCCAGGTTGTCCATTTTATTGGCTTATAGCTGCTTGTAGTAATCTCTCATGATACTTTTCATTTTTGCAGTGTCAGTTACTTCTTTTTTATTTCTAATTCTATTGATTTGCGTCTTCTCCCTTTTTTTCTTAATGAGTCTGGCTAAGGGTTTATCAATTTGTTTATCTTCTCAAAGAACCAACTTTTACTTTTATTGATGTTTGCTATCATTTCCTTCATTTATTTCTTATCTGATCTTTATGATTTCTTTCCTTCTGCTAAATTTGGGGTTTTTGTTCTTCTTTCTCTAATTGCTTTAGGTGTAAGGTTAGGGTTTTTTTTGAGATGTTTCTTGTTTCTTGAGGTAGGATTGTATTGCTATAAACTTCCCTTTTAGAACTGCTTTTGCTGCGTCCCATAGGTTTTGGATCATCGTGTTTTCATTGTCATTTGTTTAAGTATTTTTTGATTTTCTCTTTGATTTCTTCAGTGATCTCTTGGTTATTTAGTAGTGTATTGTTTAGCCTCCATGTATTTGTATATTTTACAGTGTTTCTCCTGTAACTGATATCTAGTCTCATGGAGCTGTGGTCAGAAAAGATACTTCATATGATTTCAATTTTCTTAAATTTACCAAGGCTTGATTTGTGACCCAAGATATGATCTATCCTGAAGAATGTGCTGTAAGCACTTGAGAAGAAAGTGTATTCTGTTGTTTTTGAATGGAGTGTCCTAAAAATATCAATTAAGTCCATCTTGTTTAATGTATCATTTAAAGCTTGTGTTTCCTTAGTTATTTTCATTTTGCATGACCTGTCCATTGGTGAAAGTGGGGTGCTAAAGTCCCCTATTAAGATATTGTTACTGTTGATTTCCCCTTTTATGGCTGTTAGGATTTGCCTTATGTGTTGGGATGCTCCTATGCTGGGTGCATAAATATTTACAATTGTTATATCTTCTTCTTGGATTGATCTCTTGATCATTATGTAGTGTCTTTCTTTGTCTCTTGTAAGTCTTTAAGGTCTATTTTTTCTGTTATGAGAATTGCTACTCCAGTTTTTTTTGATTTCCATTTGCATGGGATATCTTTTTCCATCCCCTCACTTTCAGTCTGTATGTGTCCCTAGGTCTGAAGTGGGTCTCTTGTAGACAGCATATATACGGGCCCTGCTTTTGTATCCATTCAGCCAGTTTATGTCTTTTGGTGGTAGCATTTAATCCATTTACATTTAAGGTAATTATCAATATTTATGTTCCTTTTACTATTTCCTTAATTATTTTCATTTTGTTATTGTAGGTCTTTTCCTTCTCTGTGTTTCCTGCCTAGAAAAGGTCCTTTAGCCTTTGTTATAGAGCTGATTTAGTGGTGCTGAATTCTCTTAGCTTTTGCTTGTTTGTAAAAGTTGTAATTTCTCCATCAAATCTGAATGAGATCCTTGCTGATTGGAGTAACCTTGGTTGTAGCTTTTTCCCTTTCATCACTTTAAATATGTCTTGTCACTTCCTTGTGGCTTGCAGAGTTTCTGCCAAAAGATCAGCTGTTAATCTTATGGGGATTACCTTGTATATTATTAGTTGTTTTCCACTTGCTGCTTTAATATTTTTTCTTTGTGTTTAATTTTTGATAATTTGATTAATATGTGTCTTAGTGTGTTTCTCCTTGGATTTATTCTGTATGGGACTCTCTGCGGTTCCTGGACTTGACTATTTCCTTTCCCATATTAGGGAAGTTTTCAACCATAATATCTTCTAATATTATCTCAGTCCCTTCCTTTTTCTCTTCTTCTTCTGGTACCCCTATAATTTGAATGTTGGTGCCTTTAGTGTTGTCCCAGGGGTCTCTGAGACTGTCCTCAATTCTTTTCATTCTTTTTTCTTTATTATGGTCTACAGTAGTTATTTCCACTATTTTATCTTCCAGGGCACTTATCCCTACTTCTGCCTCAGTTATTCTCCTATTGATTCCTTCTAGAGAATTTTTAATTTCACGTATTGTGTTGTTCATCATTTTTTGTTTGCTCTTTAGTTTTTCTAGGTCCTTGTTAAATGTTTCTTGTGTTTTCTCCATTCTGTTTCTGAGATTTTGGATCATCTGTACTATCATTACTCTGAATTCCTTTTCAGGTAGACTGCCTATTTCCTTTTCATTTTTTTGGTCTGGTGGGTTTTTACTGTGCTCCTTCATCTGATGCATATTTCTGTCTTCACATTTTGATAACTCACTGTATTTGGGATCTCCTTTTTGTTGGCTGCAGGTTCGTAGTTCCTGTTGTTTTTGGTGTCTGCCCCCAGTGGGTAATGTTGGTTCAGTGGCTTTTGTAGTTTTCCTGGTGGAGGGGACTGGTGCCTGTGCTCTGGTGGATGAGGCTGGATCTTGTCTTTCTGGTGGGCAGGAACACATCCAGTGGTGTGTTTTGGGGTTTCTGTGAACTTAGTATGATTTTAGGCAGCCTCTCTGCTAATGGGTGGTGTTGTGTTCCTGTCTTGTTAGTTGTTTGGCATGGGGGGGGGCCCAGCACTGGAGCTTACTGACTGTTGAGTGTACCTGGGTCTTAGCATTGAGACAGAGCTCTCTGGAAGAGCTCTCCCTGATTGATATTATGAGGGGCCAGGAGGTCTCTGGTGGTCCAATGTCTGAACTTGGCTCTCCCACCTCAGAGGCTCAGGCCTGATACCTGGCCAGAGCACCAAGACACTGTTAGCCACATGGCTCAGAAGAAAAGGGAGAAAAGAATAAAAGAAAAAGAAATAAAATAAAGTTATTAAAATAAAAAATAAATATATTCAAATAAAAAAATGTAAAAAGTAATTTAAAAAACATAGAGCAACTAAACCAATACACAAATCTACCAATGATAAAAAGCTCTAAAATCCATACTAAAAAAAAACAGATAGACATAACCATAGGACAGATGGTAAAAGCACATCTATACAGACAAAAATCACACAAAGGAGCATACATATACACACTCACAAAAAGGGAAAAAGAAAAAAATATATATATATATATATAAAGGAAGCAAGAAACCAAATCAATAAATCTACCAATGATAATATGTTCTAAATACTAAACTCAGATAAACATAAAACTAGAAAGAAATTAGACACCTAAAGCAAACCCCAAGTCTAAGGTTTCTCTCAAAGTCTACCACCTCAGTTTTGGGATGATTCATTGTCTATTTATGTATTCCACAGATGCAGGTTACATCAAGTTGATTGTGGAGATTTAATCCACTGCTTCTGAGGCTGCATGGAGAAATTTCCCTTTCTCGTCTTTTTTTCGCACAGCTCCTGGGGTTCAGCTTTGGATTTGTCCCCGCCTCTGCATGTAGGTTGCTCTCTGGTGTCCGTTCTTCACCCAGACAGGAGGGGCTTAAAGGAGTGGCTGGTTAGGGGGCTCTGGCTCACTCAAGCCAGTGGGAGAGAGGTGTGTGAATTGCAGGGCAGTCCTGCAGCGGCAGAGGCTTGTGTGACATTGCAACAGCCTGAGGTGCACCGTGTGTTCTCCCACGGAAGTTGTCCCTGCGTCACAGGACCCTGGTAGTGGTGGGATGCACAGGCTCCCGGGAAGGGAGGTGTGGATAATGACCTGTGCTTGCACATGGGAATCTTGGTGGCTGTAGCAGCAGAATTAGCATTTCATGCCCATCTCTGCTGTCTGCGCTGATAGCTGCAGCTCGTGCCCGTCTCTGAAGCTCATTTAGGCAGTACTCTGAATCCTTTCTGCTCACAAACCCCAAAACAATGGTCTCTCAACTCTTAGGCAGTTCCAGACTTTTCCCCAGATTCCCTCCTGGTTAGCTCTGGTGCACTAGCCCTCTTCAGGCTGTGTTCATGCAGCCAACCCCAGTCCTCTCCCTGGGATCTGAACTCTAACACCCGAGCCTCAGCTCCCAGTCCCAACCTGCCCCAGCAGGTGAGCAGACAAGCCTCTCAGGCTGATGAGCGCTGGTCGGCACTGATCCTCTTCTCTGTGTGGGAATCTCTCTGCTTTGCTCTCTGCTCCACTGTTGCTGCACTCTCCTCTATGGCTCCGAAGCTTTCCCCCAGCCGCTTACACCCCGTCTCCGCCAGTGAATGGGCTTCCTAGTGTGTGGAAAATTTTTCTCCTTCCCAGCTCTCTCCCAGAGGTACAGGTTCTGTCCCTATTCTTTTGTCTCTGTTTTTTCTTTTTTCTTTTGCCCTACCCAGGTATGTGGGGAGTTTCTTGCCTTTTGGGAAGTCTGAGGTCTTCTGCCAGCATTCAGTAGGTGTTCTGTAGAAGTTGTTCCACATGTAGGTGTAGTTCTGATGTATTTGTGGGGAGGAAGGTGATCTCTACGTCTTATTTCTCTGCCATCTTGAAGATCCTCCTGTCATTTTGTTTTGAGAATTTTTTAGGTATCAAGTATTTTAGTTGAAGTGGTTTTATCATTGATTATTTTTGGTTGCACCCTCATATCTCAGCAATTTCTTTAGCCTTAAAAATGATTTTTATAGTAACATCTAATATATGAAGCAAATATTAACAGAACTAAAGGGAGAAATAGAAACACAGTAATAGTAGGGGACTTTAATACTCACTTTTATCACAAATCATTTAGACAGAAAATCCATAAGAAAACATTGACTTTAACCAATACACTAGACCAGATGATCTTTGGCATATACAGAACATTCTATCAAAAAGCAACAGAATACACATTCTTCTAAAGCACACCTGAATGTTTTCCAGGATAAATCATATATTAGGCCACCAAACAAGTCTTAATAAACCTAAGGAGATTGAAATCATATCAAGCACCTTTTACAAAAACAATAGTATGAAACTAGAAACTACCTACAAAGAGACAATTGGAATAGTCACAAATATTTGGAGATTTAACAGTATAGTACTGAACAACTCCTTTGGTTGTTCAAGAAGCAGTCATAGATCCAAGAAGAAATCAAAAGAGAAAAAAAAATCCTTGACACAAATAAAATGGAAATACAGCATACCAAAACTTATGGGAATCATAAAAGCAGTTCTTACAGGGAAGTTAACATCACTAAAGGCCTAAATCAAGAAACAAGAGAGATATTAAACAACGTATGTTTACACCTCAAGGCAATAGAAAAGAAGAAAACATGAAGGACAAACTTAGTACAAGGAAGAAAATAACAAAGGTCAGAGGAGTAGAAATAAAATAGAGATCAAATAGACCATAGTAAAGAACATTTTTTGAAAAGATAACCAAAATGGGAAAACCTTTAGCTAGACTGACCAAAAAACAAAAAAAAAAGGGACTCAAAATAAAAGACAATGTTACAACTGATACGATACCACAGAAATGCAAAGATTATATGAGACTACTATGAGCAATTACACATCAACAAATTGGAAAACCTAGAAGAAAAAGATAAATTCCAAAAAACATACAACCTACCAAGACTGAATCATGGAGAAGGAAAATCTGAGCAGACCAAATATTAGGAAGAAGATTGAATCATTAGTCAAAATTCTCCCATAAACAAAGCCCAGGACCAAATGGCTAACCTGGTGAATGCTACTAGACATTTAAAGAAGAAATAATACAAATCCTTCTCAAACACTTCAAGAAAATATAAGAGAACATGTTTAAAGTCATTTTATGAGGCCAGCATTACCCTGATTTAAAATCAGAAAAGGATGCCACAAGAAAGCAAAACTATAGTCCATTGTCCCAATAAATATATATACAAAAATCCTCAACAAAATACTGGCAAACAGATGTCAACAATACATTAAAACATCATACACAATGATCGAGTGAGATTTATTCCAGGAATGCAAGGATAGTTCAGTATCTGCAAAATCAATGTGATACACCCGATTAACAAAATGAAGGATAAATATCATATGATCATTTTAATAGAAGCAGAAAAAACGTTTAACAAAATTCAATATCCATTCATAATAAAAACTCTCAACAAAGTGGGTACAGAGGGAACAGACCTCAACATAATAACAGCCATATATGACAAACCCACAGCTAACATCATACTCAATGCTAAAAGCTTTTCCTCTAAAATCAAGAATAAGACAGAAATGCCCACTCATACCACTTTCATTCACTATAGTATTGAAAGTCCTAGCCACAGCAATTAGGCAAAAACAAAAAAAGGACTGCAAACTGCAAAAGAAGTAAAACTATCACTATCTACAGATAACATGATTTGATATATCAAAACCCTGAAGACTCCACCAAAAACCTATTAGAACCAATAAATGAATTCAGTAAACTTGCAGGATACAAAATCAATATACAAAAATCTGTTGAAATTCTGTACACTAATAACAGAAATTAACAAAACAATCTCATTTATAAAAGCATCATCAGAAAGAATGAAATACCTAGAAATAAATTTCACCAAGGAGGTGAAAGACCTCTATAATGAAAATGATAAGAAACTGATGAAGGAATGTACAGAAGACACAAATAAATGTGATGTGATCATGGATTGGAAGAATTACTATTGTTAAAATGACCATATTATACAATCTTCAGATTCAATGTGATTCCTATAAAATTACAATGGTGTTTTCATAGAAATAGAAAAAACAATCCTATTATATGTATGGAACCACAAACTACCCTGGATAGCAAAACAATCTTAAGAAAAAGCTGCAGGAATCATGCTTGCTGATTTCAAACTTTATTACAAAGCTATAGTAATTAAAACAGTATGGTATTGGCAAGAAAACAGAACACAGATGAATGAAACAGAATAGAGAGCCCAAAAATAAAGCTATATATATATATATATATATATATATATTCAACTAATTTACAACAAAGTAGCCAAGAATATACAATGGGGAAAGCATAGTCTCATAAAGGTTGCTGGGAAAACTGGGCAGCCACATGCAAAAGAATGAAACTGGACTACTATCTTATACCATATACAAAAATTAACTCAAAATGGATGTAAGACCTGAAATGATAAAACTCATAGAAGAAAAACATAGGCAGTGTAATCACATGACATTGGTCCTGGTAATGATTTTTTGGATATGACATCAAAAGCAAAGGAAACAAAGCAAAATAAACAAGTGGGACTACATCAAACTGAAAATCTGTACAGTAAACAATCAACAAAATGAAAAGACTACCTACCAAATGGGACAAAATATCTGCAAATCATACATCTAAAAATGTACTAATATCAAAAATATATAAAGAATTCATACACCTTAATAGCAAAAAATAATCCAATTAAAACATCGGCAGAGGATCTAAACAGATATTTACCCAAAGACACAAAGATGGCATAAGAATGTGAAATGTTGCTCAACATCACTAATCAATCATCAGGGAAGTGCAAATCAAAAACACAATGAGGTATCACTTCACACCTGTCAGAATGGCTAATGTCAGAATGGCTAATATCAAAAAGAAAAAGTAACAAGTGTTGGTGAGGATGTGAAGAAAAGGGAATCCTTGTGCACTGAGGTTGGAAATGTAAATTGGTGCAGCTACTATGGAAAAGAGTATGTTGGATCTTCAAAAAATTAAAAATAGAACTCCATGTGACCCAACAATTCTACTTCTGGTTATTTATCCCAACAAAACAAAAACACTAACTTCAAAAGGTAACTGCATCTCCATGTTTATTGCAGCATTTTTTACAATCGTGAAAACATAGAAGCAACCTAAGTGTCCACTGATGGATGAATAAAGAAAATGTGATACACACCCACACACAAACATACACACACAGTGGGATATTATTCAGCCATAAAAAAAAATGAAATCTTGCCATTTGCAACAACATGGATGGACATATGCTAAGTGAAAGTCAGAGAAAGGCAAATACCATATAATCTCACTTATATATGAAATAAAAAAACAAACACACAGAGACAGAGAAAGATTGTTTGTTGCCAGAGGTGGGATGTGATACATGGGCAAAATGGGTGAAGGTGGTGAAAAGATATAAACGTCCACATATAAAATAAGTCCTTGGAACATAATGTATAGCATAGCATGACTATAGTTAAAAATGTTCTACTACTGTATATTTGAAAATTGCTAAGAGAATAAATGTTAAAAGTTCTCATCACAAGAAAGATTTGTAACAATGTGTGTTGATGTACATTAACTAGACTTATGGTGATCACTTCACAATTTATACAAATATCAAGTCATTATGCTGAAAGTAATGTAAAATTACATGTCAACAATATCACAATAAAAATTTTAAATGATTTTTACTGTCAACTTTAAAGATATGTTTATAGAAATACAAAATATGTTTTAAAAGTCAAGCTAAATTATATGACAAGATAGTAACATAGAAAGATCATGAACCCATCTACTTTCACGGACACACCAAGACTACAGCTACATATGGAAAATTTCTTCTGAAAAATATTCGAAATAATGGCTGAGTAATAACTATACATCAGGGTAAGGACAAAAAATAGCACATTGAATATGGTAGTAGAGTAGTACCTACTGGTACTAGAGGCTGGGACACAATCTTGCCATTAACCTCACTCCTGGTGCAGCAACCCACGATTGGAAGGGAACTCAAAACCTGGAATTTCTTCCTGAGGAGTGAAGCACTTAAACTCTACATTGGGTTCCCCAACTTTTAAGACCTGCACCTGAGAGATTAGCTCACAAAACATCTAGCTTTGAGAACCAATGGGGTTCACATCCAGGAAAACCACAAGACTGTAGCAATCTGAGAAATAGCTCTTAATTTGGCTCATGCACATGCACTCCCCTGCCTCAGGGCCCAGGTCAGAGGCAGCCAACTGGGCTCAGACTTTAGGTGAAAGTCTCATTTGCTTGTAATAAAGCATTAGCCTGAGGGGCAGGCATCTAATACAACACACACATCTAAGAGCCTTCTGGAACACTATCTAGTAACAGATTGGTGGGTACCACTTTTACACTCTCCTTCTGCCTTGCTCTAGCCAGTGGGTGCCATTTTCAGGCACCCCCCTCTGTCTCACTCTAGCCAGGGGGTGTCATCTTCTGGCTCTCCTTGCCTTGTTCTAGCTAATCAGTGCCCATCATTTTTTTCCCTTTTCCTTTCCCCTCCAATATTTTTCCAGTGGACATCATCTTTACAGTCCCCCTGTACTTTTCTACACTCAGTAAGGACCATCTTCACACTCTCCCCCTGCCATGCTATAAAGCACCAGAATCACCTGAAAGGGAGCTTTTACACATTTCTGGTCGCTGGTTTTTACAGCTCCCACTCAGGGGACACCCTTTGATTGCCTGGCTCTTAAGGGTAGGTGAGCTTCGTTCCTGAGTCCCACGGGACTAATAATCAGAGAAACAGTTCTTGGCAAGCTGCCACCCCCAGGGCACTGCACAGACAGCTGACTGAAACAACCTCAGTCTTTTTGGGAAAGAAGCCTAGTTACTTTTCAGGAGTTTTGGGCTGAGGGGCAGACTTGTGATTTGAAACGCATCTACTGGTCTACTGACGTGCTCTCAGGGAACAGAGGCCAGTGGATGAGATCTGTTCTCTCCCTGTGTTTACTCCATCTTGCTGGTATCTCACAAACAGTAGCTTATACTCTTCTCTAGAACCCCAATTTTTACAGCTGCCTCCAGGGAACAACTCTATATCACCTGGCTCTGGTAGCCAGCAGGGCTTATGCTCATGTATCCCACAGGACTGTAATAAATGGAGAGAGAGTTCTTAAACAGCCTAAAGCATAGCAAGAGGCAACACACATAGAGTTCAGCCTCACTATAAAAGAGGGCTATTAGCTAATCATTATAGATGCAACCTGAAGGGGTAGGCTTCTAATTAAACATACAACTAAGGACTGCCTCTACTGCTTTCCAGAGAAATCTGAGCACGGGTGGTATCTTCGTGCATCTGCCACACTCCAGAGTGCCAGTATCTCCTATAGGGGAGCATTTCTATGTGTCTGGTACCCAGGCTTTTATCACTGCCACCAGGGGACACCACTTGACTGTCAGCTCTGGTGGCCATGGGGGCATGTGTTCCCTGGTCCCATGAGACTGTAATAATCAGAGAGACAGTTCTTGGCAGACTACCACCCCTAGGGCACTACACAGACAACAGACTGAGATACTGACAGTCTGTCTGTGAAAGAGGCCTATTCACTTGTCCTGGAGCTTTGGCCTGAGGGGCAGGCTACAAATTCAGCACACACCTAAAGGCATATGATTTTTCAGAGGAAACTTTACAGGCCAGAAGCACTTTATTCAAAGTGCTGAAAGAAAATGAAGACACTAACTTGAAAATATATCTGTATCTTCATGGTCACTGCTATTATTCATAACATCCAAGATATGGAAACAACCTAAATGTCCATCAGTGGATGAATAGATAAAGCAGATGTGGTACATATATACAATGGAATATTACTCAGCTATACAAAGGCATAAAATCTAGTCATTTGTGACCACATGGCTGGAACTTGAGGGGAATTTACTAAGTGAAATAAATCAGACAGTAATGATAGATACTGTATGATCTAACATATACGGAATCTAAGAAAATAAAATCAGAAGCATAAACATACACAAAAGACCCCAAGCTCATGCAGAGAACAGATTGGTGGTTACCAGAGGTAAGGGATGGTGGGTGGGAAAAATGTATGAAGGTGCTCAAAAGGTACAAACTTATAAAACAAATGAGTCATGGGGTTATAATGTACAGCATGGTGACTATAATTATTGCCTATTTGAAAGTTACTGAGAGGAGAATAGATCCTAAAATTTCTCATCAGAAGAATAAAGAAAATTAATGGATGGTAACAATGTTAACTAGACTTATTGTGGTGATCGTTTTGCAATGTAAACAACTACTGACTCATTATACCTTATGGCTGAAACTAGTATAAAGTTACATGTCAGTTATACCTTAATAATAAATTACAAATCCTGAATAAATATTTCTTCAAGATATAGGATATCAGTTGTCCTTTAGAATGAAACTAAATATTCTCTGTCTTCCTTTTTCCATATTGCATAGGTTTAGGAAATTACACTGTTCATCCTATCTTTGTGGTAATTAAGCACCATCACTAATTTTACTACGAGTTGAAATTTTACTCAGGAAAATTTCAATGTTTGTTTTCCTACCTAAAATAACCCTTCAAAAGTGATATATCCTATGCCTAGCCCACAATGCAGTTCTGATTACTATTTGCCCTGGAACTACTCAGATTGTATCAATCAGATTTAATATGCTAGATAATTAAGATTATTTTGAGAATGTATTGTTCAGAGGCAATAGTCTAGTATGAGGGTAAGAGTCAACATTAAGAACAACAAACTCATATTGCCATGTATATGAAGTCTGTTACAATTTCCCTCAACACAAATATAAAGCTTCAGTGTATGTTAGGTAATGCATAGAAAAGTATGTGCATGTATGCATACATTTTTTCAGCACTCTCAAACTGATTATATTTCTAATATTATAAATAATTATGTTTTTACTAATTTTAGTCTAAAATTTTCCACTTTTCTGTGTAATATAATCTTTTGCCAATTAACACCATCACATCGGTTTATTTTTGAGTACACTATTTAAAATAGTAAAATGAAAGAATTTCTGGAATTCCTAAGAATGGATTTTTAGTAAACAACATGGATGAATATGTTAACAATGTTAGTTTAAGCCATTAGAAATCTTCCTAAGGTTGTAGTAAAATTGGACTATCTTGCCTGCTTCATAAGCAAAAAGAAAGCAAGTCTACATTTTAATAAATGGATTGTTTTAGGGGAAAATCTTTGAACTATATGCAGTAGAGAAGAATGCCATAGTATTAATAACTGTTTTCTGACTAATTTAATGATCATACTTTACCACCACCTACATTAATGTGGAAAATATCAAAGATCTGCACTAATACATTTTCTATTACCTTCTAACTCAGTCTTCTCTCCAACCTCCTACCTCAATTTCCTTCTATTTTATTTTATATTTTTTCTATTTAAATTTTTTCAGCGAATGTGCTACTTGTCAAAGGGCATCAATTGACAATTGAGAAGATTGAAGAGTTCATTCCTTTGTCAGGATTATGTGACAGTGAAAAAGAATAAACCATTAAGCTCTCTTATGATCCTTTATTCCATTCCATGAGATACAGATTGAGGACAAAAATCAGAGTTCTATTCTGCCCTTACAGAGTCTTTCAATCTTTGAATCAAATATGTCACCTCATTCTTGACTTAAATTTTACAAAACACCCAGATATTCCCAGAATATTTATTATTATACCATGGATCTAAATGTTTTAATAACAAAGTTAAGTATACTCTGCTATCTATGAAGCATCATGTCACTACTAATATTTTCTCCAATAGTTATTGTAGGAAAGTTTAACACATAAGTCCATGAGGACTAATTAGTTAACCAATACATGAACAAATGGATGAGTCATGAGTCATGTTCCCGTATGTATGTATGTGTGTGTATATATATATATATATATTTCTATGCATATATATAAGAAAACAAAACCAAAATAAATATGGCACTAAAATTGATCAACTGTCAGAACATTTACTATGTTATAGCAATATACTATCCTGAGATGTAGGAATCTGGGATTTTTACTTTCAGTTTTCTCTGCCATGGCCCATCAGCATGTGCCAAGTAAGTATTAATGAAGGAAAAGCTATTTTACTTGATATGATGTGGTATATTCCAAACGGATATAGTTTATGATTGACTCAGACTCTTTCAATAAAGATAAATTATTTTATAAAGTACCAGAAGTAGTAAGAAATGTATCATAAAAATTGTTTTTTCCCATTCCATTTTGTCAAGAAGGAACTGCAAAGGGTCTGAGTGTTAACACTATTTACAAGCTAACAAGTTAGCCTTTTTTAGAATCCTGGCAGAAGACATAGACTTCTTGATGGTCAGAAACAAAGGATATCATTACTTATGGCAATAGAAGTAACTAATGGAGAAGTAAAAGACGAGGCAAATGAAGCTGGAAGGGAAGTCTAAAATGAAGCAGTATTAATTTGGCTAACTTGTGGACAATTGCGGACCAATACTTCTGGGATCTTTACAGAAGAATTAAAAAATGCCTTTTAGAGTTGTCTTTCTGATCAAGGGATGATACCAAAATGGCAACATAGGGCATTACTGATTTCACTCCCCATTACAAGAACAACTAGCAACCTATGAACAAGACATATCTGACAAAATCCTAGAACATGAGGCCTCATGTACCACAGAGATGGAGACACTCCCATTAGAAGGATAAGAGGAACGGCTGCATGATGACTGCATTGCCCCTCTGCCAGTCCAGGGCAGCACCCCACCCTAGTCTAAAGTTCCTCCATGGGGGAAATAAATAGACCTGAAGGTGGACATTGAGCTCCCCCAGTATTGTCAGTTGTTTCTTGGGAGTCCCATTCTCTGGTCTTGTTTCACAGGGATCAAGGGAGTTGACCACTGGAAATCACATTATGAAGGAGAAGCAGAAGGGACTTGCAGCTTGGCTTATCTACAGAGCCAAGATTGTGATAAGTCTAACCAGGGAACTCAGCAGGGAGTGAGTCTTCCTGCTTTTAAACCTCAAATCAAGAGCCTTGCTAGCACTAGAGTCAAGTCTACCCCCCACGCCTAGGCTGGCTAGCTGAGTCATCCACTGCTGAGTGTAGCTCCCTGCCCCACCTGACTAGGAACCATGACCATAATATTGGGTTGGCCAAAAACTTCTTTTGGCTTTAAGTAAAAATAATAAAAGACACATTTTTCATTTTTACCAAGAACTTTATTGAACAATATATTCATTAACCAAATGAACTTTTTGGGCAACCCAATACTTGGGAGTGTAGCTCCTTGCCCTGCTTGATCAGGAAGCCTGGCCAAGCATACAGGAAATAGCTTGACCGAGCAGCACTTGAGCAGAGGGTCTGGCCAGCAGCTCTGCCCATCTGCAGACAAGCTGGTGACCCTGTCTGACCAAAGAGTTTGGCATACAGGTCTGTCTGATTAGCTCTGCAAACAGGAGTCTTGTCATCCTGGGAGCCTGCTGTATGCTTCCCACCCCAAACAGGGAAAGTAACCTGTAGTCCTGTCCTTTGCTGAATATAACCTCTAGGAAACCTAACCCAAGCTCCTGGAAATCTCAGTAGCCCATCCTCTAGCTCCAGTACAGTGGCATTTGAGCAGAGAACCCAACCAGTGGTTCTGTGTCTGCAGAGTCAAAACAGTGGCCCCATCTGTCCAGGAAGCATCACAAGCAGGTCTGTCTAATTTGATACCCAAACAAAGAGGCTTGCTGGCCTTAGGAACTGTTCTGCAGCCCCAACCAGGCATGGAAGCTAATTTATAGGTCTCCCAAAAGCTTGATACAGACTCTAGTCTGGTACAACTAGGAAACCTAACCAGAGCTCCTGGAAATCTGTGTAGCCCATCTTGCAACCCTGATTACAATAGCACTTCAGTGGAGAAACTGGTCAGTAGCCCTACCCGTCTGAAGAGCTAGAATGATGGCCCATCACAAGGCATAGTCTGCCTAATTTGATCCCCAACAAGAGCCTGTGCCAGCCTTGGAGCCTATATGGGGCCCCACAGACCAGAGAAATTAATTTGAGCTCCCATTTACTACTGAATACAGCCTTCAGCTTTCCTGACCAGGATACCTAACCAGAGCACACAAGAAAATGCAGAGTCCATCCTACAGCCCTGTTTACAGTGGTACATGAATAGAGAGCACAGCCTGTGGCTTTCCCTGTCTTCACAACAAAATCAGTTGCTCTATCTGGACAGGAAATTTAGTGCAAAGTGTAGCCTGATTTGGGTCCCCAAACAATGAGACTTGAATGCCTTGGAGCCTGTTCTGCTTCCCTGCCACCGCAAGAAAGCTAATTCATAATGCTTCCCACTGCTGAATATAGTACCCAGCCTGACCATTTAGGAAGCATGATCAGAGAACCCAGGCAAACACAAAACCCGTTCTACAGCCTCACATGGGCAGGGAATCAAGCCAGCACTCCTATTCAACTGTTCTTAGCCAGTAGTATACCCCTCTCCCCCACAACCTAGAACTGGAGCAGTGGTCTTGCCCCAAAATAGATCCTGATAGCAAGCCCCATTTGTCCAAGGATGCTACCAGCTGACACATCCAGAACACCAAGCTGAGAGGAATGGTCAAGAGCTGTCTCTGCCAAAGTGAACTTTTAAAAGTCTGAAAAAGGAAATTTCTTACTCAAATATACAGATACCCCTGTAAGAAATCAAAGATCATGAGAATCAAGTTAACATGACAAAACCAAAGGAAAATAATAAATATCCAATAACTGACCCTAAAAAAATGGAAATCTATAAACTATCAAAGAATTCAGAATAATTCTCTTAAAGAAGTTTAGTGAACCACAAGAACACACAAATAAACAAAATTGAGAAAACAATGTACACAGAAAACAATAGGTTCAGTGAAAAGATAGGAACCATAAAAAAACAAACAAAAAGTTGGAAGAACACAATAACTGAACTGAAGATTTAATAGATATACAATATAAAAATATGTAAACTGTAACATCCATATCCTAAAATGTGAGGGAGAAGTAAAAATGAGAAATTTAGGAGTGTTATTGAACTGAAGTTCTTATCAGTTTAAAAATAGGATGCTATAATTTTAAGGTATTTTATGTAAGATTCATGATAACCACAAGGTAAAACTTGCAGCTATTACACACAAAAAATTGATGAAATGTAAAGCATATTAATGCCAAAAGACATCAAAATACAAAAAAGAAAAAGCAGGATAATGAAGTAAGCAAGAATGAATCTACAAAACATTTAGAAACCAATTGATAAAATGGCAATATGAAATCCTTGCCAATTAATAATGACTTAAATGTAAATGGATTAAATTATCAGATCAAAATATACTGAATGGCTGAATGGATAAAAAAGGAAGATCTAACAATATGCTGCCTACAAGAAACTCAATCTATTCTTAAAGACACACAAAGACTGAGAATGAAGGGATGGGAAAAATATTTCAAGCAAATGATAACCAAAAAAAATAAAAACAAAAAAAAGCAGGAGTAGTTATTTCAGACAAAATAGACTTTAAAAATGGTAAAAACATACAAAGGGGATCATTATATAATGATAAAGGGGACTATCCATCAAGAATATGTAACAATTTTAAATGTTTACATACCCAACATCAAAGCATCTAAACATATAAAGCAAAAATTAACAAAATTAAAGGAGAAGAAACAGTGATAGAATAGTTGTTGGAAACTATAATACCCCACTCTCAATAATGAATAGATCATCCAGACAGAGAATCAATAAACAGCTGATTTGAGCAACTCTATAGAATGAACCTAGTAGACATATATGGAACATCCTATCTCACAAAAGCAGAATACACGTTCCTCTCAAGTACATGTGAAACATTTTCTAGGATAGACCGTATGTTATGTGGCAAAACAAGTTTTAGTTAATTCAAGAAGATTGAAATCAGGACATGGAAGCAACCTACGTGTCCATCCATATATGAATGGATAAAGAAGATGTGGCACATACATACAATGGAATATTACTCAGCCATAAAAAGAAATGAAATTGAGTTATTTGTAGTGAGGTGGGTGGACCTACATTCTGTCATACAGAGTGAAGTAAGTCAGAAAGAAAAACAAATACCGTATGCTAACACATATATATGGAATCCAAGGAAAAAAAAAAAGGTCATGAAGAACCTAGGGGCAAGACGGGAGTAAAGACACAGACCTACTAGAGAATGGACTTGAGGATATGGGGAGGGGGAAGGGTAAGCTGTGACAAAGTGAGAGTCTGGCATGGACATATATACACTACCAAAAGTAAAATAGATAGCTGGTGGGAAGCAGCTGCATAGCACAGAGAGATCAGCTCGGTGCTTTGTGACCACATAGAGGGGTGGGATAGGGAGGGTGAGAGGGAGGGAGATGCAAGAGGGAAGACATATGGGAACATATGTATATATATAACTGATTCACTTTGTTATGAAGCAGAAATTAACACACCATTGTAAAGCAATTATACTCCAATAAAGATGTTTAAAAAAAAAAAGAAAAGAAGATTGAAATCATACCAAGTATCTTTTCTGATCATAATGGTATGAAAATAGAAATCAATTACAGAAGAAAGACTGGAAAACTCATGAATACATAGAAATGAAATAACTCTTCTGGAAACCAATGGGTCAAAGAAGAAATTAAAGGCCAAATAAAAAAGTATCTTAAGACAAATGAAAATGGAAACATAACACTCCAAAACTTATGGGATACAGTGAAAGCAGTTCTAAGAGGGAATTTGATAGTAATAAATGCATACATGGATGAATAAGGAAAGTCATAAATAATAAACCTAATTCTATGCCTCCAGGAATTAGAATAGGAATAACAAACTGAGCCCAAAATTATAAGAAGAATGAAAGTAATATAATAAAGATTAGAGCAGAAATAAAAGAAATAGAGAACAGGAAAACAATAGAAAAGATTAACCAAACTAAAAGTTGGCTCTTTGAAAAGAAAAATTGACAAATTTTTAACTAGGCTAAACAAGGCCAAAAGTTGATTTGAGGACCCAAATCAACAAAATTATAAATGAAAAGGGACACATTACAACTGATAATATACAAAGGATCATAAGAGGGTACTATGACAAACTATACACCAAAAAACTGGACAACCGAGAAGAAATGGAAAAATTACTAGAAACATACAATGATACCAAGTAAATCAGAAAGAAATAACCAATCTGAATAGACCAATAACCTGTGAGGAGATTGAATCAGTAAGAAGAAATCTCTCAACAAAAAATCCCAAGACCAGACATCTTCACTGGTGAATTTTATGAAACATTTGAACAACAATAAAGGCCAATGCTTCTCAGACTTCCAAAAAACTGAAGATAAGGGAACCCTCACGAACTCATTTTGTGAGTCCAGTATTACCTTGACACTAAAGCCAGAAGAGGGCACTACAAGAAAAGAAAAGTATAGGCCAATATCCTTAATGAATATAGATGTAAAGATTCTCAATAAAATACTAACAAACCAAATTTAGCAGCATCTTAAAGGATCATTCATTTTGATGAAGTGGGATTTATCCCTGGGATGGAATGATGGGTCATCATATGAAACAATAAATGTGATACACATAGTAAAACAATAACATAAAAAATCATATGGATCATCTCCATAGACACAGAAAGGCATTTGACAAAATTCAGCATCAGTTTATAAAACAACCTAGGTAAAAAAGAAATTTGCCTCAACATAATAAAGACCATATATGACAAGCACATAGGTAACATCATAGTCAATGCTGAAAGACTGAGAGCTTTTCCTCTAAGATTAGGAACAAGAAAAAGGTGCCCACTCTCACCACTCCTCTTCAACATAGTACCAGAAATCCTTTCCAGTGCATTGAGATAAGAAAGAGAAATAAAAGCCATCAAAATTGGAAAGGAAAATGTAAAATTGTCTCTCTTTGCAGATGACATAATTTTATATACAATAAATTCTAATGGCTTCACCAAAAAAGTGTTACATCTAATAAACAAATTCAGAAAAGTTGCAGGATACAAATTGACATACAAAAATCAGTGGTGTTTCTATACACTAACAAATATCTGAAGAAGAAATTTTAAAAATCCCATTCACAATAGCATCAAAATCAAAATACTTAGCTATAAATTTAACCAAGGAGATGAAAATTTCTATGCTGAAAAGTATAAGACATTGATGAAAAAAACTGAAGAAGACACAAATAAATAGAAAGATATCTCATATTCATGGATTAGAAGAATTAACATTGTTAAAATATCCATACTACCAAAGCCATCTATGGAGTCAATGTAATCCCTATCAAGATTTAAATGGCATTTTTTATACAAATATAAAAAAACAATTCTAAAATTTATATGGAACCACAAAAGACCCAGATAGCCAAAGCATTCTTGAGAAAGAAGAACATAGTGGGAAGCAACACATTTCTTGATTTCAAGCTATATTATAAAGCTATAGTCATTAAAACAGTATGGTACTGGCATAAAAACAGACACATAGGCCAATGGAAAAGAATTGAGAGCCCAGAAATAAACCCTGTTTATTTGATCAACTAATATTTGACAAGGGATCAATTATACTCAATGAAGAAAATATGGTGTCTTCAGTAAATGGTACTAGGGAAATTGGATATTCACCTATGAAAGAACAAAATTAGATCCCTCTTTTACACTACTCACAAAAATTAACTTGAAATGGATTAAAGATTTAAACATAAGACCAAAAACCATAAAACTCCTAGAAGAAAGCAAAGGAAAAAATCTCCCTGACATGTGTCTTGGCAATAATTTTTTGGCTTTAATTCATAAAGCACAAATAACAAAATCTAAAATAAACAAGTGAGACTCCATCAAGCTAAAAAGCTTCTGCACAGCAAAAGGAACAATCAACAGAATGAAAAGACACCCTGTCAATGAAAAAATATTTGTAAATCATATATCTGATAAGGTGTTAATATCCAAAATACATAAAGACAAACATGCAACTCAATAGCAAAAAAAAAAAAGAAAAAAAAAAACAATTTAAAAATGGGTAAAGGACCTGAATAGAGACCTTTACCAAGAAGATATACACATGGCCAACAGTTACATAGGTGGTCAATATCATTAATCATAGGGAAATGAAAATCAAAGCCACAGTGAGATATAATTTTATATTTGTTATAATGGCCATCATCAAAAAGACAAGAGATAACAAATGCTGGAGAGGATGTAGAGAAAAGGGAACCCTGGTACACTTTTTGTGGGATTGTAAATTGGTACAGTCACTCACTATGGAAAGTAGTATGGATGTTCCTCAAAAATTAAAATTACAACTACCATGTGATCTGGCTATTCAACTTCTGAGTATATATCCAAATATAACATCAACACTATGTGGAGAAGATATCTGAACACTCATGTTCATTTTAGCATTATTAATAATAGCCAAGACATGTGAAAACAGAGGTGTCCATCAATAGACAAATGGATGAAGATATTATGGTGTATATATACAACAGAATATTATTCAGCCACAAAAAAAAGAAGAAAATCCTGCCATTTGTGACACTGATGGACCTTGAGGGCATTATGCTAGATGAAATAGTTAGACAGAGAAAGACAAATACGCTATGATCTCATTTATATGTGAAATCTAAGAAAATACCAAAACCAAAAAGATCATAGTAGAAGATCAGATTTGTCGTTACCAGTACCAATGGTGTAGGAGCTGGGGAAATTGATTGAAGATTGTCAAAAGGTACAGACTTATAAATAAGTACTGGGGTTGCAATGTATAACATGATTACCATAATTAAAACTGCTTTGTTAATTTGAATGTTACTAAGAGAGTAGATCTTAAAAGTTCTTGTCACAAGGAATAAAGTTTTTTGTAACTATCTGAGATTATGGATGCTAGTTAAACTCAATTTGATAATCATTTCACAATACATATATAAAACAAATCATTATGCTGTATACTTTAAACTTATACAGTGCTATATGTCAACTATATCTCCCTAAACGTGAAAAAAAAACTGAGAAAAAAGAATTTCTGAGAATTAAAAGAAGCATTTATTTACTAGTTTCCATCCTCCATTATTTGTTTCCTGGGTGGACAGGAATGCTCCAGAAATTGTAGGCAAGCTTCCTGGCAGACAAGCAGGCTCCCGCTGGCATCTCTTATAGCAGTATTAGAGAATCCCTAGGCCTAAAAATGAAGGATGAGCTGACTGTTTCAGCATGAAGTGGGTCAAAGCCCACCCAGAAGTATTAGCTGCAGCCCTGGTTCTGGCTGTAGGTGTTACAGTGATTGCAAGAGATATGAGGCAGTGCACAAGCGGCAACTAATACATGTCTATCTAAGTATATATTTTATAAATACCTATATGATATCAAAATAGGGAGATTTATGGGAAAAATACACTAAATTTTTAACAGAAATTATTTCATAGAGTAACATTTAGTACGTGGTTGTATTAATTTCCTAGGGCTGCAGCAACAAAGCACTACTCACTGGGTAGCTTAAAACAAGAGAAATTTATTCTCTCACATTTCTGGAGACCAGAAGACTGAAATCAAGGTATTAGCAGGGCCATCCTCCCTTTAAGGCCTCCAGAGGAATACCTTCCTTGCCTCTTACAGCTTCTGGTAGCCCCAGACAGTCTTCGGTTTGTGGTAACATAACTCTAATCTTTGCCTCCATCTTCCTATGTGTTTCTGTATCTCTGTGTATTCAGATGGCTGTCTTGTCTCTGCACCTCTCTCTTATCCTTATAAAAGCACCTGTCTTATTGGATTAGAGCCAATACCATTCCAGTATGACCTCATCTTAACTAATTACATCTGCAATGACCCTATTTCCAAATAAGGTCACATCCTGAGGTACTGGGAGTTAGGACTTTTAATGTATCTTTTGAGGGGTACCTAATTCAACCCATAAGAACAGACAATGAAGGATTTCCATTTGAATTGGTTGTAAATGTTTGCAAAGGATATTCTGGAAATCATTGTAGTTTCTCTCATTCTTATACACAATATCAATTTCCTTTTTTACATGCCTATGTATGCTGTGAAAGTCAAATACTCACCTAGTTCTCGTTGCTGCTAGCTCTGTGACACAGCCCTAATAAATAGAGATGCACTGATCCTTTTTCCCCCTACCCTTTCTTTCTACTTTGAAAGAAAACAGTATGTCTAGGATTACACAGGAATTTTATGATCATAAGAGAACAGGCAAGTTTATTTAAACAAACAAAAATACATTGGCCCTAGCATCACAAGATTATTCTAGCAGTCACTTACTCAGGACTTACTATATGTGAAACAAATAAAGCACTATTGGTGTGAGTCATTTTGTTTGTGTTTTCTGTTACTTGTAGACAGAATCATGCCTAAATGATACGTGTGTGCACGTGTTTCTGGTGAATCTTATAATTTTCAAAGACTTTTTAATTTGGTATCTGAAGTGAAGGATATCAACAGGTAAAAATATATTTTACTGAAGATTTTTGAAAGAGATTTCAAATAAAGAGTTGCACTTCCTTATAGAGAGTATAGTTTCTAGAAAACAAATCAAATGTCAATATCCAAAAAACTCACCATAGAAAATAAAGCTCTACTCCTAGTACTAAGATTTTAGTTTTAATTACCTTTCGTTAGCCTTGAAACAGCCACTAGAATGGTGATTGTATGAAATTTACTGAGAAGTATGTAATAGATGTTGAATGCTGGTGAGTAGGATTTTTTTTTTTTTAATGAAAAGGTAAACTTTGTTAAGATGTGAAGTACAGTTGAATAGTCTTTGGTGCACATTATGTTTTTGTGACAGAGAAAAGGTTAGAAACTGTCGTATGAAGTTAGTGTTTCAAAAAAAGGATTCTGTACATATATAATTTTAAATACTTTGTTATTTCTTAGTGTTTTACTTTAATATCTTATGTATAATGTAATGATTTATCAATTTTTGAAGTTTCACTTGATGCATATGAAACTTTATCACAGATAGCATGTGATTAGTATTAAGTATTTTGTAAACCCTTAATTTTAGGTCATAATTATTTATTACAATAGTTGTCATATTGTGTGAATTCTGGCTGCAAAATATAGTCATGTATCCCTGGAGATTCTTTAACTTTACAGAAAGTTAGCAGTAGTACTATAGGATTATCAATCTTCATGATAACTGCTATCTCTTAATGGTGCTGTCTAGTGAACTTAGAAACCTTGACCAGATCCCTGAAAGGTATAATTAATACATCCATATTTTTTCAAATGTTGATAGAGATATGCACAAACCAAGTGATGATTCCTTTCTATTTTGCTATCTGATAGAAATAATTTCCTTTTCTTCATATAATTACATACGTAATTTCACAACAAAGGTACTTTAAAAAGAAAAAAATTTTTTTTTTTACAGTTTTAAGAGAAGATCACCAATTCTCTTTATATTCTTGAGCTGTTAGTCATGTTCAAACGATTAATTGCTTCTCTGGATGATGTAATCAATTGTTTCCTTTCGTATTTTGTTTTTAGTAGATGTATTGATTTGTCTAGATATGTCTCACTAGGGTGAAGTATAACGGGAATGAGTTCTCCTTGTTGAATACTGAAGGACCTTACAAGGTGTATATGATGTGGCATATGCCACCTGGCTATGCTGTCTTAGAGCATTTTGAGAAGATTTATGTAGCCAAATGTTCAAGCACAACTATCAAGTACAGAATCACATGATAGAACGTGACATTGAAATTCTGTCCCTAAACCACACACACACACACACACACACACACATACACATACACTTTCCTCTCATCATTATTATAGATAACCAAACCAAACTAAATTCATTATATAACATTTTTGAAATAAAAGAACATTAATTACACACATATGCCCCCCAGATTAAATAAATAGGGTGCTATCTTACCCTTAATAAGAGTTATCTACTTTTGTCTAAAGAAATTACCAATAGAAACAATATGCCATACTTGATAACAAAGTGAGACCTAAATAATGCATATACAAAGTTTATTTTATCTCATTCCAAATTTGAAAATATCTATTTCTAGTCTCAGTATTGTCCAAATTGTCTTATTTCTCCCTACGATAAATTGGAAACAAATATATTCAGGTAACAATGATGTGGAGATATTTTTCTGAAATGAGTATTTTTTTAAACTGAAATCCAAAATTAAGGTTTAAGCCATAGGAAAACATAGCTATCAATGATCATTTTTTGACCTTTTCTTATTTTTGCTGTCTCCTTTTTTGAACCAAAATGAACAATTAAACAAAACAGACATTTCTTCCAGGTTGTGCACACCCTGCAAAGACTGAATCAGGAAGAAATAGAAAATATGAATAGACCAATCACAATCACTGAAATTGAAACTGTGATTAAAAATCTTCCAACAAACAAAAGCCCAGGACCAGATGGCGAATTCTTTCAAACATTTAGAGACGAGCTAACACCTATCCTTTCAAACTCCTCCAAAATATATCAGAGAAGAGCTAACACCTATCCTTCTCAAACTCTTCCAAAATATAGCAGAGGGAGGAACACTCCCAGACTCATTCTATGAGCCACCATCACCCTGATACCAAAACCAGACAAGGATGTCACAAAGAAAGAAAACTAGAGGCCAATATCACTGAAGAACATAGATGCCAAAATGCTCAACAAAATACTAGCAAACAGAATCCAACAGCACATTAAAAGGATCATACACCATGATCAAGTGGGGTTTATCCCAGGAATGCAAGGATTCTTCAATATACACAAATCAATCAATGTGATAAACCATATTAACAAACTGAAGGAGAAAAACCATATGGTCATCTCAATAGATGCAGAGAGAGCTTTCAAGAAAATTCAACACCCATTTATGATAAAAGCCCTCCAGAAAGTAGGCATAGAGGGAACTTTCCACAACATAATAAAGGCCATATATGACAAACCCACAGCCAACATCATCCTCAATGGTGAAAAAATGAAAGCATTTCCACTAATATCAGGAACAAGACAAGGTTGCCCACTCTCACCACTCTTATTCAACATAGTTTTGGAAGTTTTAGCCACAGCAATCAAAGAAGAAAAGGAAATAAAAGGAATCCAAATCAGAAAAGAGGAAGTAAAGCTGTCACTGTTTGCAGATGACATGATACTGTACATAGAGAATCCTAAAGATGCTACCAGGAAACTACTAGAGCTAATCAATAAATTTGGTAAAGTAGCAGGATACAAAATTAATGCACAGAAATCTCTGGCATTCCTATACACTAATGATAAAAAATCTGAAAGTGAAATCAAGAAAACACTCCCATTTACCATTGCAACATAAAGAATAAAATATCTAGGAATAAACCTACCTAAGGAGACAAAAGACCTGTTTGCAGAAAATTATAAGACACTGATGAAAGAAATTAAGGTGATACAAATAGATGGAGAGATATTCCATGTTCTTGGATTGGAAGAATCAACATTGTGAAAATGACTCTACTCCCCAAAGCAATCTACAGATTCAATGCAATCCCTATCAAACTACCAATGGCATTTTTCACAGAAATACAACAAAAAATTTCACAATTTGTATGGAAACACAAAAGACCCCGAATAGCCAAAGCAATCTTGAGAAAGAAAACCAGAGCTGGAGGAATCAGGCTCCCTGGCTTCAGACTATACTACAAAGCTACAGTAATCAAGACAGTATGGTACTGGCACAAAAACAGAAATATAGATCAATGGAACAGGATAGAAAGCCCAGAGATAAACACACACACATATGGTCACCTTGTCTTTGATAAAGGAGGCAGGAATGTACAGCGGAGAAAGGACAGCCTCTTCAATAAGTGGTGCTGGGAAAACTGGACAGGTACATGTAAAAGTATGATATTACATCACTCCTTAACACCATACACAAAAATAAGCTCAAAATGGATTAAAGACCTAAATGTAAGGCCAGAAACTATCAAACTCTTAGAGGAAAACATAGGCAGAACACTCTATGACATAAATCACAACAAGATCCTTTCTGACCCACCTCCTAGAGAAATGGAAATAAAAACAAAAATAAACAAATGGGACCTAATGAAACTTCAAAGCTTTTGCACAGCAAAGGAAACCATAAACAAGACCAAAAGACAACTCTCAGAATGGGAGAAAATACTTGCAAATGAAGCAACTGACAAAGGATTAATCTCCAAAATTTACAAGCAGCTCATGCAGCTGAATAACAAAAACACAAACAACCCAATCCAAAAATGGGCAGAAGACCTAAATAGACATTTCTCCAAAGAAGATATACAGACTGCCAACAAACACATGAAAGAATGCTCAACATCATTAATCATTAGAGAAATGCAAATCAAAACTACAATGAGGGCTTCCCTGGTGGCGCAGTGGTTGAGAATCGCCTGCCAATGCAGGGGACACAGGTTCGTGCCCTGGCCTGGAAAGATCCCACATGCCGTAGAGCGGCTGGGCCCATGAGCCATGGCCACTGAGCCTGCGCATCCAGAGCCTGTGCTCCGCAACGGGAGAGGCCACAACAGTGAGAGGCCCGTGTACCAGAAAAAAAAAAAAACTACAATGAGATATCATCTCACACCAGTCAGAATGGCCATCATCAAAAAATCTAGAAACAATAAATGCTGGAGAGGGTGTGGAGAAAAGGGAACACTCTTGCACTACTGGTGGGAATGTGAATTGGTTCAGCCACTATGGAGAACAGTATGGAGGTTTCTTAAAAAACTACAAATAGAACTACCATACGACCCAGCAATTCCACTACTGGGCACATACCCTGAAAAAACCAAAATTCAATAGAATCTGGAGGAAATGATATTGTGTCACTTTGGAAGCATACCCTTAAAAAGGACTGGAAGCATCCACTCTGGTATCATGAAGCTCTTAGCTGTTTGGGTTTTGTTTTGTTTTTTCTCGGGGCGGGTATGCAGGCCTGTCACTGTTTTGGCCTATCCCATTGCAGAGCACAGGCTCCGGACATGCAGGCTTCAGCGGCCATGGCTCACAGGCCCAGCCACTCCGCGGCATGTGGGATCCTCCCGGACCGGGGCACGAACCCGCATCCCCTGCATCGGCAGGCAGACTCTGAACCACTGAGCCACCAGGGAAGCTCTCTTAGCTGTTTTGCAAGAAGGCCAGTTACCATATGGAGGTACCATATGGAGAAGCCCCAAAACCACTCATAGAGGGACCCACTGAGCTCATTTCTGCAACTATCTTCACCAAGGGCCCAGACATGTCAGAACATACATTTTGTATAATCCAGCCCAGCCTGGCATCAGCAAAGTCTTACCTAATTACCCCAGTTTATACAATATGGACCAGAAAAATCACCTAGCTGAGTCCTGTGCATATTCATTATCCACAAAATGATGAGATACAATAAAATCATTAACCAAGAGGTTTTGAGTTTTAGGGTAGTTTGTTATGCAGGAATAGATAACTGGAACATTTGAAAATAAGGTGTCTACAATGAAATAAGCAATTATACATAGAATGAGTCAGCTCTTATTGCTTAGTATGGTATGATCTGTGAGACAAATTAAATGCAAAAATGAGCTACAAAATGTTATATATATTATTTCCTGCTTAAGATGTTGTCTCTTGTGTAGCTATATACCACAGCTATGATGTTAAAGGGATATCATATCTGAAATGATGTCCCCCAACACTGGTAACACTGCTTGACTTTGAGGGGGGATAAGTAAATAAATAACTTATAACATTAGACTTTTTGCTATGCTGTATTATCCATTCAGTAGAAGTCACTTGGAAGGAAAAGAGAAAGAAAACAAAGATGATAATAGTATGGTCCTGATTTTGCTTAGTCTTACATTGCTTGGTATCTAGTATCCTATAAATATAAGAATTCAGAACTTGTCTTTAGGGTGCTTTATAGAATATTAGAATGATCACTTAGTAAATATTAGTGACTTAGCAAAATGTTTAATGAGCTACGTGTGGAATCTGAGGCTAAGTTCCTTGTTGAGGAGATCTGGCCCTAAAAGAGATGTACAAATTCAGAACATCAGGTTTGCATTTCTAATCATTCTCCATACCCCATACAGCATATATAATGAAAGATGATTACACAGTAACTGGTAACACAGCTGGGAGGTGTTCTCTGAATAAGATTTTTGTTCCATTTTATTCCAAAACAGTCTTTATTTCCATGACATCTTGCATAGAGCTGATGGTCTCAAAAGTTATATTTATCCATGAATACTACATTTGCTGTCATGTAACTATGGAAGGATGATTATAAATAAGGACTTCCTTTTGAAATGTTTCATTTATTTTACTGTTATATGTGTATGTTTTTATTTGGTTAAGAAAGTATTTAGCTAATATGTTTTATTTCTGTTTTATAACTCAATATTCCATCATTTTATTTCTGACCAAATTCAAACAAGGATGCATCTCAAGTCATTAATATGCAATAGGGTATTATAATCATATTACTAGCACAGAAAAGAAAAAGGTTTTCTTATTGTTTTCCAACTAGAGAGTCAATATAAGCAGATGTTCTGTTTTTGACTTGCCAAGAAAATTAGCACTTGTCTAGGTAGGAGGTACATACAGAGTTGAAATATCTTACAGTCATTGAAAAAATAGATCTCAGCATGGGAGTAAGCTATGAAGAGGCAAATACTTTGAAATAGGACTGCCACCTAACCCATATTTGTTTTTGCATTAAGTCCATAGAATTTATGCCAGCCATCTCTTTAGTATTGAGAGATAATGTTCTGTTCTGGTGTCTACCCATTGACCTTATTTTCTGGGGGGTCCCATTTCAAAAAATGAGAATATAGGAAGAAAACAAGGATCACAGTAAAAAAAAAAAAAAGGGCAAGTGGAAAAGATTTAGACAATTTCAAAATAAAGCAAACAGAGAAAACTTTAGGAAAAATCATATAGTAGATCTAACAATCCAAAATATTCTTTTGCCTAGATGATTAATCTATGATTGTACAGGTTTCTCTGTTGCCGGCTTTACTTTAACACTTCGTTCCTTCTACAGTGCTTTTTATCAGTACTGGGGAGTAGTGTAATACAGGAGTAACAACTCAGAATCTGAAGCTAGACTCCTGGCTGCTGAGCTCTACAAATTCCTATCTGAGTATCCTTTGGCAAGTTATTTAGCCTCTGTGTGTCACAGTTTTGGATTTTTTAAACTGGAAGAATAATAGTATCTTCATTATAGAAAGTATGCAAGGATTATAAGAGTTGAAACATGCAAAGAATATAGAACTGCCTATAGTAAGCACTTACATGTTGTTGACTACTACTTTCATTCATTAATCAGAGAAAAATAAAGATATCCACTGCTGCCATTTCTGTATTTTCCTTGTCTAATTGCATGCAGTGTTACTCATATAATACTTCCAACACTTGAGAGTGAATGTAATACTAAACTCTTCAGAAAAAAAAAAAAGATTACTCTTCCAGGTAACACCTCCACATAGTGCAATATCCTGTCAAACACCCATGTAACCATCTATCTAGCTTTGGCTAACACTAATATTATATTATATTATATATATAACATTATATTATATTATAATATAATATAAATACAATATAATACCATTTGATAATAAAGAAATATTTGAAACATGACACTAAGTTCAGCATTTAGAAAAATACTTGGGCTGCTGATCAAAGTAAAATCTTAAAATTTCTCCCTGAAGAAATCAAAGCATCCTATTTTAAAAAGTATCCCAATAATAATATAGAACATAAAGATCACAAAATTCAGTGTTTCCCATCTGATATGATTACTCAGGTGAAATGACTGGCCAGAAAGCTATCCGTGATACTTGATAGAGAGTGTATCCTTTTCTTCAGCTAATCATCTGGCTCATCATAAAATAACATCAGTTGCTGAGGAGACTTTTTGAAGTTGGCCAGTCCCCATTTATTTATATCCTGACATCCACCATAGACTCAGATGTACATAAGCAATTTAACACAGAGAATGATCAAATCACTAGAAATATTTCAATTGTAAGATATTTTGGGAAATTCACACACTCAATAATGGAGAAAAGATTGCTAGATTTCTTTGTGGTGAACACATAATTAATAAAACTGGGTATTTTAATTGGTATTTTAATAGCTTAGGTGCTAATTAACTTGTGATTAGCTTCAGTAAAGATCAAAGAATCAAGAAAATAACGTTATGATGATGTTTAGAAGGTTAATTCTACTTTTTCTTTGCTATTAGAGACAAATATTGAAAATGTATTCTATTCCAAAAGTTAATTAGTATTAAGAAACATAACATACACAGTCATATAATTAATAGAGATCTTATTTTTTTCATTTTCTAATCATATATTGTTTCAGATCAAATTTAGACAGTGCTTTTCCTTGTTCTTAAATAGCAAATTGATTATGTTTTTAATCCCTGGAAATGTATTTTCAGTTATTATTACATTCTTCTGTTTCCTACATTTGGAGAAGAACAGCAATCATCAAGGCTAAGTTTGATTTGGTTTTCTGTCATAGTGTCAGGTATAAAAATTACTTTACAGCACAGCTATAAAGCGTGTCAATATGATTAAAGTAGCAGTTGTTTTTGCTGTGAATAGTATTCTCCAGCAGCTCAGGAGTTCTGCAAATGATATTTACCCTACTAAAGTAATAAAGAGAATAATCATGTGTTGGAAAATTTACATCTCATAATAAAAAATGGTAAATTCTAAATTAAGTTAGTGTTGAAATTTTCTATCTTCTTTTTATTCCATTAAAAATGTATTTGATATAAGAGGTTGCTAAGAGACTAGTATTCAAAAATGCATCTGTGCTTACTTATCTGTCTCAGCACTGTAGTATTAAAGTTAAAAATAAGAAGTAATAAAAGCCAAATGAGATTGTTCAGTAGGTGCAGCTGGTCACTATTACAGAATCACGGTATGAGCAGTATTGTTCACAAAGTATTTCTGGCTCAGCTCTGGACATTTTTCTTACAAGTATTCCCACTAGTGAATATCTAATAATACGCTGATTCTGTAAATCAGTCAGGTTTAGTATTATAGATATCAGTGTTAGCAATATTTCCATTATTACTGAAAAGATCCTAAATAGATTGAAACCTAGCGTATCCAGAAAAAAAGAAGGAAAAAAAAAAACAGGTTGTAGGGGCTTTAGAATCTTTGATTGCTTGTTGATGATAAGTTTTATTTCTGCAATGAAGAAAATTGCATCTACAATGCTGATTCCACCTACACTGAGACAAAAATTGCATTTAATTGGAAGTCATTTCCTCTAAAATTATTTCTAACCTTAGGTCAACAGTTTCATATACTCTATTTGCTGGAGGGTATATCTTAGTTGCCTGATTAGACTACATTAGATACACCTTGGAAGTCACTGAACACTTAACCCCCTGGTGTTTAAATTACTTTGCAGAATAATGGACTATAAATAAATATAGCTATTCTTATGCTACAAAAGAAAACTAGCAAACTAAGCACATTTTTCTGCATAGATATTCAGAAAAAAAGGAATCTAAAGTCAAGATTTCCTCAAAATTTTTGTGCAGTATTTCTGTTTAAAATTGACAGTAGGGGGAAAATACATAAGACATTGTATAATAATGAACCAAACATTCTTTTGAAACACTAGTACACATCTTGGAGATAGGTAGATAGATAGAATACTATTTACAAAGTCAGTAGAAGGATTTCTCTTCCAGAAAAATGGAGGAAATATACTTTTGAATATTTCTCCCATTAAGTACAGCTAAGACCCTAGGCATTATATATAAAATGAACCTAACAAGACTTTGAAAGGGAGAGAAAAAAAGGCAGACTGGCTAAGGACCTTGCAACCCAACGAAAGCCACACTGGTGAGTTCCTTAGGTATTGTTTTTGCCATATGACTCTCAGACTTGGTACTGAAAGAGCTAGCAACCCAGAAATACTAATGGGAGCAGACAATAAAAATCCTTCAAAATTCTTGCTTTCCTTAGCCAAAGGACCAGGAAAGGGATAGCCTAGAAAGACAGAAATCTTGAAATAACAACTGCTGAAATGCAGACAAATAGCACAGCAAAGAGTGACCCCACTCCAATACACACCACCAAAGACTGAGAGGCAAGATTCCCAACCCTCACAAGGCTATAATAATGCAGCTCTCCAATTCACCCCCACCCATGCCCAGGTGGAATCTGAGAGGGCTGTAAACTAAAGAGAAAGAGCAATGTTGAAAGCAGTGAGATCGAAACAAAACCTCACCTATTATGGAAAAACAATTCAAATGAAAGCAAATTTCTCATTAGAAACCATGGAGACTAGAAGGAAGTGATACATCATTTTTCAAGCCCTTAAAGAAAAGAAATGTCAACTCAGAGTTCTCTATCAAGCTAAAATAACCTTCAGGAATGAAGATGAAATCAAGATATTTCAGATGAAGAAAAACGATGAGAATTTGTTGCCAGGAAACTCACCCTTGAAGTTACTAAGGAAGAAACTTGGAATTATCAAGAAGGAATAAAGTACAGTAAGAAAAAAAGTAAGTATAGGTAAATAGAATAGATATTCCTTCTTTTGAGCTTTCTAAATTTTCCCTATTGGTTGAAGCAAAAATTACAGCAATGTTTGATTTACTTTTAAATGTATAAAGAATAAATATTTGAGATAATTTTATTATAAACAGGGAAGAGCAAAGGAATAGTCAGAGGTAAGGTTTCTACACTTCATTCAAACTCCAAAATGATAGCAACAATAGATTCTAATGTAACATAATGTAACACTGCACACATTGTGTCTGATATAATTTAATACTTAAATGTGGTGTGTGTGTGTGTGTGTATATATATATATATATATATATATACACACATTGAATCTGATATAATGTAATACTTAAAGCAACCAATAGAAAAGCTGTGAAGAGTCAGACTAAAAAAAATATAAATACATCAAAATGGATTTCTACAAAGTGTTAAAGGAACCCACAGGAAGGCGGGGTGTGGAGGGTAGCGGGGAAAGAGAGGGACCAGAAATCCACAAAAAAACAGAGAAAAACAAAAAATAAAAAATTAAGTAGCATACTTAAGTTCAAATAAACAATAGTTTACATTAAGTGTAAATAGTCTAAATATATCAACTTAGAGAGAGATTAGCAGAATAGATTTAAAACACGTCCCAAATATATACTGCTTACAAGAAATTCACTTCAGATATAAAAAATAGGTTGAAAGTAAAAGGATGGAAAAAGATGTATCATGCAAATGTTAATACAAAGAAAGCAGGAATACCTATACTGATATCTCTTTAGAGCAAAGGAAATTACTAGATACAGAAAGGGACTTTATATAATGATAAAAGGGTCAATCCATCAAAAATACATTACTATCCTAAATATGTATGCACCAAACAACTGAGCAGCAAAATATGAGAAGAAAAAAAACTGACAGAACTAAAATGGTAAGTATAAAAAAACCTAGGCAATTTAACACGCTTATTTTGGAGTAGGGATTTCTCTGCTATACTATGCCACTGTGTCATGCTGTTTTGAAAACAGACAACTTGTTTTCTAGTTTTGCAGAACCACAGGTAGAGAGGAATTTTGCCCAAGGATAGATTGTATCCAGAGTCTCACCCATACCTGATTCGAATTATTTAGATGATCAGAGGGAAGGAGATTTGATACACACATGGGTAAGGCAATATAAAGATGGAGCTGAGAGAGATTTGAAGATACTGGCCTTGAAAGGAAGGAAACAATAAAGAACAGAAATCAGTGAAATTGTAAATTAAAAAAATGGAAAAAAAATGAACTGGTTATTCGAAAAGATCAATATAATTGGCAGACCTTTAGCAACTGACAAAAAACAGAGAAAACAGAAATTACCACTATTAGGAATGAAATTGGGTGATATCTCCAAACATACTCTAGACATCAAAATGATATTGAAGGAATAATATGAACAATTCTACACATATAAATTTCACAGCTTAGATGAAATGGATCAAGCCCTCAATAAATAAAAACTACCACAAATCTCCCAAAATGATATAGATAACTCAAATAACCCTGTACCTACTAAGGAAAATTAATTTGTAATGAATAAAACTACCAAAAAATCTCCAGACCTAGATGGCTTAATTAGGAATTCTGTCAAATCATTAAAGAATTAAGACTAATACTACACAATCTCACTTGCAAAATACAAGAGGAAGGGGCGTATCACAAATCACTAATGAAACTAGTATTATCCTATACCAAATAAGACAAAGATAGTATAAAAAAAGAAAATTACAGCTTAGCATCCTTAATATAAATGTAAAAATCCTTATGAAATATTAGGAAATCAAATATATATGTATACACACACACACACACACACACACACATATATATATAAATTTACAGGATAAAAATAGTGAGGTTTATTTTAGGAGTGCAAGACTTGTTCTATATTAAAAATATCAATCCATGTACTCCACTGTATTAACATGGCATAGAAGTAAAATTAAATGGTCATATCAAATGATGAAGAAAAATTATTTGACAAAATTCAATTCTGATCCAGGATAAAAGTCTCAGAAATATAGGAATGTAAGAAAACTTCCTCTATTGATAAACAGCATTTACAAAAAAGACCAACAACAAAAAGACCACAATTAACATGCTTAATAGTGACAAACAGAATGCTTTTTCCTCTGATCACTCTTATTCAAAATAGTGCTGGATTTCTAGGCAGTGCAGTAAGGCAAGAAAAAAGAGGTAGCATACAGACTGAAAGAAGAAATAAAAGTCTCTATCTGCAGATGGCATGATTACCTATACAGAAAATCAAAATGAACATATCAAAAACTCCTGAAACTAAGAGAGTCTAGTACATTTGCAACATACAAGATAAACGTAAAAAACTCAATTGCATTCTTATACACTGGCAATAAACACATAGCTATTAAAATTAAAAATATAATGTCATTTATAATTGCTCAAAAATGAGAAAATTAGGTGTAAATTTAGCAAAACATGTATAGGACTTGAATGTTAAAAACTACAAAATGCTGATTAAAATAACCAATGAAGATCTAAATAAATGGAGAGACATACTGTGTTCATGAATTAGAAGACATTATAGTAAAGATGTTAGTTCTCCCCCAAACTAATATATATGATTAATGCAATTCCTATGAAATTCTCAGCAAAAAATTTTGGAAATACAGACAAGATTATTCCAAATTTATATGGAAAGGCAGAGAACCAGCATAGTTAATATTTAAAAAGCAGAATAGAGTGGGAGGAATCAGTCCACCCCATTTTAAGGTGTATTATATAGCTACAGCAATCAAATATGTGTGGCTTTTCAGAAGAATCCAGAAATAGACCCACAGAAATATGCCCAAGTGACTTTGACAAAGTACAAAAAAACACAATTCAGTGGAGTCAAGATAGCCATTTCAATGAATGATTCTAGGGCAAGGTTACATCCATACATAGGCAAAAGAAAAACGGTGGGAAATCTTGACCTAAGTCTCACATCCTATAAAAATAGTAATGCAAAATAAATCATGGACATAAATGTAAAATGTAAAGCTACAAAACTTTTACCAAAAAAATTTGAAAAGAACTCCTGAATTTATGACTGCTCAAAATGTTCTTATACATGACAGTATTCATGAAATAAAAAATTGATAAGTTGGACTTCATCAAAATTATGAACTTTTGCTCCGTGAAAGACCTTGTTAAAAGATGATAGTGCAAGCTACAGAGTAGGAGAAACCATTTGCAAACCACATATCTTATACAGAATATATATATATATATATATATATATATATATATATATATATATCTCCTAAAACAAAAGAGTTAAAAAGAACCACCAATCTAATTAGAAAATAGGAAAAGACATGAAAAGACATTTCACCAAAGAGGATATACAGGTATTAAACAAGAACACACACACAAAAAAGGTGTTCAATATCATTAGCCATTAGGAAAATGCAAATTAAAATTATGAGGTATCACTGCTCACTAATCAGAATAGCTAAAATGAAACATACTGACAACACCAAGTGCTGACAAGGATACAGAGAAACTGATTCACTCATACGCTGCTGGTGAGAATGTAAAATATTACAGCCACTCTGGAAAACAACTGGGAAGCTTCTTACAGAATTAAACATGCAACTACTATAAGACTCAGGAATTGCATCCCTAGAAATTTATTCCAGATAAATGAAAATTTATGTTCATACACACATACACACACAAACGTGAAAACGAATGTGTATTGCCTTAGTCATAATCACACACACACACAAAATGTCCTTCAGTGGGTGAATACCATAGTGAAACAAACTATGGTTTATCCATACCATGGAATGCTTGTCAACAATAATAAAGGGATTAACTATCGATATGTACAAAAATGTGGAATAATCTCTAGAGAACTGCTGAGCAAAAAAAAGAAAGCAAATCCCCAAGGGATTTACAAACTATATGATTTGCTTATACAACATCCTTGAAATGACAGTATTGTAGAAACAGAGACAATATTACAGAAATGCCAGGAGTTAAGGAGGGTGTGTGGGCAGAGGGGAATTGGGTGTGGTTGTGGAGGATTCTTATAATGATGAAACTGTTCTGCATCTTGACTGCATCAACATTAATATCCTGGTTGTAATGTTGTACTACAGTTTCACAAGATAATACTTTTGGGATAAACTGGGTAAAGGGTACACCAGATATCACTGTAATATTTCTTACAACTTCATGCATATCTACAATTACCTCAAAATTAAAAGTTTAATTTTAAAAATATTTTTAAAAGCCAGTAGAATGTGGAATTG